>NW_027478517.1:616597-916597 GCF_051014685.1 Ptiloglossa arizonensis
AAAAAATACACATACCGTTGTAATCGGGCGAGTTTCTACTTTCAGATGCAATAGAAATTTTTGGGTTAGGTCAATCCGTTCGCGAGATATGGTACTTTGTAGCTAAGAAATGGTTGAGAAGACAACAAATTTTTCGCAATTCTGCTGCTCCAAACGCTTAACCTGAATGGCCTAGGGGAAAAATACAAATACCGTTGTAATCGGGCGAGTTTCTACTTTCAAATGCAATAGGAATTTTTGGGTTAGGTCAATCCGTTCGCGAGATATGGGAGTTTAAATCTAAGAAATGGTTGAGAAGACAACAAATTTTTCGCAATTCTGCTGCTCCAGTCGCTTAACCAGAATGGGCTAGGGAAAAAATACACATACCTTTGTAACAGGGCGAGTTTCTACTTTCAGACGCAACGGGAATTTTTGGGTTTGGTCAATCCGTTCACGAGATATGGGAGTTTGAAGCTAAGAAATGGTTGAGAAGACAACAAATTTTTCGCAATTCTGCTGCTCCAAACGCTTAACCTGAATGGCCTAGGGGAAAAATACAAATACCGTTGTAATCGGGCGAGTTTCTACTTTCAAATGCAATAGGAATTTTTGGGTTAGGTCAATCCGTTCGCGAGATATGGGAGTTTAAAGCTAAGAAATGGTTGAGAAGACAACAAATTTTTCGCAATTCTGCTGCTCCAGTCGCTTAACCAGAATGGGCTAGGGAAAAAATACACATACCTTTGTAACCGGGCGAGTTTCTACTTTCAGACGCAACAGGAATTTTTGGGTTAGGTCAATCCGTTCGCGAGATATAGGAGTTTGAAGCCGAGAAATGGTTGACAAGACAACAAATTTCTCGCACTTCTGCTGCTCCAATCGCTTAACCAGAATGGCCTAGGGGAAAAATACAAGTACCGTTGTAATCGGGCGAGTTTCTACTTTCAAATGCAATAGGAATTTTTGGGTTAGGTCAATCCGTTCGCGAGATATGGGAGTTTGAAGCCAAGAAATGGTTGAGAAGGCAAAAAATTTTTCACAATTCTGCTGCTCCAAACGCTTAACCAGAATGGCCTAGGGAAAAAATACACATACCGTTGTAATAGGGCGAGTTTCTACTTTCAGTTACAATAGGAATTTTTGGGTTAGGTCAATCCGTTCGCGAGATATGGGAGTTTGAAGCCAAGAAATGGTTGAGAAGGCAAAAAATTTTTCGCAATTCTGCTGCTTCAAACGCTTAACCAGAATGGCCTAGGGAAAAAATGCACATACCGTTGTAATCGGGCGTGTTTCTACTTTCAGATGCAATAGGAATTTTTGGGTTAGGTCAATCCGTTCGCGAGATATGGGAGTTTGAAGTCAAGAAATGGTTGAGAAGGCAAAAAATTTTACGCAATTCTGCTGCTTCAAAGGCTTAACCAGAATGGCCTAGGGAAAAAATACACATACCGTTGTAATCGGGCGAGTTTCTACTTTCAGATGCAATAGAAATTTTTGGGTTAGGTCAATCCGTTCGCGAGATATGGGACTTTGTAGCTAAGAAATGGTTGAGAAGACAACAAATTTTTCGCAATTCTGCTGCTCCAAACGCTTAACCTGAATGGCCTAGGGGAAAAATACAAATACCGTTGTAATCGGGCGAGTTTCTACTTCCAAATGCAATAGGAATTTTTGGGTTAGGTCAATCCGTTCGCGAGATATGGGAGTTTAAAGCTAAGAAATGGTTGAGAAGACAACAAATTTTTCGCAATTCTGCTGCTCCAGTCGCTTAACCAGAATGGGCTAGGGAAAAAATACACATACCTTTGTAACCGGGCGAGTTTCTACTTTCAGACGCAACAGGAATTTTTGGGTTAGGTCAATCCGTTCGCGAGATATGGGAGTTTGAAGCCGAGAAATGGTTGACAAGACAACAAATTTCTCGCACTTCTGCTGCTCCAATCGCTTAACCAGAATGGCCTAGGGGAAAAATACAAGTACCCTTGTAATCGGGCGAGTTTCTACTTTCAAATGCAATAGGAATTTTTGGGTTAGGTCAATCCGTTCGCGAGATATGGGAGTTTAAAGCTAAGAAATGGTTGAGAAGACAACAAATTTTTCGCAATTCTGCTGCTCCAAACGCTTAACCTGAATGGCCTAGGGAAAAAATACGCATACCGCTGTAATCGGGCCAGATTCTACTTTCAGATGCGGCAGGAATTTTTGGGTTAGGTCAATCCGTTCGCGAGATATGGGAGTTTGAAGTCAAGAAATGGTTGAGAAGGCAAAAAATTTTTCGCAATTCTGCTGCTTCAAACGCTTAACCAGAATGGCCTAGGGAAAAAATGCACATACCGTTGTAATCGGGCGTGTTTCTACTTTCAGATGCAATAGGAATTTTTGGGTTAGGTCAATCCCCTCGCGCGATATGGGAGTTTGAAGACAAGAAATGGTTGAGAAGGCAAAAAATTTTTCGCAATTCTGCTGCTCCAAACGCTTAACCAGAATGGCCTAAGGAAAGAATACACATACCGTTGTAATCGGGCGAGTTTCTACTTCCAGATGCAACAGGAATTTTTGGGTTAGGTCAATCCGTTCGCGAGATATGGGACTTTGAAGCTTAGAAATGGTTGAGAAGACAACAAATTTTTCGCAATTCTGCTGCTCCAAACGCTTAACCTGAATGGCCTAGGTAAAAAATACGCATACCGTAGTAATCGGGCCAGATTCTACTTTCAGATGCGACAGGAATTTTTGGGTTAGGTCAATCCGTTCGCGAGATATGGGAGTTTGAAGCCAAGAAATGGTTGAGAAGACAACAAATTTTTCGCAATTCTGCTGCTCCAAACGCTTAACCTGAATGGCCTAGGGAAAAAATACGCATACCGTTGTAATCGGGCCAGATTCTACTTTCAGATGCGACAGGAATTTTTGGGTTAGGTCAATCCGTTCGCGAGATATGGGAGTTTGAAGCCAAGAAATGGTTGAGAAGACAACAAATTTTTCGCAATTCTGCTGCTCCAAACGCTTAACCAGAGTGGCCTAGGGAAAAAATACGCATACCGTTGTAATCGGGCGAGATTCTACTTTAAGAAGCGACAGGAATTTTTGGGTTAGGTCTATCCGTTCGCGAGATATGGGAGTTTGAAGCCAAGAAATGGTTGAGAAGGCAAAAAATTTTTCACAATTCTGCTGCTCCAAACGCTTAACCAGAATGGCCTAGGGAAAAAATACACATACCGTTGTAATAGGGCGAGTTTCTAATTTCAGTTACAATAGGAATTTTTGGGTTAGGTCAATCCGTTCGCGAGATATGGGAGTTTGAAGCCAAGAAATGGTTGAGAAGGCAAAAAATTTTTCGCAATTCTGCTGCTTCAAACGCTTAACCAGAATGGCCTAGGGAAAAAATACACATACCGTTGTAATCGGGCGAGTTTCTACTTTCAGATGCAATAGAAATTTTTGGGTTAGGTCAATCCGTTCGCGAGATATGGTACTTTGTAGCTAAGAAATGGTTGAGAAGACAACAAATTTTTCGCAATTCTGCTGCTCCAAACGCTTAACCTGAATGGCCTAGGGGAAAAATACAAATACCGTTGTAATCGGGCGAGTTTCTACTTTCAAATGCAATAGGAATTTTTGGGTTAGGTCAATCCGTTCGCGAGATATGGGAGTTTAAATCTAAGAAATGGTTGAGAAGACAACAAATTTTTCGCAATTCTGCTGCTCCAGTCGCTTAACCAGAATGGGCTAGGGAAAAAATACACATACCTTTGTAACAGGGCGAGTTTCTACTTTCAGACGCAACAGGAATTTTTGGGTTAGGTCAATCCGTTCGCGAGATATGGGAGTTTGAAGCCGAGAAATGGTTGACCAGACAACAAATTTCTCGCACTTCTGCTGCTCCAATCGCTTAACCAGAATGCCCTAGGGGAAAAATACAAGTACCGTTGTAATCGGGCGAGTTTCTACTTTCAAATGCAATAGGAATTTTTGGGTTAGGTCAATCCGTTCGCGAGATATGGGAGTTTAAAGCTAGGAAATGGTTGAGAAGACAACAAATTTTTCGCAATTCTGCTGCTCCAAACGCTTAACCTGAATGGCCTAGGGAAAAAATACGCATACCGCTGTAATCGGGCCAGATTCTACTTTCAGATGCGGCAGGAATTTTTGGGTTAGGTCAATCCGTTCGCGAGATATGGGAGTTTGAAGCCAAGAAATGGTTGAGAAGGCAAAAAATTTTTCGCAATTCTGCTGCTCCAAACGCTTAACCAGAATGGCCTAAGGAAAGAATACACATACCGTTGTAATCGGGCGAGTTTCTACTTCCAGATGCAACAGGAATTTTTGGGTTAGGTCAATCCGTTCGCGAGATATGGGACTTTGAATCTAAGAAATGGTTGAGAAGACAACAAATTTTTCGCAATTCTGCTGCTCCAAACGCTTAACCTGAATGGCCTAGGGAAAAAATACGCATACCGTTGTAATCGGGCCAGATTCTACTTTCAGATGCGACAGGAATTTTTGGGTTAGGTCAATCCGTTCGCGAGATATGGGAGTTTGAAGCCAAGAAATGGTTGAGAAGGCAAAAAATTTTTCGCAATTCTGCTGCTTCAAACGCTTAACCAGAATGGCCTAGGGAAAAAATGCACATACCGTTGTAATCGGGCGTGTTTCTACTTTCAGATGCAATAGGAATTTTTGGGTTAGGTCAATCCGTTCGCGAGATATGGGAGTTTGAAGACAAGAAATGGTTGAGAAGGCAAAAAATTTTTCGCAATTCTGCTGCTCCAAACGCTTAACCAGAATGGCCTAAGGAAAGAATACACATACCGTTGTAATCGGGCGAGTTTCTACTTCCAGATGCAACAGGAATTTTTGGGTTAGGTCAATCCGTTCGCGAGATATGGGAATTTGAATCTAAGAAATGGTTGAGAAGACAACAAATTTTTCGCAATTCTGCTGCTCCAAACGCTTAACCTGAATGGCCTAGGGAAAAAATACGCATACCGTAGTAATCGGGCCAGATTCTACTTTCAGATGCGACAGGAATTTTTGGGTTAGGTCAATCCGTTCGCGAGATATGGGAGTTTGAAGCCAAGAAATGGTTGAGAAGACAACAAATTTTTCGCAATTCTGCTGCTCCAAACGCTTAACCTGAATGGCCTAGGGAAAAAATACGCATACCGTTGTAATCGGGCCAGATTCTACTTTCAGATGCGACAGGAATTTTTGGGTTAGGTCAATCCGTTCGCGAGATATGGGAGTTTGAAGCCAAGAAATGGTTGAGAAGACAACAAATTTTTCGCAATTCTGCTGCTCCAAACGCTTAACCAGAGTGGCCTAGGGAAAAAATACGCATACCGTTGTAATCGGGCGAGATTCTACTTTAAGAAGCGACAGGAATTTTTGGGTTAGGTCTATCCGTTCGCGAGATATGGGAGTTTGAAGCCAAGAAATGGTTGAGAAGGCAAAAAATTTTTCACAATTCTGCTGCTCCAAACGCTTAACCAGAATGGCCTAGGGAAAAAATACACATACCGTTGTAATAGGGCGAGTTTCTACTTTCAGTTACAATAGGAATTTTTGGGTTAGGTCAATCCGTTCGCGAGATATGGGAGTTTGAAGCCAAGAAATGGTTGAGAAGGCAAAAAATTTTTCGCAATTCTGCTGCTTCAAACGCTTAACCAGAATGGCCTAGGGAAAAAATACACATACCGTTGTAATCGGGCGAGTTTCTACTTTCAGATGCAATAGAAATTTTTGGGTTAGGTCAATCCGTTCGCGAGATATGGTACTTTGTAGCTAAGAAATGGTTGAGAAGACAACAAATTTTTCGCAATTCTGCTGCTCCAAACGCTTAACCTGAATGGCCTAGGGGAAAAATACAAATACCGTTGTAATCGGGCGAGTTTCTACTTTCAAATGCAATAGGAATTTTTGGGTTAGGTCAATCCGTTCGCGAGATATGGGAGTTTAAATCTAAGAAATGGTTGAGAAGACAACAAATTTTTCGCAATTCTGCTGCTCCAAACGCTTAACCTGAATGGCCTAGGGGAAAAATACAAATACCGTTGTAATCGGGCGAGTTTCTACTTTCAGACGCAACAGGAATTTTTGGGTTAGGTCAATCCGTTCGCGAGATATGGGAGTTTGAAGCCGAGAAATGGTTGACCAGACAACAAATTTCTCGCACTTCTGCTGCTCCAATCGCTTAACCAGAATGCCCTAGGGGAAAAATACAAGTACCGTTGTAATCGGGCGAGTTTCTACTTTCAAATGCAATAGGAATTTTTGGGTTAGGTCAATCCGTTCGCGAGATATGGGAGTTTAAAGCTAGGAAATGGTTGAGAAGACAACAAATTTTTCGCAATTCTGCTGCTCCAAACGCTTAACCTGAATGGCCTAGGGAAAAAATACGCATACCGCTGTAATCGGGCCAGATTCTACTTTCAGATGCGGCAGGAATTTTTGGGTTAGGTCAATCCGTTCGCGAGATATGGGAGTTTGAAGCCAAGAAATGGTTGAGAAGGCAAAAAATTTTTCGCAATTCTGCTGCTCCAAACGCTTAACCAGAATGGCCTAAGGAAAGAATACACATACCGTTGTAATCGGGCGAGTTTCTACTTCCAGATGCAACAGGAATTTTTGGGTTAGGTCAATCCGTTCGCGAGATATGGGACTTTGAATCTAAGAAATGGTTGAGAAGACAACAAATTTTTCGCAATTCTGCTGCTCCAAACGCTTAACCTGAATGGCCTAGGGAAAAAATACGCATACCGTTGTAATCGGGCCAGATTCTACTTTCAGATGCGACAGGAATTTTTGGGTTAGGTCAATCCGTTCGCGAGATATGGGAGTTTGAAGCCAAGAAATGGTTGAGAAGGCAAAAAATTTTTCGCAATTCTGCTGCTTCAAACGCTTAACCAGAATGGCCTAGGGAAAAAATGCACATACCGTTGTAATCGGGCGTGTTTCTACTTTCAGATGCAATAGGAATTTTTGGGTTAGGTCAATCCGTTCGCGAGATATGGGAGTTTGAAGACAAGAAATGGTTGAGAAGGCAAAAAATTTTTCGCAATTCTGCTGCTCCAAACGCTTAACCAGAATGGCCTAAGGAAAGAATACACATACCGTTGTAATCGGGCGAGTTTCTACTTCCAGATGCAACAGGAATTTTTGGGTTAGGTCAATCCGTTCGCGAGATATGGGACTTTGAATCTAAGAAATGGTTGAGAAGACAACAAATTTTTCGCAATTCTGCTGCTCCAAACGCTTAACCTGAATGGCCTAGGGAAAAAATACGCATACCGTTGTAATCGGGCCAGATTCTACTTTCAGATGCGACAGGAATTTTTGGGTTAGGTCAATCCGTTCGCGAGATATGGGAGTTTGAAGCCAAGAAATGGTTGAGAAGGCAAAAAATTTTTCGCAATTCTGCTGCTTCAAACGCTTAACCAGAATGGCCTAGGGAAAAAATGCACATACCGTTGTAATCGGGCGTGTTTCTACTTTCAGATGCAATAGGAATTTTTGGGTTAGGTCAATCCGTTCGCGAGATATGGGAGTTTGAAGACAAGAAATGGTTGAGAAGGCAAAAAATTTTTCGCAATTCTGCTGCTCCAAACGCTTAACCAGAATGGCCTAGGGAAAAAATGCACATACCGTTGTAATCGGGCGTGTTTCTACTTTCAGATGCAATAGGAATTTTTGGGTTAGGTCAATCCGTTCGCGAGATATGGGAGTTTGAAGCCAAGAAATGGTTGAGAAGGCAAAAAATTTTTCGCAATTCTGCTGCTTCAAACGCTTAACCAGAATGGCCTAGGGAAAAAATGCACATACCGTTGTAATCGGGCGTGTTTCTACTTTCAGATGCAATAGGAATTTTTGGGTTAGGTCAATCCGTTCGCGAGATATGGGAGTTTGAAGCCAAGAAATGGTTGAGAAGGCAAAAAATTTTACGCAATTCTGCTGCTTCAAAGGCTTAACCAGAATGGCCTAGGGAAAAAATACACATACCGTTGTAATCGGGCGAGTTTCTACTTTCAGATGCAATAGAAATTTTTGGGTTAGGTCAATCCGTTCGCGAGATATGGGACTTTGTAGCTAAGAAATGGTTGAGAAGACAACAAATTTTTCGCAATTCTGCTGCTCCAAACGCTTAACCTGAATGGCCTAGGGGAAAAATACAAATACCGTTGTAATCGGGCGAGTTTCTACTTTCAAATGCAATAGGAATTTTTGGGTTAGGTCAATCCGTTCGCGAGATATGGGAGTTTAAAGCTAAGAAATGGTTGAGAAGACAACAAATTTTTCGCAATTCTGCTGCTCCAGTCGCTTAACCAGAATGGGCTAGGGAAAAAATACACATACCTTTGTAACCGTGCGAGTTTCTACTTTCAGACGTAACAGGAATTTTTGGGTTAGGTCAATCCGTTCGCGAGATATGGGAGTTTGAAGCCGAGAAATGGTTGACAAGACAACAAATTTCTCGCACTTCTGCTGCTCCAATCGCTTAACCAGAATGGCCTAGGGGAAAAATACAAGTACCCTTGTAATCGGGCGAGTTTCTACTTTCAAATGCAATAGGAATTTTTGGGTTAGGTCAATCCGTTCGCGAGATATGGGAGTTTAAAGCTAAGAAATGGTTGAGAAGACAACAAATTTTTCGCAATTCTGCTGCTCCAAACGCTTAACCTGAATGGCCTAGGGAAAAAATACGCATACCGTTGTAATCGGGCCAGATTCTACTTTCAGATGCGGCAGGAATTTTTGGGTTAGGTCAATCCGTTCGCGAGATATGGGAGTTTGAAGTCAAGAAATGGTTGAGAAGGCAAACAATTTTTCGCAATTCTTCTGCTTCAAACGCTTAACCAGAATGGCCTAGGGAAAAAATGCACATACCGTTGTAATCGGGCGTGTTTTTACTTTCAGATGCAATAGGAATTTTTGGGTTAGGTCAATCCGCTCGCGCGATATGGGAGTTTGAAGACAAGAAATGGTTGAGAAGGCAAAAAATTTTTCGCAATTCTGCTGCTCCAAACGCTTAACCAGAATGGCCTAAGGAAAGAATACAAATACCGTTGTAATCGGGCGAGTTTCTACTTCCAGATGCAACAGGAATTTTTGGGTTAGGTCAATCCGTTCGCGAGATATGGGACTTTGAAGCTTAGAAATGGTTGAGAAGACAACAAATTTTTCGCAATTCTGCTGCTCCAAACGCTTAACCTGAATGGCCTAGGTAAAAAATACGCATACCGTAGTAATCGGGCCAGATTCTACTTTCAGATGCGACAGGAATTTTTGGGTTAGGTCAATCCGTTCGCGAGATATGGGAGTTTGAAGCCAAGAAATGGTTGAGAAGACAACAAATTTTTCGCAATTCTGCTGCTCCAAACGCTTAACCAGAGTGGCCTAGGGAAAAAATACGCATACCGTTGTAATCGGGCGAGATTCTACTTTAAGAAGCGACAGGAATTTTTGGGTTAGGTCTACCCGTTCGCGAGATATGGGAGATTGAAGCCAAGAAATGGTTGAGAAGGCAAAAAAATTTTCACAATTCTGCTGCTTCAAACGCTTAACCAGAATGGCCTAGGGAAAAAATGCACATACCGTTGTAATCGGGCGTGTTTCTACTTTCAGATGCAATAGGAATTTTTGGGTTAGGTCAATCCGCTCGCGCGATATGGGAGTTTGAAGACAAGAAATGGTTGAGAAGGCAAAAAATTTTTCGCAATTCTGCTGCTCCAAACGCTTAACCAGAATGGCCTAAGGAAAGAATACACATACCGTTGTAATCGGGCGAGTTTCTACTTTCAGTTACAATAGGAATTTTTGGGTTAGGTCAATCCGTTCGCGAGATATGGGAGTTTGAAGCCAAGAAATGGTTGAGAAGGCAAAAAATTTTTCGCAATTCTGCTGCTTCAAACGCTTAACCAGAATGGCCTAGGGACAAAATGCACATACCGTTGTAATCGGGCGTGTTTCTACTTTCAGATGCAATAGGAATTTTTGGGTTAGGTCAATCCGTTCGCGAGATATGGGAGTTTGAAGCCAAGAAATGGTTGAGAAGGCAAAAAATTTTACGCAATTCTGCTGCTCCAGTCGCTTAACCAGAATGGGCTAGGGAAAAAATACACATACCTTTGTAACCGGGCGAGTTTCTACTTTCAGATGCAATAGAAATTTTTGGGTTAGGTCAATCCGTTCGCGAGATATGGGACTTTGTAGCTAAGAAATGGTTGAGAAGACAACAAATTTTTCGCAATTCTGCTGCTCCAAACGCTTAACCTGAATGGCCTAGGGGAAAAATACAAATACCGTTGTAATCGGGCGAGTTTCTACTTTCAAATGCAATAGGAATTTTTGGGTTAGGTCAATCCGTTCGCGAGATATGGGAGTTTAAAGCTAAGAAATGGTTGAGAAGACAACAAATTTTTCGCAATTCTGCTGCTCCAGTCGCTTAACCAGAATGGGCTAGGGAAAAAATACACATACCTTTGTAACCGGGCGAGTTTCTACTTTCAGACGCAACAGGAATTTTTGGGTTAGGTCAATCCGTTCGCGAGATATGGGAGTTTGAAGCCGAGAAATGGTTGACAAGACAACAAATTTCTCGCACTTCTGCTGCTCCAATCGCTTAACCAGAATGGCCTAGGGGAAAAATACAAGTACCGTTGTAATCGGGCGAGTTTCTACTTTCAAATGCAATAGGAATTTTTGGGTTAGGTCAATCCGTTCGCGAGATATGGGAGTTTAAAGCTAAGAAATGGTTGAGAAGACAACAAATTTTTCGCAATTCTGCTGCTCCAAACGCTTAACCTGAATGGCCTAGGGAGAAAATACGCATACCGTTGTAATCGGGCCAGATTCTACTTTCAGATGCGACAGGAATTTTTTGGGTTAGGTCAATCCGTTCGCGAGATATGGGAGTTTGAAGCCAAGAAATGGTTGAGAAGACAACAAATTTTTCGCAATTCTGCTGCTCCAAACGCTTAACCAGAGTGGCCTAGGGAAAAAAAAGCATACCGTTGTAATCGGGCGAGATTCTACTTTAAGAAGCGACAGGAATTTTTGGGTTAGGTCTATCCGTTCGCGAGATATGGGAGTTTGAAGCCAAGAAATGGTTGAGAAGGCAAAAAATTTTTCACAATTCTGCTGCTCCAAACGCTTAACCAGAATGGCCTAGGGAAAAAATACACATACCGTTGTAATAGGGCGAGTTTCTACTTTCAGTTACAATAGGAATTTTTGGGTTAGGTCAATCCGTTCGCGAGATATGGGAGTTTGAAGCCAAGAAATGGTTGAGAAGGCAAAAAATTTTTCGCAATTCTGCTGCTTCAAACGCTTAACCAGAATGGCCTAGGGAAAAAATGCACATACCGTTGTAATCGGGCGTGTTTCTACTTTCAGATGCAATAGGAATTTTTGGGTTAGGTCAATCCGTTCGCGAGATATGGGAGTTTGAAGCCAAGAAATGGTTGAGAAGGCAAAAAATTTTACGCAATTCTGCTGCTTCAAAGGCTTAACCAGAATGGCCTAGGGAAAAAATACACATACCGTTGTAATCGGGCGAGTTTCTACTTTCAGATGCAATAGAAATTTTTGGGTTAGGTCAATCCGTTCGCGAGATATGGGACTTTGTAGCTAAGAAATGGTTGAGAAGACAACAAATTTTTCGCAATTCTGCTGCTTCAAACGCTTAACCAGAATGGCCTAGGGAAAAAATGCACATACCGTTGTAATCGGGCGTGTTTCTACTTTCAGATGCAATAGGAATTTTTGGGTTAGGTCAATCCGTTCGCGAGATATGGGAGTTTGAAGCCAAGAAATGGTTGAGAAGGCAAAAAATTTTACGCAATTCTGCTGCTTCAAAGGCTTAACCAGAATGGCCTAGGGAAAAAATACACATACCGTTGTAATCGGGCGAGTTTCTACTTTCAGATGCAATAGAAATTTTTGGGTTAGGTCAATCCGTTCGCGAGATATGGGACTTTGTAGCTAAGAAATGGTTGAGAAGACAACAAATTTTTCGCAATTCTGCTGCTCCAAACGCTTAACCTGAATGGCCTAGGGGAAAAATACAAATACCGTTGTAATCGGGCGAGTTTCTACTTTCAAATGCAATAGGAATTTTTGGGTTAGGTCAATCCGTTCGCGAGATATGGGAGTTTAAAGCTAAGAAATGGTTGAGAAGACAACAAATTTTTCGCAATTCTGCTGCTCCAGTCGCTTAACCAGAATGGGCTAGGGAAAAAATACACATACCTTTGTAACCGGGCGAGTTTCTACTTTCAGACGCAACAGGAATTTTTGGGTTAGGTCAATCCGTTCGCGAGATATGGGAGTTTGAAGCCGAGAAATGGTTGACAAGACAACAAATTTCTCGCACTTCTGCTGCTCCAATCGCTTAACCAGAATGGCCTAGGGGAAAAATACAAGTACCGTTGTAATCGGGCGAGTTTCTACTTTCAAATGCAATAGGAATTTTTGGGTTAGGTCAATCCGTTCGCGAGATATGGGAGTTTAAAGCTAAGAAATGGTTGAGAAGACAACAAATTTTTCGCAATTCTGCTGCTCCAAACGCTTAACCTGAATGGCCTAGGGAAAAAATACGCATACCGTTGTAATCGGGCCAGATTCTACTTTCAGATGCGACAGGAATTTTTGGGTTAGGTCAATCCGTTCGCGAGATATGGGAGTTTGAAGCCAAGAAATGGTTGAGAAGACAACAAATTTTTCGCAATTCTGCTGCTCCAAACGCTTAACCAGAGTGGCCTAGGGAAAAAATACGCATACCGTTGTAATCGGGCGAGATTCTACTTTAAGAAGCGACAGGAATTTTTGGGTTAGGTCTATCCATTCGCGAGATATGGGAGTTTGAAGCCAAGAAATGGTTGAGAAGGCAAAAAATTTTTCACAATTCTGCTGCTCCAAACGCTTAACCAGAATGGCCTAGGGAAAAAATACACATACCGTTGTAATAGGGCGAGTTTCTACTTTCAGTTACAATAGGAATTTTTGGGTTAGGTCAATCCGTTCGCGAGATATGGGGGTTTGAAGCCAAGAAATGGTTGAGAAGGCAAAAAATTTTTCGCAATTCTGCTGCTTCAAACGCTTAACCAGAATGGCCTAGGGAAAAAATGCACATACCGTTGTAATCGGGCGTGTTTCTACTTTCAGATGCAATAGGAATTTTTGGGTTAGGTCAATCCGTTCGCGAGATATGGGAGTTTGAAGCCAAGAAATGGTTGAGAAGGCAAAAAATTTTACGCAATTCTGCTGCTCCAAACGCTTAACCAGAATGGCCTAGGGAAAAAATGCACATACCGTTGTAATCGGGCGTGTTTCTACTTTCAGATGCAATAGGAATTTTTGGGTTAGGTCAATCCGCTCGCGCGATATGGGAGTTTGAAGACAACAAATGGTTGAGAAGGCAAAAAATTTTTCGCAATTCTGCTGCTCCAAACGCTTAACCTGAATGGCCTAGGGAAAAAATACGCATACCGTTGTAATCGGGCCAGATTCTACTTTCAGATGCGACAGGAATTTTTGGGTTAGGTCAGTCCGCTCGCGCGATATGGGAGTTTGAAGACAAGAAATGGTTGAGAAGGCAAAAAATTTTTCGCAATTCTGCTGCTCCAAACGCTTAACCAGAATGGCCTAAGGAAAGAATACACATACCGTTGTAATCGGGCGAGTTTCTACTTCCAGATGCAACAGGAATTTTTGGGTTAGGTCAATCCGTTCGCGAGATATGGGACTTTGAATCTAAGAAATGGTTGAGAAGACAACAAATTTTTCGCAATTCTGCTGCTCCAAACGCTTAACCTGAATGGCCTAGGGAAAAAATACGCATACCGTTGTAATCGGGCCAGATTCTACTTTCAGATGCGACAGGAATTTTTGGGTTAGGTCAATCCGTTCGCGAGATATGGGAGTTTGAAGACAAGAAATGGTTGAGAAGGCAAAAAATTTTTCGCAATTCTGCTGCTCCAAACGCTGAACCAGAATGGCCTAGGGAAAAAATGCACATACCGTTGTAATCGGGCGTGTTTCTACTTTCAGATGCAATAGGAATTTTTGGGTTAGGTCAATCCGTTCGCGAGATATGGGAGTTTGAAGACAAGAAATGGTTGAGAAGGCAAAAAATTTTTCGCAATTCTGCTGCTCCAAACGCTTAACCAGAATGGCCTAAGGAAAAAATACACATACCGTTGTAATCGGGCGAGTTTCTACTTCCAGATGCAACAGGAATTTTCGGGTTAGGTCAATCCGTTCGCGAGATATGGGAGTTTGAAACCAAGAAATGGTTGAGAAGGCAAAAAATTTTTCACAATTCTGCTGCTCCAAACGCTTAACCAGAATGGGCTAGGGAAAAAATACACATACCGTTGTAATCGGGCGAGCTTCTACTTTCAGTTACAACAGGAATTCTTGGGTTAGGTCAATCCGTTCGCGAGATATGGGACTTTCAAGCTAAGAAATGGTTGAGAAGACAACAAATTTTTCGCAATTCTGCTGCTCCAAACGCTTAACCTGAATGGCCTAGGGGAAAAATACAAGTACCGTTGTAATCGGGCGAGTTTCTACTTTCAAATGCAATAGGAATTTTTGGGTTAGGTCAATCCGTTCGCGAGATATGGGAGTTTAAAGCTAAGAAATGGTTGAGAAGACAACAAATTTTTCGCAATTCTGCTGCTCCAGTCGCTTAACCAGAATGGGCTAGGGAAAAAATACACATACCTTTGTAACCGTGCGACTTTCTACTTTCAGACGCAACAGGAACTTTTGGGTTAGGTCAATCCGTTCGCGAGATATGGGAGTTTGAAGCCGAGAAATGGTTGTCAAGACAACAAATTTCTCGCACTTCTGCTGCTCCAATCGCTTAACCAGAATGGCCTAAGGAAAGAATACACATACCGTTGTAATCGGGCGAGTTTCTACTTCCAGATGCAACAGGAATTTTTGGGTTAGGTCAATCCGTTCGCGAGATATGGGACTTTGAATCTAAGAAATGGTTGAGAAGACAACAAATTTTTCGCAATTCTGCTGCTCCAAACGCTTAACCTGAATGGCCTAGGGAAAAAATACGCATACCGTTGTAATCGGGCCAGATTCTACTTTCAGATGCGACAGGAATTTTTGGGTTAGGTCAATCCGTTCGCGAGATATGGGAGTTTGAAGACAAGAAATGGTTGAGAAGGCAAAAAATTTTTCGCAATTCTGCTGCTCCAAACGCTGAACCAGAATGGCCTAGGGAAAAAATGCACATACCGTTGTAATCGGGCGTGTTTCTACTTTCAGATGCAATAGGAATTTTTGGGTTAGGTCAATCCGTTCGCGAGATATGGGAGTTTGAAGACAAGAAATGGTTGAGAAGGCAAAAAATTTTTCGCAATTCTGCTGCTCCAAACGCTTAACCAGAATGGCCTAAGGAAAAAATACACATACCGTTGTAATCGGGCGAGTTTCTACTTCCAGATGCAACAGGAATTTTCGGGTTAGGTCAATCCGTTCGCGAGATATGGGAGTTTGAAACCAAGAAATGGTTGAGAAGGCAAAAAATTTTTCACAATTCTGCTGCTCCAAACGCTTAACCAGAATGGGCTAGGGAAAAAATACACATACCGTTGTAATCGGGCGAGCTTCTACTTTCAGTTACAACAGGAATTCTTGGGTTAGGTCAATCCGTTCGCGAGATATGGGACTTTCAAGCTAAGAAATGGTTGAGAAGACAACAAATTTTTCGCAATTCTGCTGCTCCAAACGCTTAACCTGAATGGCCTAGGGGAAAAATACAAGTACCGTTGTAATCGGGCGAGTTTCTACTTTCAAATGCAATAGGAATTTTTGGGTTAGGTCAATCCGTTCGCGAGATATGGGAGTTTAAAGCTAAGAAATGGTTGAGAAGACAACAAATTTTTCGCAATTCTGCTGCTCCAGTCGCTTAACCAGAATGGGCTAGGGAAAAAATACACATACCTTTGTAACCGTGCGACTTTCTACTTTCAGACGCAACAGGAACTTTTGGGTTAGGTCAATCCGTTCGCGAGATATGGGAGTTTGAAGCCGAGAAATGGTTGACAAGACAACAAATTTCTCGCACTTCTGCTGCTCCAATCGCTTAACCAGAATGGCCTAGGGGAAAAATACAAGTACCGTTGTAATAGGGCGAGTTTCTACTTTCAAATGCGATAGGAATTTTTGGGTTAGCTCAATCCGTTCGCGAGATATGGGAGTTTAAAGCTAAGAAATGGTTGAGAAGACAACAAATTTTTCGCAATTCTGCTGCTCCAAACGCTTAACCAGGATGACCTAAGGAAAAAATACACATACCGTTGTAATCGGGCCAGATTCTACTTTTAGATGCGACAGGAATTTTTGGGTTAGGTCAATCCGTTCGCGAGATATGGGAATTTGAAGCCAAGAAATGGTAGAGAAGGCAAAAAATTTTTCACAAATCTGCTGCTCCAAACGCTTAACCAGGATGGCCTAAGGAAAAAATACACATACCGTTGTAATCGTGCGAGTTTCTACTTTCAGTTACAATAGGAATTTTTGGGTTAGGTCAATCTGTTCGCGAGACATGGGACTTTGAAGCTAAGAAATGGTCGAGAAGACAACAAATTTTTCGCAATTCTGCTGCTCCAAACGCTTAACCTGAATGGCCTAGGGAAAAAATACGCATACCGTTGTAATCGGGCGTGTTTCTACTTTCAGATGCAATAGGAATTTTTGGGTTAGGTCAATCCGTTCGCGAGATATGGGAGTTTGAAGACAAGAAATGGTTGAGAAGGCAAAAAATTTTTCGCAATTCTGCTGCTCCAAACGCTTAACCTGAATGTCCTAGGGAAAAAATACGCATACCGTTGTAATCGGGCCAGATTCTACTTTCAGATGCGACAGGAATTTTTGGGTTAGGTCAATCCGTTCGCGAGATATGGGAGTTTGAAGCCAAGAAATGGTTGAGAAGACAAAAAATTTTTCGCAATTCTGCTGCTTCAAACGCTTAACCAGAATGGCCTAGGGAAAAAATGCACATACCGTTGTAATCGGGCGTGTTTCTACTTTCAGATGCAATAGGAATTTTTGGGTTAGGTCAATCCGTTCGCGAGATATGGGAGTTTGAAGACAAGAAATGGTTGAGAAGGCAAAAAATTTTTCGCAATTCTGCAGCTCCAAACGCTTAACCAGAATGGCCTAAGGAAAGAATACACATACCGTTGTAATCGGGCGAGTTTCTACTTCCAGATGCAACAGGAATTTTTGGGTTAGGTCAATCCGTTCGCGAGATATGGGACTTTGAAGCTAAGAAATGGTTGAGAAGACAACAAATTTTTCGCAATTCTGCTGCTCCAAACGCTTAACCTGAATGGCCTAGGGAAAAAATACGCATACCGTTGTAATCGGGCCAGATTCTACTTTCAGATGCGACAGGAATTTTTGGGTTAGGTCAATCCGTTCGCGAGATATGGGAATTTGAAGCCAAGAAATGGTAGAGAAGGCAAAAAATTTTTTACAAATCTGCTGCTCCAAACGCTTAACCAGGATGGCCTAAGGAAAAAATACACATACCGTTGTAATCGTGCGAGTTTCTACTTTCAGTTACAGTAGGAATTTTTGGGTTAGGTCAATCCGTTCGCGAGACATGGGACTTTGAAGCTAAGAAATGGTCGAGAAGACAACAAATTTTTCGCAATTCTGCTGCTCCAAACGCTTAACCTGAATGGCCTAGGGAAAAAATACGCATACCGTTGTAAACGGGCCAGATTCTACTTTCAGATGCGACATGAATTTTTGGGTTAGGTCAGTCCGTTCGCGAGATATGGGAGTTTGAAGCCAAGAAATGGTTGAGAGGGCAAAAAATTTTTCACAATTCTGCTGCTCCAAACGCTTAACCAGAATGGCCTAAGGAAAGAATACACATACCGTTATAATCGGGCGAGTTTCTACTTCCAGATGCAACAGGAATTTTTGGGTTAGGTCAATCCGTTCGCGAGATATGGGACTTTGAAGCTAAGAAATGGTTGAGAAGATAACAAATTTTTCGCAATTCTGCTGCTCCAAACGCTTAACCTGAATGGCCTAGGGAAAAAATACGCATACCGTTGTAATCGGGCCAGATTCTACTTTCAGATGCAATAGGAATTTTTGGGTTAGGTCAATCCGTTCGCGAGATATGGGAGTTTGAAGACAAGAAATGGTTGAGAAGGCAAAAAATTTTTCGCAATTCTGCTGCTCCAAACGCTTAACCAGAATGGCCTAGGGAAAAAATGCGCATACCGTTGTAATCGGGCGTGTTTCTACTTTCAGATGCAATCGGAATTATTGGGTTAGGTCAATCCGTTCGCGAGATATGGGAGCTTGAAGACAAGAAATGGTTGAGAAGGCAAAAAATTTTTCGCAATTCTGCTGCTCCAAACGCTTAACCAGAATGGCCTAAGGAAAAAATACACATACCTTTGTAACCGTGCGAGTTTCTACTTTCAGACGCAACAGGAATTTTTGGGTTAGGTCAATCCGTTCGCGAGATATGGGAGTTTGAAGCCGAGAAATGGTTGACAAGACAACAAATTTCTCGCACTTCAGCTGCTCCAATCGCTTAACCAGAATGGCCTAGGGGAAAAATACAAGTACCGTTGTAATAGGGCGAGTTTCTACTTTCAAATGCAATAGGAATTTTTGGGTTAAGTCAATGCGTTCGCGAGATATGGGAGTTTAAAGCTAAGAAATGGTTGAGAAGACAACAAATTTTTCGCAATTCTGCTGCTCCAGTCGCTTAACCAGAACGGGCTAGGGAAAAAATACACATACCTTTGTAACCGTGCGAGTTTCTACTTTCAGACGCAACAGGAATTTTTGGGTTTGGTCAATCCGTTCACGAGATATGGGAGTTTGAAGCTAAGAAATGGTTGAGAAGACAACAAATTTTTCGCAATTCTGCTGCTCCAAACGCTTAACCAGAGTGGCCTAGGGAAAAAATACGCGTACCGTTGTAATCGGGCGAGATTCTACTTTAAGATGCGACAGGAATTTTTGGGTTAGGTCTATCCGTTCGCGAGATATGGGAGTTTGAAGTCAAGAAATGGTTGAGAAGGCAAAAAATTTTTCACAATTCTGCTGCTCCAAACGCTTAACCAGAATGGCCTAGGGAAAAAATACACATACCGTTGTAATCGGGCCAGATTCTACTTTCAGATGCGACAGGAATTTTTGGGTTAGGTCAATCCGTTCGCGAGATATGGGAGTTTGAAGCCAAGAAATGGTTGAGAAGACAAAAAATTTTTCGCAATTCTGCTGCTTCAAACGCTTAACCAGAATGGCCTAGGGAAAAAATGCACATACCGTTGTAATCGGGCGTGTTTCTACTTTCAGATGCAATAGGAATTTTTGGGTTAGGTCAATCCGTTCGCGAGATATGGGAGTTTGAAGACAAGAAATGGTTGAGAAGGCAAAAAATTTTTCGCAATTCTGCTGCTCCAAACGCTTAACCAGAATGGCCTAAGGAAAGAATACACATACCGTTGTAATCGGGCGAGTTTCTACTTCCAGATGCAACAGGAATTTTTGGGTTAGGTCAATCCGTTCGCGAGATATGGGACTTTGAAGCTAAGAAATGGTTGAGAAGACAACAAATTTTTCGCAATTCTGCTGCTGCAAACGCTTAACCTGAATGGCCTAGGGAATAAATACGCATACCGTTGTAATCGGGCCAGATTCTACTTTCAGATGCGACAGGAATGTTTGGGTTAGGTCAATCCGTTCGCGAGATATGGGAGTTTGAAGCCGAGAAATGGTTGACAAGACAACAAATTTCTCGCACTTCTGCTGCTCCAATCGCTTAACCAGAATGGCCTAGGGGAAAAATACAAGTACCGTTGTAATAGGGCGAGTTTCTACTTTCAAATGCAATAGGAATTTTTGGGTTAGGTCAATGCGTTCGCGAGACATGGGACTTTGAAGCTAAGAAATGGTCGAGAAGACAAAAAATTTTTCGCAATTCTGCTGCTCCAAACGCTTAACCTGAATGGCCCTGGGGAAAAATACGCATACGGTTGTAATCGGGCCAGATTCTACTTTCAGATGCGACAGGAATTTTTGGGTTAGGTCAATCCGTTCGCGAGATATGGGAGTTTGAAACCAAGAAATGGTTGAGAAGGCAAAAAATTTTTCACAATTCTGCTGCTCCAAACGCTTAACCAGAATGGGCTAGGGAAAAAATACACATACCGTTGTAATCGGGCGAGCTTCTACTTTCAGTTACAATAGGAATTTTTGGGTTAGGTCAATCCGTTCGCGAGATATGGGACTTTGAAGCTAAGAAATGGTTGAGAAGACAACAAATTTTTCGCAATTCTGCTGCTCCAAACGCTTAACCAGAATTGCCTAGGGGAAAAATACAAGTACCGTTGTAATCGGGCGAGTTTCTACTTTCAAATGCAATAGGAATTTTTGGGTTAGGTCAATCCGTTCGCGAGATATGGGAGTTTAAAGCTAAGAAATGGTTGAGAAGACAACAAATTTTTCGCAATTCTGCTGCTCCAGTCGCTTAACCAGAATGGGCTAGGGAAAAAATACACATACCTTTGTAACCGTGCGAGTTTCTACTTTCAGACGCAACAGGAATTTTTGGGTTAGGTCAATCCGTTCGCGAGATATGGGAGTTTGAAGCCGAGAAATGGTTGACAAGACAACAAATTTCTCGCACTTCTGCTGCTCCAATCGCTTAACCAGAATGGCCTAGGGGAAAAATACAAGTACCGTTGTGATCGGGCGAGTCTCTACTTTCAGATGCAATAGGAATTTTTGGGTTAGCTCAATCCGTTCGCGAGATATGGGAGTTTGAAGCCAAGAAATGGTAGAGAAGGCAAAAAATTTTTCACAATTCTGGTGCTCCAAACGCTTAACCAGGATGGCCTGGGGAAAAAATGCACACACCGTTGTAATCGGGCGAGTTTCTACTTTCAGATGCAATAGGAATTTTTGGGTTAGGTCAATACGTTGGCGAGATATGGGAGTTTGAAGCCAAGAAATGGTTGAGGAGACAACAAATTTTTCGCAATTCTGCTGCTCCAGTCGCTTAACCAGAATGGGCTAGGGAAAAAATACACATACCTTTGTAACCGTGCGAGTTTCTACTTTCAGACGCAACAGGAATTTTTGGGTTAGGTCAATCCGTTCGCGAGATATGGGAGTTTGAAGCCGAGAAATGGTTGACAAGACAACAAATTTCTCGCACTTATGCTGCTCTAATCGCTTAACCAGAATGGCCTAGGGGAAAAATACAAGTACCGTTGTAATCGGGCGAGTTTCTACATTCAAATGCAATAGGAATTTTTGGGTTAGGTCAATCCGTTCGCGAGATATGGGAGTTTGAAGCTAAGATATGGTTGAGAAGACAACAAATTTTTCGCAATTCTGCTGCTCCAAACGCTTAACCTGAATGGCCTAGGGAAAAAATACGCATACCGTTGTAATCGGGCCAGATTCTACTTTCAGATGCGACAGGAATTCTTGGGTTAGGTCAATCCTTTCGCGAGATATGGGAGTTTGAAGCCAAGAAATGGTTGAGAAGGCAAAAAATTTTTCGCAATTCTGCTGCTTCAAACGCTTAACCAGAATGGCCTAGGGAAAAAATACACATACCGTTGTAATCGGGCGAGTTTCTACTTTCAGATGCAATAGGAATTTTTGGGTTAGGTCAATCCGTTCGCGAGATATGGGAGTTTGAAGCCAAGAAATGGTTGAGAAGGCAAAAAATTTTACGCAATTCTGCTGCTTCAAAGGCTTAACCAGAATGCCCTAGGGAAAAAATACACATACCGTTGTAATCGGGCGAGCTTCTACTTTCAGTTACAATAGGAATTTTTGGGTTAGGTCAATCCGTTCGCGAGATATGGGACTTTGAAGCTAAGAAATGGTCGAGAAGACAACAAATTTTTCGCAATTCTGCTGCTCCAAACGCTTAACCTGAATGGCCTAGGGGAAAAATACAAGTACCGTTGTAATCGGGCGAGTTTCTACTTTCAAATGCAATAGGAATTTTTGGGTTAGGTCAATCGGTTCGCGAGATATGGAAGTTTAAAGCTTTGAAATGGTTGAGAAGAAAACAAATTTTTTGCAATTCTGCTGCTCCAGTCGCTTAACCAGAATGGGCTAGGGAAAAAATACACATACCGTTGTAATCGGGCCAGATTCTACTTTCAGATGCGACAGGAATTTTTGGGTTAGGTCAATCCGTTCGCGAGATATGGGAATTTGAAGCCAAGAAATTGTAGAGAAGGCAAAAAATTTTTCACAAATCTGCTGCTCCAAACGCTTAACCTGAATGGCCTAGGGAAAAAATACGCATACCGTTGTAATCGGGCCAGATTCTACTTTCAGATGCGACAGGAATGTTTGGGTTAGGTCAATCCGTTCGCGAGATATGGGAGTTTGAAGCCGAGAAATGGTTGACAAGACAACAAATTTCTCGCACTTCTGCTGCTCCAATCGCTTAACCAGAATGGCCTAGGGGAAAAATACAAGTACCGTTGTAATAGGGCGAGTTTCTACTTTCAAATGCAATAGGAATTTTTGGGTTAAGTCAATGCGTTCGCGAGATATGGGAGTTTAAAGCTAAGAAATGGTTGAGAAGACAACAAATTTTTCGCAATTCTGCTGCTCCAGTCGCTTAACCAGAACGGGCTAGGGAAAAAATACACATACCTTTGTAACCGTGCGAGTTTCTACTTTCAGACGCAACAGGAATTTTTGGGTTTGGTCAATCCGTTCACGAGATATGGGAGTTTGAAGCTAAGAAATGGTTGAGAAGACAACAAATTTTTCACAAATCTGCTGCTCCAAACGCTTAACCTGAATGGCCTAGGGAAAAAATACGCATACCGTTGTAATCGGGCCAGATTCTACTTTCAGATGCGACAGGAATTTTTGGGTTAGGTCAATCCGTTCGCGAGATAGGGGAGTTTGAAACCAAGAAATGGTTGAGAAGGCAAAAAATTTTTCACAATTCTGCTGCTCCAAACGCTTAACCAGAATGGGCTAGGGAAAAAATGCACATACCGTTGTAATCGGGCGAGTTTCTACTTTCAGATGCAATAGGAATTTTTGGGTTAGGTCAATACGTTCGCGAGATATGGGAGTTTGAAGCCAAGAAATGGTTGAGGAGACAACAAATTTTTCGCAATTCTGCTGCTCCAGTCGCTTAACCAGAATGGGCTAGGGAAAAAATACACATATCTTTGTAACCGGGCGAGTTTCTACTTTCAGACGCAACAGGAATTTTTGGGTTAGGTCAATCCGTTCGCGAGATATGGGAGTTTGAAGCCGAGAAATGGTTGACAAGACAACAAATTTCTCGCACTTATGCTGCTCTAATCGCTTAACCAGAATGGCCTAGGGGAAAAATACAAGTACCGTTGTAATCGGGCGAGTTTCTACATTCAAATGCAATAGGAATTTTTGGGTTAGGTCAATCCGTTCGCGAGATATGGGAGTTTGAAGCTAAGATATGGTTGAGAAGACAACAAATTTTTCGCAATTCTGCTGCTCCAAACGCTTAACCTGAATGGCCTAGGGAAAAAATACGCATACCGTTGTAATCGGGCCAGATTCTACTTTCAGATGCGACAGGAATTCTTGGGTTAGGTCAATCCGTTCGCGAGATATGGGAGTTTGAAGCCAAGAAATGGTTGAGAAGACAACAAATTTTTCGCAATTCTGCTGCTCCAAACGCTTAACCTGAATGGCCTAGGGGAAAAATACAAGTACCGTTGTAATCGGGCGAGTTTCTACTTTCAAATGCAATAGGAATTTTTGGGTTAGGTCAATCGGTTCGCGAGATATGGAAGTTTAAAGCTAAGAAATGGTTGAGAAGACAACAAATTTTTCGCAATTCTGCTGCTCCAGTCGCTTAACCAGAATGGGCTAGGGAAAAAATACACATACCTTTGTAACCGTGCGAGTTTCTACTTTCAGACGCAACAGGAATTTTTGGGTTAGGTCAATCCGTTCGCGAGATATGGGACTTTGAAGCCAAGAAATGGTAGAGAAGGCAAAAAATTTTTCACAAATCTGCTGCTCCAAACGCTTAACCAGGATGCCCTAAAGAAAAAATACACATACCGTTGTAATCGTGCGAGTTTCTACTTTCAGTTACAATAGGAATTTTTGGGTTAGGTCAATCTGTTCGCGAGACATGGGACTTTGAAGCTAAGAAATGGTCGAGAAGACAACAAATTTTTCGCAGTTCTGCTGCTCCAAACGCTTAACCTGAATGGCCTAGGGAAAAAATACGCATACCGTTGTAATCGGGCGTGTTTCTACTTTCAGATGCAATAGGAATTTTTGGGTTAGGTCAATCCGTTCGCGAGATATGGGAGTTTGAAGACAAGAAATGGTTGAGAAGGCAAAAAATTTTTCGCAATTCTGCTGCTCCAAACGCTTAACCAGAATGGCCTAGGGAAAAAATGTACATACCGTTGTAATCGGGCGTGTTTCTACTTTCCGATGCAATAGGAATTTTTGGGTTAGGTCAATCCGTTCGCGAGATATGGGAGTTTGAAGACAAGAAATGGTTGAGAAGGCAAAAAATTTTTCGCAATTCTGCTGCTCCAAACGCTTAACCAGAATGGCCTAAGGAAAAAATACACATACCGTTGTAATCGGGCGAGTTTCTACTTTCAGATGCAACAGGAATTTTCGGGTTAGGTCAATCCGTTCGCGAGATATGGGAGTTTGAAACCAAGAAATGGTTGAGAAGGCAAAAAATTTTTCACAATTCTGCTGCTCCAAACGCTTAACCAGAATGGGCTAGGGAAAAAATACACATTCCGTTGTAATCGGGCGAGCTTCTACTTTCAGATACAATAGGAATTTTTGGGTTAGGTCAATCTGTTCGCGAGACATGGGACTTTGAAGCTAAGAAATGGTCGAGAAGACAACAAATTTTTCGCAATTCTGCTGCTCCAAACGCTTAACCAGAATGGCCTAGGGAAAAAATGCACATACCGTTGTAATCGGGCGTGTTTCTACTTTCAGATGCAATAGGAATTATTGGGTTAGGTCAATCCGTTCGCGAGATATGGGAGCTTGAAGACAAGAAATGGTTGAGAAGGCAAAAAATTTTTCGCAATTCTGCTGCTCCAAACGCTTAACCAGAATGGCCTAAGGAAAAAATACACATACCTTTGTAACCGTGCGAGTTTCTACTTTCAGACGCAACAGGAATTTTTGGGTTAGGTCAATCCGTTCGCGAGATATGGGAGTTTGAAGCCGAGAAATGGTTGACAAGACAACAAATTTCTCGCACTTCTGCTGCTCCAATCGCTTAACCAGAATGGCCTAGGGGAAAAATACAAGTACCGTTGTAATAGGGCGAGTTTCTACTTTCAAATGCAATAGGAATTTTTGGGTTAAGTCAATGCGTTCGCGAGATATGGGAGTTTAAAGCTAAGAAATGGTTGAGAAGACAACAAATTTTTCGCAATTCTGCTGCTCCAGTCGCTTAACCAGAACGGGCTAGGGAAAAAATACACATACCTTTGTAACCGTGCGAGTTTCTACTTTCAGACGCAACAGGAATTTTTGGGTTTGGTCAATCCGTTCACGAGATATGGGAGTTTGAAGCTAAGAAATGGTTGAGAAGGCAAAAAATTTTTCACAATTCTGCTGCTCCAAACGCTTAACCAGAATGGCCTAGGGAAAAAATACACATACCGTTGTAATCGGGCCAGATTCTACTTTCAGATGCGACAGGAATTTTTGGGTTAGGTCAATCTGTTCGCGAGATATGGGAGTTTGAAGCCAAGAAATGGTTGAGAAGACAAAAAATTTTTCGCAATTCTGCTGCTTCAAACGCTTAACCAGAATGGCCTAGGGAAAAAATGCACATACCGTTGTAATCGGGCGTGTTTCTACTTTCAGATGCAATAGGAATTTTTGGGTTAGGTCAATCCGTTCGCGAGATATGGGAGTTTGAAGACAAGAAATGGTTGAGAAGGCAAAAAATTTTTCGCAATTCTGCTGCTCCAAACGCTTAACCAGAATGGCCTAGGGAAAAAATGTACATACCGTTGTAATCGGGCGTGTTTCTACTTTCCGATGCAATAGGAATTTTTGGGTTAGGTCAATCCGTTCGCGAGATATGGGAGTTTGAAGACAAGAAATGGTTGAGAAGGCAAAAAATTTTTCGCAATTCTGCTGCTCCAAACGCTTAACCAGAATGGCCTAAGGAAAAAATACACATACCGTTGTAATCGGGCGAGTTTCTACTTTCAGATGCAACAGGAATTTTCGGGTTAGGTCAATCCGTTCGCGAGATATGGGAGTTTGAAACCAAGAAATGGTTGAGAAGGCAAAAAATTTTTCACAATTCTGCTGCTCCAAACGCTTAACCAGAATGGGCTAGGGAAAAAATACACATACCGTTGTAATCGGGCGAGCTTCTACTTTCAGATACAATAGGAATTTTTGGGTTAGGTCAATCCGTTCGCGAGATATGGGAGTTTGAAGCCAAGAAATGGTAGAGAAGGCAAAAAATTTTTCACAATTCTGGTGCTCTAAACGCTTAACCAGGATGGCCTGGGGAAAAAATGCACATACCGTTGTAATCGGGCGAGTTTCTACTTTCAGATGCAATAGGAATTTTTGGGTTAGGTCAATCCGTTCGCGAGATATGGGAGTTTGAAGCCGAGAAATGGTTGACAAGACAACAAATTTCTCGCACTTCTGCTGCTCCAATCGCTTAACCAGAATGGCCTAGGGGAAAAATACAAGTACCGTTGTAACCGGGCGAGTTTCTACTTTCAGACGCAACAGGAATTTTTGGGTTAGGTCAATCCGTTCGCGAGATATGGGAGTTTGAAGCCGAGAAATGGTTGACAAGACAACAAATTTCTCGCACTTATGCTGCTCTAATCGCTTAACCAGAATGGCCTAGGGGAAAAATACAAGTACCGTTGTAATCGGGCGAGTTTCTACATTCAAATGCAATAGGAATTTTTGGGTTAGGTCAATCCGTTCGCGAGATATGGGAGTTTGAATCTAAGATATGGTTGAGAAGACAACAAATTTTTCGCAATTCTGCTGCTCCAAACGCTTAACCTGAATGGCCTAGGGAAAAAATACGCATACCGTTGTAATCGGGCCAGATTCTACTTTCAGATGCGACAGGAATTTTTGGGTTAGGTCAATCCGTTCGCGAGATATGGGAGTTTGAAGCCGAGAAATGGTTGACAAGACAAAAAATTTCTCGCACTTCTGCTGCTCCAATCGCTTAACCAGAATGGCCTAGGGGAAAAATACAAGTACCGTTGTAATAGGGCGAGTTTCTACTTTCAAATCCAATAGGAATTTTTGGGTTAGGTCAATGAGTTCGCGAGACATGGGACTTTGAAGCTAAGAAATGGTCGAGAAGACAACAAATTTTTCGCAATTCTGCTGCTCCAAACGCTTAACCAGAATTGCCTAGGGGAAAAATACAAGTACCGTTGTAATCGGGCGAGTTTCTACTTTCAAATGCAATAGGAATTTTTGGGTTAGATCAATCCGTTCGCGAGATATGGGAGTTTAAAGCTAAGAAATGGTTGAGAAGACAACAAATTTTTCGCAATTCTGCTGCTCCAGTCGCTTAACCAGAATGGGCTAGGGAAAAAATACACATACCTTTGTAACCGTGCGAGTTTCTACTTTCAGACGCAACAGGAATTTTTGGGTTAGGTCAATCCGTTCGCGAGATATGGGAGTTTGAAGCCGAGAAATGGTTGACAAGACAACAAATTTCTCGCACTTCTGCTGCTCCAATCGCTTAACCAGAATGGCCTAGGGGAAAAATACAAGTACCGTTGTGATCGGGCGAGTCTCTACTTTCAGATGCAATAGGAATTTTTGGGTTAGCTCAATCCGTTCGCGAGATATGGGAGTTTGAAGCCAAGAAATGGTAGAGAAGGCAAAAAATTTTTCACAATTCTGGTGCTCCAAACGCTTAACCAGGATGGCCTGGGGAAAAAATGCACATACCGTTGTAATCGGGCGAGTTTCTACTTTCAGATGCAATAGGAATTTTTGGGTTAGGTCAATACGTTCGCGAGATATGGGAGTTTGAAGCCAAGAAATGGTTGAGGAGACAACAAATTTTTCGCAATTCTGCTGCTCCAGTCGCTTAACCAGAATGGGCTAGGGAAAAAATACACATACCTTTGTAACCGGGCGAGTTTCTACTTTCAGACGCAACAGGAATTTTTGGGTTAGGTCAATCCGTTCGCGAGATATGGGAGTTTGAAGCCGAGAAATGGTTGACAAGACAACAAATTTCTCGCACTTATGCTGCTCTAATCGCTTAACCAGAATGGCCTAGGGGAAAAATACAAGTACCGTTGTAATCGGGCGAGTTTCTACATTCAAATGCAATAGGAATTTTTGGGTTAGGTCAATCCGTTCGCGAGATATGGGAGTTTGAAGCTAAGATATGGTTGAGAAGACAACAAATTTTTCGCAATTCTGCTGCTCCAAACGCTTAACCTGAATGGCCTAGGGAAAAAATACGCATACCGTTGTAATCGGGCCAGATTCTACTTTCAGATGCGACAGGAATTCTTGGGTTAGGTCAATCCGTTCGCGAGATATGGGAGTTTGAAGCCAAGAAATGGTTGAGAAGGCAAAAAATTTTTCGCAATTCTGCTGCTTCAAACGCTTAACCAGAATGGCCTAGGGAAAAAATACACATACCGTTGTAATCGGGCGAGTTTCTACTTTCAGATGCAATAGGAATTTTTGGGTTAGGTCAATCCGTTCGCGAGATATGGGAGTTTGAAGCCAAGAAATGGTTGAGAAGGCAAAAAATTTTACGCAATTCTGCTGCTTCAAAGGCTTAACCAGAATGCCCTAGGGAAAAAATACACATACCGTTGTAATCGGGCGAGCTTCTACTTTCAGTTACAATAGGAATTTTTGGGTTAGGTCAATCCGTTCGCGAGATATGGGACTTTGAAGCTAAGAAATGGTTGAGAAGACAACAAATTTTTCGCAATTCTGCTGCTCCAAACGCTTAACCTGAATGGCCTAGGGGAAAAATACAAGTACCGTTGTAATCGGGCGAGTATCTACTTTCAAATGCAATAGGAATTTTTGGGTTAGGTCAATCGGTTCGCGAGATATGGGAGTTTAAAGCTAAGAAATGGTTGAGAAGACAACAAATTTTTCGCAATTCTGCTGCTCCAGTCGCTTAACCAGAATGGGCTAGGGAAAAAATACACATACCTTTGTAACCGTGCGAGTTTCTACTTTCAGACGCAACAGGAATTTTTGGGTTAGGTCAATCCGTTCGCGAGATATGGGACTTTGAAGCTAAGAAATGGTTGAGAAGACAACAAATTTTTCGCAATTCTGCTGCTCCAAACGCTTAACCTGAATGGCCTAGGGGAAAAATACAAGTACCTTTGTAATAGGGCGAGTTTCTACTTTCAAATGCAATAGGAATTTTTGGGTTAGGTCAATCCGTTCGCGAGATATGGGAGTTTAAACCTAAGAAATGGTTGAGAAGACAACAAATTTTTCGCAATTCTGCTGCTCCAAACGCTTAACCAGGATGGCCTAAGGAAAAAATACACATACCGTTGTAATCGGGCCAGATTCTACTTTCAGATGCGACAGGAATTTTTGGGTTAGGTCAATCCGTTCGCGAGATATGGGAATTTGAAGCCAAGAAATTGTAGAGAAGGCAAAAAATTTTTCACAAATCTGCTGCTCCAAACGCTTAACCAGGATGGCCTAAGGAAAAAATACACATACCGTTGTAATCGTGCGAGTTTCTACTTTCAGTTACAATAGGAATTTTTGGGTTAGGTCAATCTGTTCGCGAGACATGGGACTTTGAAGCTAAGAAATGGTCGAGAAGACAACAAATTTTTCGCAATTCTGCTGCTCCAAACGCTTAACCTGAATGGCCTAGGGAAAAAATACGCATACCGTTGTAATCGGGCGTGTTTCTACTTTCAGATGCAATAGGAATTTTTGGGTTAGGTCAATCCGTTCGCGAGATATGGGAGTTTGAAGACAAGAAATGGTTGAGAAGGCAAAAAATTTTTCGCAATTCTGCTGCTCCAAACGCTTAACCAGAATGGCCTAGGGAAAAAATGCACATACCGTTGTAATCGGGCGTGTTTCTACTTTCAGATGCAATAGGAATTTTTGGGTTAGGTCAATCCGTTCGCGAGATATGGGACTTTGAAGCTAAGAAATGGTTGAGAAGACAACAAATTTTTCGCAATTCTGCTGCTCCAAACGCTTAACCTGAATGGCCTAGGGGAAAAATACAAGTACCGTTGTAATCGGGCGAGTATCTACTTTCAAATGCAATAGGAATTTTTGGGTTAGGTCAATCGGTTCGCGAGATATGGGAGTTTAAAGCTAAGAAATGGTTGAGAAGACAACAAATTTTTCGCAATTCTGCTGCTCCAGTCGCTTAACCAGAATGGGCTAGGGAAAAAATACACATACCTTTGTAACCGTGCGAGTTTCTACTTTCAGACGCAACAGGAATTTTTGGGTTAGGTCAATCCGTTCGCGAGATATGGGACTTTGAAGCTAAGAAATGGTTGAGAAGACAACAAATTTTTCGCAATTCTGCTGCTCCAAACGCTTAACCTGAATGGCCTAGGGGAAAAATACAAGTACCTTTGTAATAGGGCGAGTTTCTACTTTCAAATGCAATAGGAATTTTTGGGTTAGGTCAATCCGTTCGCGAGATATGGGAGTTTAAACCTAAGAAATGGTTGAGAAGACAACAAATTTTTCGCAATTCTGCTGCTCCAAACGCTTAACCAGGATGGCCTAAGGAAAAAATACACATACCGTTGTAATCGGGCCAGATTCTACTTTCAGATGCGACAGGAATTTTTGGGTTAGGTCAATCCGTTCGCGAGATATGGGAATTTGAAGCCAAGAAATTGTAGAGAAGGCAAAAAATTTTTCACAAATCTGCTGCTCCAAACGCTTAACCAGGATGGCCTAAGGAAAAAATACACATACCGTTGTAATCGTGCGAGTTTCTACTTTCAGTTACAATAGGAATTTTTGGGTTAGGTCAATCTGTTCGCGAGACATGGGACTTTGAAGCTAAGAAATGGTCGAGAAGACAACAAATTTTTCGCAATTCTGCTGCTCCAAACGCTTAACCTGAATGGCCTAGGGAAAAAATACGCATACCGTTGTAATCGGGCGTGTTTCTACTTTCAGATGCAATAGGAATTTTTGGGTTAGGTCAATCCGTTCGCGAGATATGGGAGTTTGAAGACAAGAAATGGTTGAGAAGGCAAAAAATTTTTCGCAATTCTGCTGCTCCAAACGCTTAACCAGAATGGCCTAGGGAAAAAATGCACATACCGTTGTAATCGGGCGTGTTTCTACTTTCAGATGCAATAGGAATTTTTGGGTTAGGTCAATTCGTTCGCGAGATATGGGAGTTTGAAGACAAGAAATGGTTGAGAAGGCAAAAAATTTTTCGCAATTCTGCTGCTCCAAACGCTTAACCAGAATGGCCTAAGGAAAAAATACACATACCGTTGTAATCGGGCGAGTTTCTACTTCCAGATGCAAGAGGAATTTTCGGGTTAGGTCAATCCGTTCGCGAGATATGGGAGTTTGAAACCAAGAAATGGTTGAGAAGGCAAAAAATTTTTCACAATTCTGCTGCTCCAAACGCTTAACCAGAATGGGCTAGGGAAAAAATACACATACCGTTGTAATCGGGCGAGCTTCTACTTTCAGATACAATAGGAATTTTTGGGTTAGGTCAATCCGTTCGCGAGATATGGGACTTTGAAGCTAAGAAATGGTTGAGAAGACAACAAATTTTTCGCAATTCTGCTGCTCCATACGCTTAACCTGAATGGCCTAGGGAAAAAATACGCATACCGTTGTAATCGGGCCAGATTCTACTTTCAGATGCGACAGGAATTTTTGGGCTAGGTCAATCCGTTCGCGAGATATGGGAGTTTGAATCCAAGAAATGGTTGAGAAGGCAAAAAATTTTTCACAATTCTGCTGCTCCAAACGCTTAACCAGAATGGGCTAGGGAAAAAATACACATACCGTTGTAATCGGGCGAGCTTCTACTTTCAGTTCCAATAGGAATTTTTGGGTTAGGTCAATCCGTTCGCGAGATATGGGACTTTGAAGCTAAGAAATGGTTGTGAAGACACCAAATTTTTCGCAATTCTGCTGCTCCAAACGCTTAACCTGAATGGCCTAGGGGAAAAATACAAGTACCGTTGTAATAGGGCGAGTTTCTACTTTCAAATGCAATAGGAATTTTTGGGTTAGGTCAATCCGTTCGCGAGATATGGGAGTTTAAAGCTAAGAAATGGTTGAGAAGACAACAAATTTTTCGCAATTCTGCTGCTCCAAACGCTTAACCAGGATGGCCTAAGGAAAAAATACACATACCGTTGTAATCGGGCCAGATTCTACTTTCAGATGCGACAGGAATTTTTGGGTTAGGTCAATCCGTTCGCGAGATATGGGAATTTGAAGCCAAGAAATGGTAGAGAAGGCAAAAAATTTTTCACAAATCTGCTGCTCCAAACGCTTAACCAGGATGCCCTAAAGAAAAAATACACATACCGTTGTAATCGTGCGAGTTTCTACTTTCAGTTACAATAGGAATTTTTGGGTTAGGTCAATCTGTTCGCGAGACATGGGACTTTGAAGCTAAGAAATGGTCGAGAAGACAACAAATTTTTCGCAGTTCTGCTGCTCCAAACGCTTAACCTGAATGGCCTAGGGAAAAAATACGCATACCGTTGTAATCGGGCCAGATTCTACTTTCAGATGCGACAGGAATTTTTGGGTTAGGTCAATCCGTTCGCGAGATATGGGAATTTGAAGCCAAGAAATGGTAGAGAAGGCAAAAAATTTTTCACAATTCTGCTGCTCCAAACGCTTAACCAGAATGGGCTAGGGGAAAAATACACATACCGTTGTAATCGGGCGAGCTTCTACTTTCAGTTCCAATAGGAATTTTTGGGTTAGGTCAATCCGTTCGCGAGATATGGGAATTTGAAGCCAAGAAATGGTAGAGAAGGCAAAAAATTTTTCGCAATTCTGCTGCTCCAAACGCTTAACCTGAATGGCCTAGGGGAAAAATACAAGTACCGTTGTAATAGGGCGAGATTCTACTTTCAAATGCAATAGGAATTTTTGGGTTAGGTCAATCCGTTCGCGAGATATGGGAGTTTAAAGCTAAGAAATGGTTGAGAAGACAACAAATTTTTCGCAATTCTGCTGCTCCAAACGCTTAACCAGGATGGCCTAAGGAAAAAATACACATACCGTTGTAATCGGGCCAGATTCTACTTTCAGATGCGACAGGAATTTTTGGGTTAGGTCAATCCGTTCGCGAGATATGGGAATTTGAAGCCAAGAAATGGTAGAGAAGGCAAAAAATTTTTCACAAATCTGCTGCTCCAAACGCTTAACCAGGATGCCCTAAAGAAAAAATACACATACCGTTGTAATCGTGCGAGTTTCTACTTTCAGTTACAATAGGAATTTTTGGGTTAGGTCAATCTGTTCGCGAGACATGGGACTTTGAAGCTAAGAAATGGTCGAGAAGACAACAAATTTTTCGCAGTTCTGCTGCTCCAAACGCTTAACCTGAATGGCCTAGGGAAAAAATACGCATACCGTTGTAATCGGGCGTGTTTCTACTTTCAGATGCAATAGGAATTTTTGGGTTAGGTCAATCCGTTCGCGAGATATGGGAGTTTGAAGACAAGAAATGGTTGAGAAGGCAAAAAATTTTTCGCAATTCTGCTGCTCCAAACGCTTAACCAGAATGGCCTAGGGAAAAAATGTACATACCGTTGTAATCGGGCGTGTTTCTACTTTCCGATGCAATAGGAATTTTTGGGTTAGGTCAATCCGTTCGCGAGATATGGGAGTTTGAAGACAAGAAATGGTTGAGAAGGCAAAAAATTTTTCGCAATTCTGCTGCTCCAAACGCTTAACCAGAATGGCCTAAGGAAAAAATACACATACCGTTGTAATCGGGCGAGTTTCTACTTTCAGATGCAACAGGAATTTTCGGGTTAGGTCAATCCGTTCGCGAGATATGGGAGTTTGAAACCAAGAAATGGTTGAGAAGGCAAAAAATTTTTCACAATTCTGCTGCTCCAAACGCTTAACCAGAATGGGCTAGGGAAAAAATACACATACCGTTGTAATCGGGCGAGCTTCTACTTTCAGATACAATAGGAATTTTTGGGTTAGGTCAATCCGTTCGCGAGATATGGGACTTTGAAGCTAAGAAATGGTTGAGAAGACAACAAATTTTTCGCAATTCTGCTGCTCCAAACGCTTAACCTGAATGGCCTAGGGGAAAAATACAAGTACTGTTGTAATCGGGCGAGTTTCTACTTTCAAATGCAATAGGAATTTTTGGGTTAGGTCAATCCGTTCGCCAGATATGGGAGTTTAAAGCGTAGAAATGGTTGGGAAGACAACAAATTTTTCGCAATTCTGCTGCTCCAGTTGCTTAACCAGAATGGGCTAGGGAAAAAATACAAGTACCGTTGTAACCGGGCGAGTTTCTACTTTCAGACGCAACAGGAATTTTTGGGTTAGGTCAATCCGTTCGCGAGATATGGGAGTTTGAAGCCGAGAAATGGTTGACAAGACAACAAATTTCTCGCACTTCTGCTGCTCCAATCGCTTAACCAGAATGGCCTAGGGGAAAAATACAAGTACCGTTGTAATAGGGCGAGTTTCTACTTTCAAATGCAATAGGAATTTTTGGGTTAGGTCAATCCGTTCGCGAGATATGGGAGTTTAAAGCTAAGAAATGGTTGAGAAGACAACAAATTTTTCGCAATTCTGCTGCTCCAAACGCTTAACCAGGATGGCCTAAGGAAAAAATACACATACCGTTGTAATCGGGCCAGATTCTACTTTCAGATGCGTCAGGAATTTTTGGGTTAGGTCAATCCGTTCGCGAGATATGGGAATTTGAAGCCAAGAAATGGTAGAGAAGGCAAAAAATTTTTCACAAATCTGCTGCTCCAAACGCTTAACCAGGATGGCCTAAGGAAAAAATACACATACCGTTGTAATCGTGTGAGTTTCTACTTTCAGTTACAATAGGAATTTTTGGGTTAGGTCAATCTGTTCGCGAGACATGGGACTTTGAAGCTAAGAAATGGTCGAGAAGACAACAAATTTTTCGCAATTCTGCTGCTCCAAACGCTTAACCTGAATGGCCTAGGGAAAAAATACGCATACCGTTGTAATCGGGCCAGATTCTACTTTCAGATGCGACAGGAATTTTTGGGTTAGGTCAATCCGTTCGCGAGATATGGGAGTTTGAATCCAAGAAATGGTTGAGAAGGCAAAAAATTTTTCACAATTCTGCTGCTCCAAACGCTTAAACAGAATGGGCTAGGGGAAAAATACACATACCGTTGTAATCGGGCGAGCTTCTACTTTCAGTTCCAATAGGAATTTTTGGGTTAGGTCAAACCGTTCGCGAGATATGGGACTTTGAAGCTAAGAAATGGTTGAGAAGACAACAAATTTTTCGCAATTCTGCTGCTCCAAACGCTTAACCTGAATGGCCTAGGGGAAAAATACAAGTACCGTTGTAATCGGGCGAGTTTCTACTTTCAAATGCAATAGGAATTTTTGGGTTAGGTCAATCCGTTCGCGAGATATGGGAGTTTAAAGCTAAGAAATGGTTGAGAAGACAACAAATTTTTCGCAATTCTGCTGCTCCAAACGCTTAACCTGAATGGCCTAGGGAAAAAATACAAGTACCGTTGTAATCGGGCGAGTTTCTACTTTCAAATGCAATAGGAATTTTTGGGTTAGGTCAATCCGTTCGCGAGATATGGGAGTTTAAAGCTAAGAAATGGTTGAGAAGACAACAAATTTTTCGCAATTCTGCTGCTCCAAACGCTTAACCTGAATGGCCTAGGGAAAAAATACGCATACCGTTGTAATCGGGCCAGATTCTACTTTCAGATGCGACAGGAATTTTTGGGTTAGGTCAATCCGTTCGCGAGATATGGGAGTTTGAAGCCAAGAAATGGTTGAGAAGACAAAAAATTTTTCGCAATTCTGCTGCTTCAAACGCTTAACCAGAATGGCCTAGGGAAAAGATGCACATACCGTTGTAATCGGGCGTGTTTCTACTTTCAGATGCAATAGGAATTTTTGGGTTAGGTCAATCCGTTCGCGAGATATGGGAGTTTGAAGACAAGAAATGGTTGAGAAGGCAAAAAATTTTTCGCAATTCTGCTGCTCCAAACGCTTAACCAGAATGGCCTAAGGAAAGAATACACATACCGTTGTAATCGGGCGAGTTTCTACTTCCAGATGCAACAGGAATTTTTGGGTTAGGTCAATCCGTTCGCGAGATATGGGACTTTGAAGCTAAGAAATGGTTGAGAAGACAACAAATTTTTCGCAATTCTGCTGCTCCAAACGCTTAACCTGAATGGCCTAGGGAAAAAATACGCCTACCGTTGTAATCGGGCCAGATTCTACTTTCAGATGCGACAGGAATTTTTGGGTTAGGTCAATCCGTTCGCGAGATATGGGAATTTGAAGCCAAGAAATGGTAGAGAAGGCAAAAAATTTTTCACAAATCTGCTGCTCCAAACGCTTAACCAGGATGGCCTAAGGAAAAAATACACATACCGTTGTAATCGTGCGAGTTTCTACTTTCAGTTACAATAGGAATTTTTGGGTTAGGTCAATCCGTTCGCGAGACATGGGACTTTGAAGCTAAGAAATGGTCGAGAAGACAACAAATTTTTCGCAATTCTGCTGCTCCAAACGCTTAACCTGAATGGCCTAGGGAAAAAATACGCATACCGTTGTAATCGGGCCAGATTCTACTTTCAGATGCGACAGGAATTCTTGGGTTAGGTCAATCCGTTCGCGAGATATGGGAGTTTGAAGCCAAGAAATGGTTGAGAAGACAACAAATTTTTCGCAATTCTGCTGCTCCAAACGCTTAACCTGAATGGCCTAGGGGAAAAATACAAGTACCGTTGTAATCGGGCGAGTTTCTACTTTCAAATGCAATAGGAATTTTTGGGTTAGGTCAATCGGTTCGCGAGATATGGAAGTTTAAAGCTAAGAAATGGTTGAGAAGACAACAAATTTTTCGCAATTCTGCTGCTCCAGTCGCTTAACCAGAATGGGCTAGGGAAAAAATACACATACCTTTGTAACCGTGCGAGTTTCTACTTTCAGACGCAACAGGAATTTTTGGGTTAGGTCAATCCGTTCGCGAGATATGGGACTTTGAAGCCAAGAAATGGTAGAGAAGGCAAAAAATTTTTCACAAATCTGCTGCTCCAAACGCTTAACCAGGATGCCCTAAAGAAAAAATACACATACCGTTGTAATCGTGCGAGTTTCTACTTTCAGTTACAATAGGAATTTTTGGGTTAGGTCAATCTGTTCGCGAGACATGGGACTTTGAAGCTAAGAAATGGTCGAGAAGACAACAAATTTTTCGCAGTTCTGCTGCTCCAAACGCTTAACCTGAATGGCCTAGGGAAAAAATACGCATACCGTTGTAATCGGGCGTGTTTCTACTTTCAGATGCAATAGGAATTTTTGGGTTAGGTCAATCCGTTCGCGAGATATGGGAGTTTGAAGACAAGAAATGGTTGAGAAGGCAAAAAATTTTTCACAATTCTGCTGCTCCAAACGCTTAACCAGAATGGGCTAGGGAAAAAATACACATACCGTTGTAATCGGGCGAGCTTCTACTTTCAGATACAATAGGAATTTTTGGGTTAGGTCAATCCGTTCGCGAGATATGGGACTTTGAAGCTAAGAAATGTTTGAGAAGACAACAAATTTTTCGCAATTCTGCTGCTCCAAACGCTTAACCTGAATGGCCTAGGGGAAAAATACAAGTACCGTTGTAATCGGGCGAGTTTCTACTTTCAAATGCAATAGGAATTTTTGGGTTAGGTCAATCCGTTCGCGAGATATGGGAGTTTAAAGCTAAGAAATGGTTGAGAAGACAACAAATTTTTCGCAATTCTGCTGCTCCAAACGCTTAACCAGGATGGCCTAAGGAAAAAAAAACACATACCGTTGTAATCGGGCCAGATTCTACTTTCAGATGCGACAGGAATTTTTGGGTTAGGTCAATCCGTTCGCGAGATATGGGAATTTGAAGCCAAGAAATGGTAGAGAAGGCAAAAAATTTTTCACAAATCTGCTGCTCCAAACGCTTAACCAGGATGGCCTAAGGAAAAAATACACATACAGTTGTAATCGTGTGAGTTTCTACTTTCAGTTACAATAGGAATTTTTGGGTTAGGTCAATCTGTTCGCGAGACATGGGACTTTGAAGCTAAGAAATGGTCGAGAAGACAACAAATTTTTCGCAATTCTGCTGCTCCAAACGCTTAACCAGAATGGCCTAGGGAAAAAATGCACATACCGTTGTAATCGGGCGTGTTTCTACTTTCAGATGCAATAGGAATTATTGGGTTAGGTCAATCCGTTCGCGAGATATGGGAGCTTGAAGACAAGAAATGGTTGAGAAGGCAAAAAATTTTTCGCAATTCTGCTGCTCCAAACGCTTAACCAGAATGGCCTAAGGAAAAAATACACATACCTTTGTAACCGTGCGAGTTTCTACTTTCAGACGCAACAGGAATTTTTGGGTTAGGTCAATCCGTTCGCGAGATATGGGAGTTTGAAGCCGAGAAATGGTTGACAAGACAACAAATTTCTCGCACTTCTGCTGCTCCAATCGCTTAACCAGAATGGCCTAGGGGAAAAATACAAGTACCGTTGTAATAGGGCGAGTTTCTACTTTCAAATGCAATAGGAATTTTTGGGTTAAGTCAATGCGTTCGCGAGATATGGGAGTTTAAAGCTAAGAAATGGTTGAGAAGACAACAAATTTTTCGCAATTCTGCTGCTCCAGTCGCTTAACCAGAACGGGCTAGGGAAAAAATACACATACCTTTGTAACCGTGCGAGTTTCTACTTTCAGACGCAACAGGAATTTTTGGGTTTGGTCAATCCGTTCACGAGATATGGGAGTTTGAAGCTAAGAAATGGTTGAGAAGGCAAAAAATTTTTCACAATTCTGCTGCTCCAAACGCTTAACCAGAATGGCCTAGGGAAAAAATACACATACCGTTGTAATCGGGCCAGATTCTACTTTCAGATGCGACAGGAATTTTTGGGTTAGGTCAATCTGTTCGCGAGATATGGGAGTTTGAAGCCAAGAAATGGTTGAGAAGACAAAAAATTTTTCGCAATTCTGCTGCTTCAAACGCTTAACCAGAATGGCCTAGGGAAAAAATGCACATACCGTTGTAATCGGGCGTGTTTCTACTTTCAGATGCAATAGGAATTTTTGGGTTAGGTCAATCCGTTCGCGAGATATGGGAGTTTGAAGACAAGAAATGGTTGAGAAGGCAAAAAATTTTTCGCAATTCTGCTGCTCCAAACGCTTAACCAGAATGGCCTAGGGAAAAAATGTACATACCGTTGTAATCGGGCGTGTTTCTACTTTCCGATGCAATAGGAATTTTTGGGTTAGGTCAATCCGTTCGCGAGATATGGGAGTTTGAAGACAAGAAATGGTTGAGAAGGCAAAAAATTTTTCGCAATTCTGCTGCTCCAAACGCTTAACCAGAATGGCCTAAGGAAAAAATACACATACCGTTGTAATCGGGCGAGTTTCTACTTTCAGATGCAACAGGAATTTTCGGGTTAGGTCAATCCGTTCGCGAGATATGGGAGTTTGAAACCAAGAAATGGTTGAGAAGGCAAAAAATTTTTCACAATTCTGCTGCTCCAAACGCTTAACCAGAATGGGCTAGGGAAAAAATACACATACCGTTGTAATCGGGCGAGCTTCTACTTTCAGATACAATAGGAATTTTTGGGTTAGGTCAATCCGTTCGCGAGATATGGGAGTTTGAAGCCAAGAAATGGTAGAGAAGGCAAAAAATTTTTCACAATTCTGGTGCTCTAAACGCTTAACCAGGATGGCCTGGGGAAAAAATGCACATACCGTTGTAATCGGGCGAGTTTCTACTTTCAGATGCAATAGGAATTTTTGGGTTAGGTCAATCCGTTCGCGAGATATGGGAGTTTGAAGCCGAGAAATGGTTGACAAGACAACAAATTTCTCGCACTTCTGCTGCTCCAATCGCTTAACCAGAATGGCCTAGGGGAAAAATACAAGTACCGTTGTAACCGGGCGAGTTTCTACTTTCAGACGCAACAGGAATTTTTGGGTTAGGTCAATCCGTTCGCGAGATATGGGAGTTTGAAGCCGAGAAATGGTTGACAAGACAACAAATTTCTCGCAATTATGCTGCTCTAATCGCTTAACCAGAATGGCCTAGGGGAAAAATACAAGTACCGTTGTAATCGGGCGAGTTTCTACATTCAAATGCAATAGGAATTTTTGGGTTAGGTCAATCCGTTCGCGAGATATGGGAGTTTGAATCTAAGATATGGTTGAGAAGACAACAAATTTTTCGCAATTCTGCTGCTCCAAACGCTTAACCTGAATGGCCTAGGGAAAAAATACGCATACCGTTGTAATCGGGCCAGATTCTACTTTCAGATGCGACAGGAATTTTTGGGTTAGGTCAATCCGTTCGCGAGATATGGGAGTTTGAAGCCGAGAAATGGTTGACAAGACAAAAAATTTCTCGCACTTCTGCTGCTCCAATCGCTTAACCAGAATGGCCTAGGGGAAAAATACAAGTACCGTTGTAATAGGGCGAGTTTCTACTTTCAAATCCAATAGGAATTTTTGGGTTAGGTCAATGAGTTCGCGAGACATGGGACTTTGAAGCTAAGAAATGGTCGAGAAGACAACAAATTTTTCGCAATTCTGCTGCTCCAAACGCTTAACCAGAATTGCCTAGGGGAAAAATACAAGTACCGTTGTAATCGGGCGAGTTTCTACTTTCAAATGCAATAGGAATTTTTGGGTTAGGTCAATCCGTTCGCGAGATATGGGAGTTTAAAGCTAAGAAATGGTTGAGAAGACAACAAATTTTTCGCAATTCTGCTGCTCCAGTCGCTTAACCAGAATGGGCTAGGGAAAAAATACACATACCTTTGTAACCGTGCGAGTTTCTACTTTCAGACGCAACAGGAATTTTTGGGTTAGGTCAATCCGTTCGCGAGATATGGGAGTTTGAAGCCGAGAAATGGTTGACAAGACAACAAATTTCTCGCACTTCTGCTGCTCCAATCGCTTAACCAGAATGGCCTAGGGGAAAAATACAAGTACCGTTGTGATCGGGCGAGTCTCTACTTTCAGATGCAATAGGAATTTTTGGGTTAGCTCAATCCGTTCGCGAGATATGGGAGTTTGAAGCCAAGAAATGGTAGAGAAGGCAAAAAATTTTTCACAATTCTGGTGCTCCAAACGCTTAACCAGGATGGCCTGGGGAAAAAATGCACATACCGTTGTAATCGGGCGAGTTTCTACTTTCAGATGCAATAGGAATTTTTGGGTTAGGTCAATACGTTCGCGAGATATGGGAGTTTGAAGCCAAGAAATGGTTGAGGAGACAACAAATTTTTCGCAATTCTGCTGCTCCAGTCGCATAACCAGAATGGGCTAGGGAAAAAATACACATACCTTTGTAACCGGGCGAGTTTCTACTTTCAGACGCAACAGGAATTTTTGGGTTAGGTCAATCCGTTCGCGAGATATGGGAGTTTGAAGCCGAGAAATGGTTGACAAGACAACAAATTTCTCGCACTTATGCTGCTCTAATCGCTTAACCAGAATGGCCTAGGGGAAAAATACAAGTACCGTTGTAATCGGGCGAGTTTCTACATTCAAATGCAATAGGAATTTTTGGGTTAGGTCAATCCGTTCGCGAGATATGGGAGTTTGAAGCTAAGATATGGTTGAGAAGACAACAAATTTTTCGCAATTCTGCTGCTCCAAACGCTTAACCTGAATGGCCTAGGGAAAAAATACGCATACCGTTGTAATCGGGCCAGATTCTACTTTCAGATGCGACAGGAATTCTTGGGTTAGGTCAATCCGTTCGCGAGATATGGGAGTTTGAAGCCAAGAAATGGTTGAGAAGGCAAAAAATTTTTCGCAATTCTGCTGCTTCAAACGCTTAACCAGAATGGCCTAGGGAAAAAATACACATACCGTTGTAATCGGGCGAGTTTCTACTTTCAGATGCAATAGGAATTTTTGGGTTAGGTCAATCCGTTCGCGAGATATGGGAGTTTGAAGCCAAGAAATGGTTGAGAAGGCAAAAAATTTTACGCAATTCTGCTGCTTCAAAGGCTTAACCAGAATGCCCTAGGGAAAAAATACACATACCGTTGTAATCGGGCGAGCTTCTACTTTCAGTTACAATAGGAATTTTTGGGTTAGGTCAATCCGTTCGCGAGATATGGGACTTTGAAGCTAAGAAATGGTTGAGAAGACAACAAATTTTTCGCAATTCTGCTGCTCCAAACGCTTAACCTGAATGGCCTAGGGGAAAAATACAAGTACCGTTGTAATCGGGCGAGTTTCTACTTTCAAATGCAATAGGAATTTTTGGGTTAGGTCAATCGGTTCGCGAGATATGGGAGTTTAAAGCTAAGAAATGGTTGAGAAGACAACAAATTTTTCGCAATTCTGCTGCTCCAGTCGCTTAACCAGAATGGGCTAGGGAAAAAATACACATACCTTTGTAACCGTGCGAGTTTCTACTTTCAGACGCAACAGGAATTTTTGGGTTAGGTCAATCCGTTCGCGAGATATGGGACTTTGAAGCTAAGAAATGGTTGAGAAGACAACAAATTTTTCGCAATTCTGCTGCTCCAAACGCTTAACCTGAATGGCCTAGGGGAAAAATACAAGTACCTTTGTAATAGGGCGAGTTTCTACTTTCAAATGCAATAGGAATTTTTGGGTTAGGTCAATCCGTTCGCGAGATATGGGAGTTTAAACCTAAGAAATGGTTGAGAAGACAACAAATTTTTCGCAATTCTGCTGCTCCAAACGCTTAACCAGGATGGCCTAAGGAAAAAATACACATACCGTTGTAATCGGGCCAGATTCTACTTTCAGATGCGACAGGAATTTTTGGGTTAGGTCAATCCGTTCGCGAGATATGGGAATTTGAAGCCAAGAAATTGTAGAGAAGGCAAAAAATTTTTCACAAATCTGCTGCTCCAAACGCTTAACCAGGATGGCCTAAGGAAAAAATACACATACCGTTGTAATCGTGCGAGTTTCTACTTTCAGTTACAATAGGAATTTTTGGGTTAGGTCAATCTGTTCGCGAGACATGGGACTTTGAAGCTAAGAAATGGTCGAGAAGACAACAAATTTTTCGCAATTCTGCTGCTCCAAACGCTTAACCTGAATGGCCTAGGGAAAAAATACGCATACCGTTGTAATCGGGCGTGTTTCTACTTTCAGATGCAATAGGAATTTTTGGGTTAGGTCAATCCGTTCGCGAGATATGGGAGTTTGAAGACAAGAAATGGTTGAGAAGGCAAAAAATTTTTCGCAATTCTGCTGCTCCAAACGCTTAACCAGAATGGCCTAGGGAAAAAATGCACATACCGTTGTAATCGGGCGTGTTTCTACTTTCAGATGCAATAGGAATTTTTGGGTTAGGTCAATTCGTTCGCGAGATATGGGAGTTTGAAGACAAGAAATGGTTGAGAAGGCAAAAAATTTTTCGCAATTCTGCTGCTCCAAACGCTTAACCAGAATGGCCTAAGGAAAAAATACACATACCGTTGTAATCGGGCGAGTTTCTACTTCCAGATGCAAGAGGAATTTTCGGGTTAGGTCAATCCGTTCGCGAGATATGGGACTTTGAAGCTAAGAAATGGTTGAGAAGACAACAAATTTTTCGCAATTCTGCTGCTCCAAACGCTTAACCTGAATGGCCTAGGGGAAAAATACAAGTACTGTTGTAATCGGGCGAGTTTCTACTTTCAAATGCAATAGGAATTTTTGGGTTAGGTCAATCCGTTCGCCAGATATGGGAGTTTAAAGCTTAGAAATGGTTGGGAAGACAACAAATTTTTCGCAATTCTGCTGCTCCAGTTGCTTAACCAGAATGGGCTAGGGAAAAAATACACATACCTTTGTAACCGCGCGAGTTTCTACTTTCAGACGCAACAGGAATTTTTGGGTTAGGTCAATCCGTTCGCGAGATATGGGAGTTTGAAGCCGAGAAATGGTTGACAAGACAACAAATTTCTCGCACTTCTGCTGCTCCAATCGCTTAACCAGAATGGCCTAGGGGAAAAATACAAGTACCGTTGTAATAGGGCGAGTTTCTACTTTCAAATGCAATAGGAATTTTTGGGTTAGGTCAATCCGTTCGCGAGATATGGGAGTTTAAAGCTAAGAAATGGTTGAGAAGACAACAAATTTTTCGCAATTCTGCTGCTCCAAACGCTTAACCAGGATGGCCTAAGGAAAAAATACACATACCGTTGTAATCGGGCCAGATTCTACTTTCAGATGCGTCAGGAATTTTTGGGTTAGGTCAATCCGTTCGCGAGATATGGGAATTTGAAGCCAAGAAATGGTAGAGAAGGCAAAAAATTTTTCACAAATCTGCTGCTCCAAACGCTTAACCAGGATGGCCTAAGGAAAAAATACACATACCGTTGTAATCGTGCGAGTTTCTACTTTCAGTTACAATAGGAATTTTTGGGTTAGGTCAATCTGTTCGCGAGACATGGGACTTTGAAGCTAAGAAATGGTCGAGAAGACAACAAATTTTTCGCAGTTCTGCTGCTCCAAACGCTTAACCTGAATGGCCTAGGGAAAAAATACAAGTACCGTTGTAATCGGGCGAGTTTCTACTTTCAAATGCAATAGGAATTTTTGGGTTAGGTCAATCCGTTCGCGAGATATGGGAGTTTAAAGCTAAGAAATGGTTGAGAAGACAACAAATTTTTCGCAATTCTGCTGCTCCAAACGCTTAACCTGAATGGCCTAGGGAAAAAATACGCATACCGTTGTGATCGGGCCAGATTCTACTTTCAGATGCGACAGGAATTTTTGGGTTAGGTCAATCCGTTCGCGAGATATGGGAGTTTGAAGCCAAGAAATGGTTGAGAAGACAAAAAATTTTTCGCAATTCTGCTGCTTCAAACGCTTAACCAGAATGGCCTAGGGAAAAGATGCACATACCGTTGTAATCGGGCGTGTTTCTACTTTCAGATGCAATAGGAATTTTTGGGTTAGGTCAATCCGTTCGCGAGATATGGGAGTTTGAAGACAAGAAATGGTTGAGAAGGCAAAAAATTTTTCGCAATTCTGCTGCTCCAAACGCTTAACCAGAATGGCCTAAGGAAAGAATACACATACCGTTGTAATCGGGCGAGTTTCTACTTCCAGATGCAACAGGAATTTTTGGGTTAGGTCAATCCGTTCGCGAGATATGGGACTTTGAAGCTAAGAAATGGTTGAGAAGACAACAAATTTTTCGCAATTCTGCTGCTCCAAACGCTTAACCTGAATGGCCTAGGGAAAAAATACGCATACCGTTGTAATCGGGCCAGATTCTACTTTCAGATGCGACAGGAATTTTTGGGTTAGGTCAATCCGTTCGCGAGATATGGGAATTTGAAGCCAAGAAATGGTAGAGAAGGCAAAAAATTTTTCACAAATCTGCTGCTCCAAACGCTTAACCAGGATGGCCTAAGGAAAAAATACACATACCGTTGTAATCGTGCGAGTTTCTACTTTCAGTTACAATAGGAATTTTTGGGTTAGGTCAATCCGTTCGCGAGACATGGGACTTTGAAGCTAAGAAATGGTCGAGAAGACAACAAATTTTTCGCAATTCTGCTGCTCCAAACGCTTAACCTGAATGGCCTAGGGAAAAAATACGCATACCGTTGTAATCGGGCCAGATTCTACTTTCAGATGCGACAGGAATTTTTGGGTTAGGTCAATCCGTTCGCGAGATATGGGAGTTTGAAGCGAAGAAATGGTTGAGAAGGCAAAAAATTTTTCGCAATTCTGCTGCTTCAAACGCTTAACCAGAATGGCCTAGGGAAAAAATGCACATACCGTTGTAATCGGGCGTGTTTCTACTTTCAGATGCAATAGGAATTTTTGGGTTAGGTCAATCCGTTCGCGAGATATGGGAGCTTGGAGACAAGAAATGGTTGAGAAGGCAAAAAATTTTTCACAATTCTGCTGCTCCAAACGCTTAACCAGAATGGGCTAGGGAAAAAATACACATACCGTTGTAATCGGGCGAGCTTCTACTTTCAGTTACAATAGGAATTTTTGGGTTAGGTCAATCCGTTCGCGAGATATGGGACTTTGAAGCTAAGAAATGGTTGAGAAGACAACAAATTTTTCGCATTTCTGCTGCTCCAAACGCTTAACCTGAATGGCCTAGGGGAAAATACAAGTACCGTTGTAATCGGGCGAGTTTCTACTTTCAAATGCAATAGGAATTTTTGGGTTAGGTCAATCCGTTCGCGAGATATGGGAGTTTAAAGCTAAGAAATGGTTGAGAAGACAACAAATTTTTCGCAATTCTGCTGCTCCAGTCGCTTAACCAGAATGGTCTAGGGAAAAAATACACATACCTTTGTAACCGTGCGAGTTTCTACTTTCAGACGCAACAGGAATTTTTGGGTTAGGTCAATCCGTTCGCGAGATATGGGAGTTTGAAGCCGAGAAATGGTTGACAAGACAACAAATTTCTCGCACTTCTGCTGCTCCAATCGCTTAACCAGAATGGCCTAGGGGAAAAATACAAGTACCGTTGTAATAGGGCGAGTTTCTACTTTCAAATGCAATAGGAATTTTTGGGTTAGGTCATTGCGTTCGCGAGATATGGGAGTTTAAAGCTAAGAAATGGTTGAGAAGACAACAAATTTTTCGCCATTCTGCTGCTCCAGTCGCTTAACCAGAACGGGCTAGGGAAAAAATACACATACCTTTGTAACCGTGCGAGTTTCTACTTTCAGACGCAACAGGAATTTTTGGGTTAGGTCAATGCGTTCGCGAGATATGGGAGTTTAAAGCTAAGAAATGGTTGAGAAGACAACAAATTTTTCGCAATTCTGCTGCTCCAAACGCTTAACCAGAGTGGCCTAGGGAAAAAATACGCATACCGTTGTAATCGGGCGAGATTCTACTTTAAGATGCGACAGGAATTTTTGGGTTAGGTCTATCCGTTCGCGAGATATGGGAGTTTGAAGCCAAGAAATGGTTGAGAAGGCAAAAAATTTTTCGCAATTCTGCTGCTTCAAACGCTTAACCAGAATGGCCTAGGGAAAAAATGCACATACCGTTGTAATCGGGCGTGTTTCTACTTTCAGATGCAATAGGAATTTTTGGGTTAGGTCAATCCGTTCGCGAGATATGGGAGTTTGAAGACAAGAAATGGTTGAGAAGGCAAAAAATTTTTCGCAATTCTGCTGCTCCAAACGCTTAACCAGAATGGCCTAAGGAAAGAATACACATACCGTTGTAATCGGCCGAGTTTCTACTTCCAGATGCAACAGGAATTTTTGGGTTAGGTCAATCCGTTCGCGAGATATGGGACTTTGAAGCTAAGAAATGGTTGAGAAGACAACAAATTTTTCGCAATTCTGCTGCTCCAAACGCTTAACCTGAATGGCCTAGGGAAAAAATACGCATACCGTTGTAATCGGGCCAGATTCTACTTTCAGATGCGACAGGAATTTTTTGGTTAGGTCAATCCGTTCGCGAGATATGGGAATTTGAAGCCAAGAAATGGTAGAGAAGGCAAAAAATTTTTCACAAATCTGCTGCTCCAAACGCTTAACCAGGATGGCCTAAGGAAAAAATACACATACCGTTGTAATCGGGCGAGCTTCTACTTTCAGTTACAATAGGAATTTTTGGGTTAGGTCAATCCGTTCGCGAGATATGGGACTTTGAAGCTAAGAAATGGTTGAGAAGACAACAAATTTTTCGCAATTCTGCTGCTCCAAACGCTTAACCAGAATGGGCTAGGGAAAAAATACACATACCGTTGTAATTGGGCGAGCTTCTACTTTCAGTTACAATAGGAATTTTTGGGTTAGGTCAATCCGTTCGCGAGATATGGGACTTTGAAGCTAAGAAATGGTTGAGAAGACAACAAATTTTTCGCAATTCTGCTGCTCCAAACGCTTAACCTGAATGGCCTAGGGAAAAAATACGCATACCGTTGTAATCGGGCTAGTTTCTACTTTCAAATGCAATAGGAATTTTTGGGTTAGGTCAATCCGTTCGCGAGATATGGGAGTTTAAAGCTAAGAAATGGTTGAGAAGACAACAAATTTTTCGCAATTCTGCTGCTCCAAACGCTTAACCTGAATGGCCTAGGGAAAAAATACGCATACCGTTGTAATCGGGCCAGATTCTACTTTCAGATGCGACAGGAATTTTTGGGTTAGGTCAATCCGTTCGCGAGATATGGGAGTTTGAAGCCAAGAAATGGTTGAGAAGGCAAAAAATTTTTCGCAATTCTGCTGCTTCAAACGCTTAACCAGAATGGCCTAAGGAAAGAATACACATACCGTTGTAATCGGGCGAGTTTCTACTTCCAGATGCAACAGGAATTTTTGGGTTAGGTCAATCCGTTCGCGAGATATGGGACTTTGAAGCTAAGAAATGGTTGAGAAGACAACAAATTTTTCGCAATTCTGCTGCTCCAAACGCTTAACCTGAATGGCCTAGGGAAAAAATACGCATACCGTTGTAATCGGGCCAGATTCTACTTTCAGATGCGACAGGAATTTTTGGGTTAGGTCAATCCGTTCGCGAGATATGGGAGTTTGAAGCCAAGAAATGGTTGAGAAGGCAAAAAATTTTTCGCAATTCTGCTGCTTCAAACGCTTAACCAGAATGGCCTAAGGAAAGAATACACATACCGTTGTAATCGGGCGAGTTTCTACTTCCAGATGCAACAGGAATTTTTGGGTTAGGTCAATCCGTTCGCGAGATATGGGACTTTGAAGCTAAGAAATGGTTGAGAAGACAACAAATTTTTCGCAATTCTGCTGCTCCAAACGCTTAACCTGAATGGCCTAGGGAAAAAATACGCATACCGTTGTAATCGGGCCAGATTCTACTTTCAGATGCGACAGGAATTTTTGGGTTAGGTCAATCCGTTCGCGAGATATGGGAATTTGAAGCCAAGAAATGGTAGAGAAGGCAAAAAATTTTTCACAAATCTGCTGCTCCAAACGCTTAACCAGGATGGCCTAAGGAAAAAATACACATACCGTTGTAATCGTGCGAGTTTCTACTTTCAGTTACAATAGGAATTTTTGGGTTAGGTCAATCCGTTCGCGAGACATGGGACTTTGAAGCTAAGAAATGGTCGAGAAGACAACAAATTTTACGCAAATCTGCTGCTCCAAACGCTTAACCTGAATGGCCTAGGGAAAAAATACGCATACCGTTGTAATCGGGCCAGATTCTACTTTCAGATGCGACAGGAATTTTTGGGTTAGGTCAATCCGTTCGCGAGATATGGGAGTTTGAAGCCAAGAAATGGTAGAGAAGCCAAAAAATTTTTCACAATTCTGCTGCTCCCAACGCTTAACCAGAATGGCCTAGGGAAAAAATACACATACCGTTATAATCGGGCGAGTTTCTACTTTCAGATGCAATAGGAATTTTTGGGTTAGGTCAATCCGTTCGCGAGATATGGGCGTTTGAAGCCAAGAAATGGTTGAGAAGGCAAAAAATTTTTCGCAATTCTGCTGCTCCAAACGCTTAACCTGAATGGCCTAGGGAAAAAATACGCATACCGTTGTAATCGGGCCAGATTCTACTTTCAGATGCGACAGGAATTTTTGGGTTAGGTCAATCCGTTCGCGAGATATGGGAGTTTGAAGCCAAGAAATGGTAGAGAAGCCAAAAAATTTTTCACAATTCTGCTGCTCCCAACGCTTAACCAGAATGGCCTAGGGAAAAAATACACATACCGTTGTAATCGTGCGAGTTTCTACTTTCAGTTACAATAGGAATTTTTGGGTTAGGTCAATCCGTTCGCTAGACATGGGACTTTGAAGCTAAGAAATGGTCGAGAAGACAACAAATTTTTCGCAATTCTGCTGCTCCAGTCGCTTAACCAGAATGGGCTAGGGAAAAAATACACATACCTTTGTAACCGGGCGAGTTTCTACTTTCAGACGCAACAGGAATTTTTGGGTTAGGTCAATCCGTTCGCGAGATATGGGAGTTTGAAGCCGAGAAATGGTTGACAAGACAACAAATTTCTCGCACTTCTGCTGCTACAATCGCTTAACCAGAATGGCCTAGGGGAAAAATACAAGTACCGTTGTAATCGGGCGAGTTTCTACATTCAAATGCAATAGGAATTTTTGGGTTAGGTCAATCCGTTCGCGAGATATGGGAGTTTGAAGCTAAGATATGGTTGAGCAGACAACAAATTTTTCGCAATTCTGCTGCTCCAAACGCTTAACCTGAATGGCCTAGGGAAAAAATACGCATACCGTTGTAATCGGGCCAGATTCTACTTTCAGATGCGACAGGAATTCTTGGGTTAGGTCAATCCGTTCGCGAGATATGGGAGTTTGAAGCCAAGAAATGGTTGAGAAGGCAAAAAATTTTTCGCAATTCTGCTGCTTCAAACGCTTAACCAGAATGGCCTAGGGAAAAAATACGCATACCGTTGTAATCGGGCGAGCTTCTACTTTCAGTTACAATAGGAATTTTTGGGTTAGGTCAATCCGTTCGCGAGATATGGGACTTTGAAGCTAAGAAATGGTTGAGAAGACAACAAATTTTTCGCAATTCTGCTGCTCCAGTCGCTTAACCAGAATGGGGCTAGGGAAAAAATACACATACCTTTGTAACCGTGCGAGTTTCTACTTTCAGACGCAACAGGAATTTTTGGGTTAGGTCAATCCGTTCGCGAGATATGGGAGTTTGAAGCCGAGAAATGGTTGAAAAGACAACAAATTTCTCGCACTTCTGCTGCTCCATTCGCTTAACCAGAATGGCCTAGGGGAAAAATACAAGTACCGTTGTAATCGGGCGAGTTTCTACTTTCAAATGCAATAGGAATTTTTGGGTTAGGTCAATCCGTTCGCGAGATATGGGAGTTTAAAGCTAAGAAATGGTTGAGAAGACAACAAATTTTTCGCAATTCTGCTGCTCCAAACGCTTAACCTGAATGGCCTAGGGAAAAAATACGCATACCGTTGTAATCGGGCCAGATTCTACTTTCAGATGCGACAGGAATTTTTGGGTTAGGTCAATCCGTTCGCGAGATATGGGAGTTTGAAGCCAAGAAATGTTTGAGAAGGCAAAAAATTTTTCGCAATTCTGCTGCTTCAAACGCTTAACCAGAATGGCCTAGGGAAAAATGCACATACCGTTGTAATCGGGCGTGTTTCTACTTTCAGATGCAATAGGAATTTTTGGGTTAGGTCAATCCGTTCGCGAGATATGGGAGTTTGAAGACAAGAAATGGTTGAGAAGGCAAAAAATTTTTCGCAATTCTGCTGCTCCAAACGCTTAACCAGAATGGCCTAAGGAAAGAATACACATACCGTTGTGATCGGGCGAGTTTCTACTTCCAGATGCAACAGGAATTTTTGGGTTAGGTCAATCCGTTCGCGAGATATGGGACTTTGAAGCTAAGAAATGGTTGAGAAGACAACAAATTTTTCGCAATTCTGCTGCTCCAAACGCTTAACCTGAATGGCCTAGGAAAAAAATACGCATACCGTTGTAATCGGGCCAGATTCTACTTTCAGATGCGACAGGAATTTTTGGGTTAGGTCAAACCGTTCGCGAGATATGGGAATTTGAAGCCAAGAAATGGTAGAGAAGGCAAAAAATTTTTCACAAATCTGCTGCTCCAAACGCTTAACCAGAATGGCCTAAGGAAAGAATACACATACCGTTGTAATCGGGCGAGTTTCTACATTCAAATGCAATAGGAATTTTTGGGTTAGGTCAATCCGTTCGCGAGATATGGGAGTTTGAAGCTAAGATATGGTTGAGAAGACAACAAATTTTTCGCAATTCTGCTGCTCCAAACGCTTAACCTGAATGGCCTAGGGAAAAAAATACGCATACCGTTGTAATCGGCCAGATTCTACTTTCAGATGCGACAGGAATTCTTGGGTTAGGTCAATCCGTTCGCGAGATATGGGAGTTTGAAGCCAAGAAATGGTTGAGAAGGCAAAAAATTTTTCGCAATTCTGCTGCTTCAAACGCTTAACCAGAATGGCCTAGGGAAAAAATACACATACCGTTGTAATCGGGCGAGTTTCTACTTTCAGATGCAATAGGAATTTTTGGGTTAGGTCAATCCGTTCGCGAGATATGGGAGTTTGAAGCCAAGAAATGGTTGAGAAGGCAAAAAATTTTACGCAATTCTGCTGCTTCAAAGGCTTAACCAGAATGGCCTAGGGAAAAAATACACATACCGTTGTAATCGGGCGAGCTTCTACTTTCAGTTAGAATAGGAATTTTTGGGTTAGGTCAATCCGTTCGCGAGATATGGGACTTTGAAGCTAAGAAATGGTTGAGAAGACAACAAATTTTCGCAATTCTGCTGCTCCAAACGCTTAACCTGAATGGCCTAGGGGAAAAATACAAGTACCGTTGTAATCGGGCGAGTTTCTACTTTCAAATGCAATAGGAATTTTTGGGTTACGTCAATCCGTTCGCGAGATATGGAGTTTAAAGCTAAGAAATGGTTGAGAAGACAACAAATTTTCCGCAATTCTGCTGCTCCAAACGCTTAACCTGAATGGCCTAGGGTAAAACTACAGGTACCGTTGTAACCGGGCTAGTTTCTACTTTCAAATGCAATAGGAATTTTTGGGTTAGGTCAATCCGTTCGCGAGATATGGGAGTTTAAAGCTAACAAATGGTTGAGAAGACAACAAATTTTTCGCAATTCTGCTGCTCCAAACGCTTAACCTGAATGGCCTGGGGAAAAATACGCATACCGTTGTAATCGGGCCAGATTCTACTTTCAGATGCGACAGGAATTTTTGGGTTAGGTCAATCCGTTCGCGAGATATGGGAGTTTGAAGCCAAGAAATGGTTGAGAAGGCAAAAATTTTTCGCAATTCTGCTGCTTCAAACGCTTAACCAGAATGGCCTAAGGAAAGAATACACATACCGTTGTAATCGGGCGAGTTTCTACTTCCAGATGCAACAGGAATTTTTGGGTTAGGTCAATCCGTTCGCGAGATATGGGACTTTGAAGCTAAGAAATGGTTGAGAAGACAACAAATTTTTCGCAATTCTGCTGCTACAAACGCTAACCTGAATGGCCTAGGGAAAAAATACGCATACCGTTGTAATCGGGCCAGATTCTACTTTCAGATGCGACAGGAATTTTTGGGTTAGGTCAATCCGTTCGCGAGATATGGGAATTTGAAGCCAAGAAATGGTAGAGAAGGCAAAAAATTTTTCACAAATCTGCTGCTCCAAACGCTTAACCAGGATGGCCTAAGGAAAAAATACACATACCGTTGTAATCGTGCGAGTTTCTACTTTCAGTTACAATAGGAATTTTTGGGTTAGGTCAATCCGTTCGCGAGACATGGACTTTGAAGCTAAGAAATGGTCGAGAAGACAACAAATTTTACGCAAATCTGCTGCTCCAAACGCTTAACCTGAATGGCCTAGGGAAAAAATACGCATACCGTTGTAATCGGGCCAGATTCTACTTTCAGATGCGACAGGAATTTTTGGGTTAGGTCAATCCGTTCGCGAGATATGGAGTTTGAAGCCAAGAAATGGTAGAGAAGCCAAAAAATTTTTCACAATTCTGCTGCTCCCAACGCTTAACCAGAATGGCCTAGGGAAAAAATACACATACCGTTATAATCGGGCGAGTTTCTACTTTCAGATGCAATAGGAATTTTTGGTTAGGTCAATCCGTTCGCGAGATATGGGCGTTTGAAGCCAAGAAAATGGTTGAGAAGGCAAAAAATTTTTCGCAATTCTGCTGCTCCAAACGCTTAACCTGAATGGCCTAGGGAAAAAATACGCATACCGTTGTAATCGGGCCAGATTCTACTTTCAGATGCGACAGGAATTTTTGGTTAGGTCAATCCGTTCGCGAGATATGGGAGTTTGAAGCCAAGAAATGGTAGAGAAGCCAAAAAATTTTTCACAATTCTGCTGCTCCCAACGCTTAACCAGAATGGCCTAGGGAAAAAATACACATACCGTTGTAATCGTGCGAGTTTCTACTTTCAGTTACAATAGGAATTTTTGGGTTAGGTCAATCCGTTCGCTAGACATGGGACTTTGAAGCTAAGAAATGGTCGAGAAGACAACAAATTTTTCGCAATTCTGCTGCTCCAGTCGCTTAACCAGAATGGGCTAGGGAAAAATACACATACCTTTGTAACCGGGCGAGTTTCTACTTTCAGACGCAACAGGAATTTTTGGGTTAGGTCAATCCGTTCGCGAGATATGGGAGTTTGAAGCGAGAAATGGTTGACAAGACAACAAATTTCTCGCACTTCTGCTGCTACATCGCTTAACCAGAATGGCCTAGGGGAAAAATACAAGTACCGTTGTAATCGGGCGAGTTTCTACATTCAAATGCAATAGGAATTTTGGTTAGGTCAATCCGTTCGCGAGATATGGGAGTATATGGGAGTTTGAAGCTAAGATATGGTTGAGCAGACAACAAATTTTTCGCAATTCTGCTGCTCCAAACGCTTAACCTGAATGGCCTAGGGAAAAAATACGCATACCGTTGTAATCGGGCCAGATTCTACTTTCAGATGCGACAGGAATTCTTGGGTTAGGTCAATCCGTTCGCGAGATATGGGAGTTTGAAGCCAAGAAATGGTTGAGAAGGCAAAAAATTTTTCGCAATTCTGCTGCTTCAAACGCTTAACCAGAATGGCCTAGGGAAAAAATACGCATACCGTTGTAATCGGGCGAGCTTCTACTTTCAGTTACAATAGGAATTTTTGGGTTAGGTCAATCCGTTCGCGAGATATGGGACTTTGAAGCTAAGAAATGGTTGAGAAGACAACAAATTTTTCGCAATTCTGCTGCTCCAGTCGCTTAACCAGAATGGGCTAGGGAAAAAATACACATACCTTTGTAACCGTGCGAGTTTCTACTTTCAGACGCAACAGGAATTTTTGGGTTAGGTCAATCCGTTCGCGAGATATGGGAGTTTGAAGCCGAGAAATGGTTGAAAAGACAACAAATTTCTCGCACTTCTGCTGCTCCATTCGCTTAACCAGAATGGCCTAGGGGAAAAATACAAGTACCGTTGTAATCGGGCGAGTTTCTACTTTCAAATGCAATAGGAATTTTTGGGTTAGGTCAATCCGTTCGCGAGATATGGGAGTTTAAAGCTAAGAAATGGTTGAGAAGACAACAAATTTTTCGCAATTCTGCTGCTCCAAACGCTTAACCTGAATGGCCTAGGGAAAAAATACGCATACCGTTGTAATCGGGCCAGATTCTACTTTCAGATGCGACAGGAATTTTTGGGTTAGGTCAATCCGTTCGCGAGATATGGGAGTTTGAAGCCAAGAAATGTTTGAGAAGGCAAAAAATTTTTCGCAATTCTGCTGCTTCAAACGCTTAACCAGAATGGCCTAGGGAAAAAATGCACATACCGTTGTAATCGGGCGTGTTTCTACTTTCAGATGCAATAGGAATTTTTGGGTTAGGTCAATCCGTTCGCGAGATATGGGAGTTTGAAGACAAGAAATGGTTGAGAAGGCAAAAAATTTTTCGCAATTCTGCTGCTCCAAACGCTTAACCAGAATGGCCTAAGGAAAGAATACACATACCGTTGTGATCGGGCGAGTTTCTACTTCCAGATGCAACAGGAATTTTTGGGTTAGGTCAATCCGTTCGCGAGATATGGGACTTTGAAGCTAAGAAATGGTTGAGAAGACAACAAATTTTTCGCAATTCTGCTGCTCCAAACGCTTAACCTGAATGGCCTAGGAAAAAAATACGCATACCGTTGTAATCGGGCCAGATTCTACTTTCAGATGCGACAGGAATTTTTGGGTTAGGTCAAACCGTTCGCGAGATATGGGAATTTGAAGCCAAGAAATGGTAGAGAAGGCAAAAAATTTTTCACAAATCTGCTGCTCCAAACGCTTAACCAGAATGGCCTAAGGAAAGAATACACATACCGTTGTAATCGGGCGAGTTTCTACATTCAAATGCAATAGGAATTTTTGGGTTAGGTCAATCCGTTCGCGAGATATGGGAGTTTGAAGCTAAGATATGGTTGAGAAGACAACAAATTTTTCGCAATTCTGCTGCTCCAAACGCTTAACCTGAATGGCCTAGGGAAAAAATACGCATACCGTTGTAATCGGGCCAGATTCTACTTTCAGATGCGACAGGAATTCTTGGGTTAGGTCAATCCGTTCGCGAGATATGGGAGTTTGAAGCCAAGAAATGGTTGAGAAGGCAAAAAATTTTTCGCAATTCTGCTGCTTCAAACGCTTAACCAGAATGGCCTAGGGAAAAAATACACATACCGTTGTAATCGGGCGAGTTTCTACTTTCAGATGCAATAGGAATTTTTGGGTTAGGTCAATCCGTTCGCGAGATATGGGAGTTTGAAGCCAAGAAATGGTTGAGAAGGCAAAAAATTTTACGCAATTCTGCTGCTTCAAAGGCTTAACCAGAATGGCCTAGGGAAAAAATACACATACCGTTGTAATCGGGCGAGCTTCTACTTTCAGTTAGAATAGGAATTTTTGGGTTAGGTCAATCCGTTCGCGAGATATGGGACTTTGAAGCTAAGAAATGGTTGAGAAGACAACAAATTTTTCGCAATTCTGCTGCTCCAAACGCTTAACCTGAATGGCCTAGGGGAAAAATACAAGTACCGTTGTAATCGGGCGAGTTTCTACTTTCAAATGCAATAGGAATTTTTGGGTTACGTCAATCCGTTCGCGAGATATGGGAGTTTAAAGCTAAGAAATGGTTGAGAAGACAACAAATTTTCCGCAATTCTGCTGCTCCAAACGCTTAACCTGAATGGCCTAGGGTAAAACTACAGGTACCGTTGTAACCGGGCTAGTTTCTACTTTCAAATGCAATAGGAATTTTTGGGTTAGGTCAATCCGTTCGCGAGATATGGGAGTTTAAAGCTAACAAATGGTTGAGAAGACAACAAATTTTTCGCAATTCTGCTGCTCCAAACGCTTAACCTGAATGGCCTGGGGAAAAAATACGCATACCGTTGTAATCGGGCCAGATTCTACTTTCAGATGCGACAGGAATTTTTGGGTTAGGTCAATCCGTTCGCGAGATATGGGAGTTTGAAGCCAAGAAATGGTTGACAAGGCAAAAAATTTTTCGCAATTCTGCTGCTTCAAACGCTTAAACAGAATGGCCTAAGGAAAGAATACACATACCGTTGTAATCGGGCGAGTTTCTACTTCCAGATGCAACAGGAATTTTTGGGTTAGGTCAATCCGTTCGCGAGATATGGGACTTTGAAGCTAAGAAATGGTTGAGAAGACAACAAATTTTTCGCAATTCTGCTGCTCCAAACGCTTAACCTGAATGGCCTAGGGAAAAAATACGCATACCGTTGTAATCGGGCCAGATTCTACTTTCAGATGCGACAGGAATTTTTGGGTTAGGTCAATCCGTTCGCGAGATATGGGAATTTGAAGCCAAGAAATGGTAGAGAAGGCAAAAAATTTTTCACAAATCTGCTGCTCCAAACGCTTAACCAGGATGGCCTAAGGAAAAAATACACATACCGTTGTAATCGTGCGAGTTTCTACTTTCAGTTACAATAGGAATTTTTGGGTTAGGTCAATCCGTTCGCGAGACATGGGACTTTGAAGCTAAGAAATGGTCGAGAAGACAACAAATTTTTCGCAATTCTGCTGCTCCAAACGCTTAACCTGAATGGCCTAGGGAAAAAATACGCATACCGTTGTAATCGGGCCAGATTCTACTTTCAGATGCGACAGGAATTTTTGGGTTAGGTCAATCCATTCACGAGATATGGGAGTTTGAAGCCAAGAAATGGTAGAGAAGCCAAAAAATTTTTCACAATTCTGCTGCTCCCAACGCTTAACCAGAATGGCCTAGGGAAAAAATACACATACCGTTGTAATCGGGCGTGTTTCTACTTTCAGATGCAATAGGAATTTTTGGGTTAGGTCTATCCGTTCGCGAGATATGGGAGTTTGAAGACAAGAAATGGTTGAGAAGGCAACAAATTTTTCGCAATTCTGCTGCTTCAAACGCTTAACCAGAATGGCCTAAGGAAAGAATACACATACCGTTGTAATCGGGCGAGTTTCTACTTCCAGATGCAACAGGAATTTTTGGGTTAGGTCAATCCGTTCGCGAGATATGGGACTTTGAAGCTAAGAAATGGTTGAGAAGACAAAAAATTTTTCGCAATTCTGCTGCTCCAAACGCTTAACCTGAATGGCCTAGGGAAAAAATACGCATACCGTTGTAATCGGGCCAGATTCTACTTTCAGATGCGACAGGAATTTTGGGTTAGGTCAATCCGTTCGCGAGATATGGGAATTTGAAGCCAAGAAATGGTAGAGAAGGCAAAAAATTTTCACAAATCTGCTGCTCCAAACGCTTAACCAGAATGGCCTTAGGAAAGAATACACATACCGTTGTAATCGGGCGAGTTTCTACATTCAAATGCAATAGGAATTTTTGGGTTAGGTCAATCCGTTCGCGAGATATGGGAGTTTGAAGCTAAGATATGGTTGAGAAGACAACAAATTTTTCGCAATTCTGCTGCTCCAAACGCTTAACCTGAATGGCCTAGGGAAAAAATACACATACCGTTGTAATCGGGCGAGTTTCTACTTTCAGATGCAATAGGAATTTTTGGGTTAGGTGAATCCGTTCGCGAGATATGGGAGTTTGAAGCCAAGAAATGGTTGAGAAGGCAAAAAATTTTACGCAATTCTGCTGCTTCAAAGGCTTAACCAGAATGGCCTAGGGAAAAAATACACACACCGTTGTAATCGGGCGAGCTTCTACTTTCAGTTACAATAGGAATTTTTGGGTTAGGTCAATCCGTTCGCGAGATATGGGACTTTGAAGCTAAGAGATGGTTGAGAAGACAACAAATTTTTCGCAATTCTGCTGCTCCAAACGCTTAACCTGAATGGCCTAGGGGAAAAATACAAGTACCGTTGTAATCGGGCGAGTTTCTACTTTCAAATGCAATAGGAATTTTTGGGTTACGTCAATCCGTTCGCGAGATATGGGAGTTTAAAGCTAAGAAATGGTTGAGAAGACAACAAATTTTTCGCAATTCTGCTGCTCCAAACGCTTAACCTGAATGGCCTAGGGAAAAAATACACATACCGTTGTAATCGGGCTAGTTTCTACTTTCAAATGCAATAGGAATTTTTGGGTTAGGTCAATCCGTTCGCGAGATATGGGAGTTTAAAGCTAAGAAATGGTTGAGAAGACAACAAATTTTTCGCAATTCTGCTGCTCCAAACGCTTAACATGAATGGCCTAGGGAAAAAATACGCATACCGTTGTAATCGGGCCAGATTCTACTTTCAGATGCGACAGGAATTTTTGGGTTAGGTCAATCCATTCACGAGATATGGGAGTTTGAAGCCAAGAAATGGTAGAGAAGCCAAAAAATTTTTCACAATTCTGCTGCTCCCAACGCTTAACCAGAATGGCCTAGGGAAAAAATACACATACCGTTATAATCGGGCGAGTTTCTACTTTCAGATGCAATAGGAATTTTTGGGTTAGGTCAATCCGTTCGCGAGATATGGGCGTTTGAAGCCAAGAAATGGTTGAGAAGGCAAAAAATTTTTCGCAATTCTGCTGCTTCAAACGGTTAACCAGAATGGCCTAGGGAAAAAATACACATACCGTTGTAATCGTGCGAGTTTCTACTTTCAGCTACAATAGGAATTTTTGGGTTAGGTCAATCCGTTCGCGAGACATGGGACTTTGAAACTAAGAAATGGTCGAGAAGACAACAAATTTTTCGCAATTCTGCTGCTCCAAACGCTTAACCAGAATGGGCTAGGGAAAAAATACACATACCGTTGTGATCGGGCGAGTCTCTACTTTCAGATGCGACAGGAATTTTTGGGTTAGGTCAATCCGTTCGCGAGATATGGGAGTTTAAAGCTAAGAAATGGTTGAGAAGACAACAAATTTTTCGCAATTCTGCTGCTCCAAACGCTTAACCTGAATGGCCTAGGGAAAAAATACGCATACCGTTGTAATCGGGCCAGATTCTACTTTCAGATGCGACAGGAATTTTTGGGTTAGGTCAATCCGTTCGCGAGATATGGGAGTTTGAAGCCAAGAAATGGTTGACAAGGCAAAAAATTTTTCGCAATTCTGCTGCTTCAAACGCTTAACCAGTATGGCCTAAGGAAAGAATACACATACCGTTGTAATCGGGCGAGTTTCTACTTCCAGATGCAACAGGAATTTTTGGGTTAGGTCAAACCGTTCGCGAGATATGGGACTTTGAAGCTAAGAAATGGTTGAGAAGACAACAAATTTTTCGCAATTCTGCTGCTCCAAACGCTTAACCTGAATGGCCTAGGGAAAAAATACGCATACCGTTGTAATCGGGCCAGATTCTACTTTCAGATGCGACAGGAATTTTTGGGTTAGGTCAATCCGTTCGCGAGATATGGGAATTTGAAGCCAAGAAATGGTAGAGAAGGCAAAAAATTTTTCACAAATCTGCTGCTCCAAACGCTTAACCAGGATGGCCTAAGGAAAAAATACACATACCGTTGTAATCGTGCGAGTTTCTACTTTCAGTTACAATAGGAATTTTTGGGTTAGGTCAATCCGTTCGCGAGACATGGGACTTTGAAGCTAAGAAATGGTCGAGAAGACAACAAATTTTTCGCAATTCTGCTGCTCCAAACGCTTAACATGAATGGCCTAGGGAAAAAATACGCATACCGTTGTAATCGGGCCAGATTCTACTTTCAGATGCGACAGGAATTTTTGGGTTAGGTCAATCCGTTCGCGAGATATGGGAGTTTGAAGCCAAGAAATGGTTGAGAAGGCAAAAAATTTTTCGCAATTCTGCTGCTTCAAACGCTTAACCAGAATGGCCTAGGGAAAAAATGCACATACCGTTGTAATCGGGCGTGTTTCTACTTTCAGATGCAATAGCAATTTTTGGGTTAGGTCAATCCGTTCGCGAGATATGGGAGTTTGAAGACAAGAAATGGTTGAGAAGGCAAAAAATTTTTCGCAATTCTGCTGCTCCAAACGCTTAACCAGAATGGCCTAAGGAAAGAATACACATACCGTTGTAATCGGGCGAGTTTCTACTTCCAGATGCAACAGGAATTTTTGGGTTAGGTCAATCCGTTCGCGAGATATGGGACTTTGAAGCTAAGAAATGGTTGAGAAGACAACAAATTTTTCGCAATTCTGCTGCTCCAAACGCTTAACCTGAATGGCCTAGGGAAAAAATACGCATACCGTTGTAATCGGGCCAGATTCTACTTTCAGATGCGACAGGAATTTTTGGGTTAGGTCAATCCGTTCGCGAGATATGGGAATTTGAAGCCAAGAAATGGTAGAGAAGGCAAAAAATTTTTCACAAATCTGCTGCTCCAAACGCTTAACCAGAATGGCCTAAGGAAAGAATACACATACCGTTGTAATCGGGCGAGTTTCTACATTCAAATGCAATAGGAATTTTTGGGTTAGGTCAATCCGTTCGCGAGATATGGGAGTTTGAAGCTAAGATATGGTTGAGAAGACAACAAATTTTTCGCAATTCTGCTGCTCCAAACGCTTAACCTGAATGGCCTAGGGAAAAAATACGCATACCGTTGTAATCGGGCCAGATTCTACTTTCAGATGCGACAGGAATTCTTGGGTTATGTCAATCCGTTCGCGAGATATGGGAGTTTGAAGCCAAGAAATGGTTGAGAAGGCAAAAAATTTTTCGCAATTCTGCTGCTTCAAACGCTTAACCAGAATGGCCTAGGGAAAGAATACACATACCGTTGTAATCGGGCGAGCTTCTACTTTCAGTTACAATAGGAATTTTTGGGTTAGGTCAATCCGTTCGCGAGATATGGGACTTTGAAGCTAAGAAATGGTTGAGAAGACAACAAATTTTTCGCAATTCTGCTGCTCCAAACGCTTAACCTGAATGGCCTAGGGGAAAAATACAAGTAACGTTGTAATCGGGCGAGTTTCTACTTTCAAATGCAATAGGAATTTTTGGGTTAGGTCAATCCGTTCGCGAGATATGGGAGTTTAAATCTAAGAAATGGTTGAGAAGACAACAAATTTTTCGCAATTCTGCTGCACCAAACGCTTAACCTGAATGGCCTAGGGAAAAAATACGCATACCGTTGTAATCGGGCCAGATTCTACTTTCAGATGCGACAGGAATTTTTGGGTTAGGTCAATCCGTTCGCGAGATATGGGAGTTTGAAGCCGAGAAATGGTTGACAAGACAACAAATTTCTCGCACTTCTGCTGCTCCAATCGCTTAACCAGAATGGCCTAGGGGAAAAATACAAGTACCGTTATAATCGGGCGAGTTTCTACTTTCAAATGCAATAGGAATTTTTGGGTTAGGACAATCCGTTCGCGAGATATGGGAGTTTAAAGCTAAGAAATGGTTGAGAAGACAACAAATTTTTCGCAATTCTGCTGCTCCAGTCGCTTAACCAGAATGGGCTAGGGAAAAAATACACATACCTTTGTAACCGTGCGAGTTTCTACTTTCAGACGCAACAGGAATTTTTTGGTTAGGTCAATCCGTTCGCGATATATGGGAGTTTGAAGCTAAGAAATGGTTGAGAAGACAACAAATTTTTCGCAATTCTGCTGCTCCAAACGCTTAACCTGAATGGCCTAGGGAAAAAATACGCATACCGTTGTAATCGGGCCAGATTCTACTTTCAGATGCGACAGGAATTTTTGGGTTAGGTCAATCCGTTCGCGAGATATGGGAATTTGAAGCCAAGAAATGGTAGAGAAGGCAAAAAATTTTTCACAAATCTGCTGCTCCAAACGCTTAACCAGAATGGCCTAAGGAAAGAATACACATACCGTTGTAATCGGGCGAGTTTCTACATTCAAATGCAATAGGAATTTTTGGGTTAGGTCAATCCGTTCGCCAGATATGGGAGTTTGAAGCTAAGATATGGTTGAGAAGACAACAAATTTTTCGCAATTCTGCTGCTCCAAACGCTTAACCTGAATGGCCTAGGGAGAAAATACGCATACCGTTGTAATCGGGCGAGTTTCGACTTTCAGATGCAATAGGAATTTTTGGGTTAGGTCAATCCGTTCGCGAGATATGGGAGTTTGAAGCCAAGAAATGGTTGAGAAGGCAAAAAATTTTACGCAATTCTGCTGCTTCAAAGGCTTAACCAGAATGGCCTAGGGAAAAAATACACATACCGTTGTAATCGGGCGAGCTTCTACTTTCAGTTACAATAGGAATTTTTGGGTTAGGTCAATCCGTTCGCGAGATATGGGACTTTGAAGCTAAGAAATGGTTGAGAAGACAACAAATTTTTCGCAATTCTGCTGCTCCAAACGCTTAACCTGAATGACCTAGGGGAAAAATACAAGTATCGTTGTAATCGGGCGAGTTTCTACTTTCAAATGCAATAGGAATTTTTGGGTTACGTCAATCCGTTCGCGAGATATGGGAGTTTAAAGCTAAGAAATGGTTGAGAAGACAACAAATTTTTCGCAATTCTGCTGCTCCAGTCGCTAATCCAGAATGGGCTAGGGAAAAAATACACATACCTTTGTAACCGTGCGAGTTTCTACTTTCAGACGCAACAGGAATTTTTGGGTTAGGTCAATCCGTTCGCGAGATATGGGAGTTTGAAGCCGAGAAATGGTTGACCAGACAACAAATTTCTCGCACTTCTGCTGCTCCAATCGGTTAACCAGAATGGCCTAGGGGAAAAATACAAGTACCTTTGTAATCGGGCGAGTTAATACTTTCAAATGCAGTAGGAATTTTTGGGTTAGGTCAATCCGTTCGCGAGATATGGGAGTTTAAAGCTAAGAAATGGTTGAGAAGACAACAAATTTTTCGCAATTCTGCTGCTCCAAACGCTTAACCTGAATGGCCTAGGGAAAAAATACAAGTACCGTTGTAATCGGGCGAGTTTCTACTTTCAAATGCAATAGGAATTTTTGGGTTAGGTCAATCCGTTCGCGAGATATGGGAGTTTAAAGCTAAGAAATGGTTGAGAAGACAACAAATTTTTCGCAATTCTGCTGCTCCAAACGCTTAACCTGAATGGCCTAGGGAAAAAATACGCATACCGTTGTAATCGGGCCAGATTCTACTTTCAGATGCGACAGGAATTCTTGGGTTAGGTCAATCCGTTCGCGAGATATGGGAGTTTGAAGACAAGAAATGGTTGAGAAGACAACAAATTTTTCGCAATTCTGCTGCTCCAAACGCTTAACCTGAATGGCCTAGGGAAAAAATACGCATACCGTTGTAATCGGGCCAGATTCTACTTTCAGATGCGACAGGAATTCTTGGGTTAGGTCAATCCGTTCGCGAGATATGGGAGTTTGAAGCCAAGAAATGGTTGAGAAGGCAAAAAATTTTTCGCAATTCTGCTGCTTCAAACGCTTAACCAGAATGGCCTAGGGAAAAAATACACATACCGTTGTAATCGGGCGAGCTTCTACTTTCAGTTACAATAGGAATTTTTGGGTTAGGTCAATCCGTTCGCGAGATATGGGACTTTGAAGCTAAGAAATGGTTGAGAAGACAACAAATTTTTCGCAATTCTGCTGCTCCAAACGCTTAACCTGAATGGCCTAGGGGAAAAATACAAGTACCGTTGTAATCGGGCGAGTTTCTACTTTCAAATGCAATAGGAATTTTTGGGTTAGGTCAATCCGTTCGCGAGATATGGGAGTTTAAAGCTAAGAAATGGTTGAGAAGACAACAAATTTTTCGCAATTCTGCTGCTCCAAACGCTTAACCTGAATGGCCTAGGGAAAAAATACGCATACCGTTGTAATCGGGCCAGATTCTACTTTCAGATGCGACAGGAATTTTTGGGTTAGGTCAATCCGTTCGCGAGATATGGGAGTTTGAAGCCGAGAAATGGTTGACAAGACAACAAATTTCTCGCACTTCTGCTGCTCCAATCGCTTAACCAGAATGGCCTAGGGGAAAAATACAAGTACCGTTGTAATCGGGCGAGTTTCTACTTTCAAATGCAATAGGAATTTTTGGGTTAGGTCAATCCGTTCGCGAGATATGGGAGTTTAAAGCTAAGAAATGGTTGAGAAGACAACAAATTTTTCGCAATTCTGCTGCTCCAGTCGCTTAACCAGAATGGGCTAGGGAAAAAATACACATACCTTTGTAACCGTGCGAGTTTCTACTTTCAGACGCAACAGGAATTTTTTGGTTAGGTCAATCCGTTCGCGATATATGGGAGTTTGAAGCCGAGAAATGGTTGACAAGACAACAAATTTCTCGCACTTCTGCTGCTCCAATCGCTTAACCAGAATGGCCTAGGGGAAAAATACAAGTACCGTTGTAATCGGGCGAGTTTCTACTTTCAAATGCAGTAGGAATTTTTGGGTTAGGTCAATCCGTTCGCGAGATATGGGAGTTTAAAGCTAAGAAATGGTTGAGAAGACAACAAATTTTTCGCAATTCTGCTGCTCCAAACGCTTAACCTGAATGGCCTAGGGAAAAAATACGCATACCGTTGTAATCGGGCCAGATTCTACTTTCAGATGCGACAGGAATTTTTGGGTTAGGTCAATCCGTTCGCGAGATATGGGAGTTTGAAGCCGAGAAATGGTTGACAAGACAACAAATTTCTCGCACTTCTGCTGCTCCAATCGCTTAACCAGAATGGCCTAGGGGAAAAATACAAGTACCGTTATAATCGGGCGAGTTTCTACTTTCAAATGCAATAGGAATTTTTGGGTTAGGTCAATCCGTTCGCGAGATATGGGAGTTTAAAGCTAAGAAATGGTTGAGAAGACAACAAATTTTTCGCAATTCTGCTGCTCCAGTCGCTTAACCAGAATGGGCTAGGGAAAAAATACACATACCTTTGTAACCGTGCGAGTTTCTACTTTCAGACGCAACAGGAATTTTTTGGTTAGGTCAATCCGTTCGCGATATATGGGAGTTTGAAGCTAAGAAATGGTTGAGAAGACAACAAATTTTTCGCAATTCTGCTGCTCCAAACGCTTAACCTGAATGGCCTAGGGAAAAAATACGCATACCGTTGTAATCGGGCCAGATTCTACTTTCAGATGCGACAGGAATTTTTGGGTTAGGTCAATCCGTTCGCGAGATATGGGAATTTGAAGCCAAGAAATGGTAGAGAAGGCAAAAAATTTTTCACAAATCTGCTGCTCCAAACGCTTAACCAGAATGGCCTAAGGAAAGAATACACATACCGTTGTAATCGGGCGAGTTTCTACATTCAAATGCAATAGGAATTTTTGGGTTAGGTCAATCCGTTCGCGAGATATGGGAGTTTGAAGCTAAGATATGGTTGAGAAGACAACAAATTTTTCGCAATTCTGCTGCTCCAAACGCTTAACCTGAATGGCCTAGGGAAAAAATACGCATACCGTTGTAATCGGGCCAGATTCTACTTTCAGATGCGACAGGAATTCTTGGGTTAGGTCAATCCGTTCGCGAGATATGGGAGTTTGAAGCCAAGAAATGGTTGAGAAGGCAAAAAATTTTTCGCAATTCTGCTGCTTCAAACGCTTAACCAGAATGGCCTAGGGAAAGAATACACATACCGTTGTAATCGGGCGAGCTTCTACTTTCAGTTACAATAGGAATTTTTGGGTTAGGTCAATCCGTTCGCGAGATATGGGACTTTGAAGCTAAGAAATGGTTGAGAAGACAACAAATTTTTCGCAATTCTGCTGCTCCAAACGCTTAACCTGAATGACCTAGGGGAAAAATACAAGTATCGTTGTAATCGGGCGAGTTTCTACTTTCAAATGCAATAGGAATTTTTGGGTTACGTCAATCCGTTCGCGAGATATGGGAGTTTAAAGCTAAGAAATGGTTGAGAAGACAACAAATTTTTCGCAATTCTGCTGCTCCAGTCGCTAATCCAGAATGGGCTAGGGAAAAAATACACATACCTTTGTAACCGTGCGAGTTTCTACTTTCAGACGCAACAGGAATTTTTGGGTTAGGTCAATCCGTTCGCGAGATATGGGAGTTTGAAGCCGAGAAATGGTTGACCAGACAACAAATTTCTCGCACTTCTGCTGCTCCAATCGGTTAACCAGAATGGCCTAGGGGAAAAATACAAGTACCTTTGTAATCGGGCGAGTTAATACTTTCAAATGCAGTAGGAATTTTTGGGTTAGGTCAATCCGTTCGCGAGATATGGGAGTTTAAAGCTAAGAAATGGTTGAGAAGACAACAAATTTTTCGCAATTCTGCTGCTCCAAACGCTTAACCTGAATGGCCTAGGGAAAAAATACAAGTACCGTTGTAATCGGGCGAGTTTCTACTTTCAAATGCAATAGGAATTTTTGGGTTAGGTCAATCCGTTCGCGAGATATGGGAGTTTAAAGCTAAGAAATGGTTGAGAAGACAACAAATTTTTCGCAATTCTGCTGCTCCAAACGCTTAACCTGAATGGCCTAGGGAAAAAATACGCATACCGTTGTAATCGGGCCAGATTCTACTTTCAGATGCGACAGGAATTTTTGGGTTAGGTCAATCCGTTCGCGAGATATGGGAGTTTGAAGCCAAGAAATGGTTGAGAAGGCAAAAAATTTTCCGCAATTCTGCTGCTTCAAACGCTAAGCCAGAATGGCCTAGGGAAAAAATGCACATACCGTTGTAATCGGGCGTGTTTCTACTTTCTGATGCAATCGGAATTTTTGAGTTAGGTCAATCCGTTCGCGAGATATGGGAGTTTGAAGCCAAGAAATGGTTGAGAAGGCAAAAAATTTTACGCAATTCTGCTGCTTCAAAGGCTTAACCAGAATGGCCTAGGGAAAAAATACACATACCGTTGTAATCGGGCGAGCTTCTACTTTCAGTTACAATAGGAATTTTTGGGTTAGGTCAATCCGTTCGCGAGATATGGGACTTTGAAGCTAAGAAATGGTTGAGAAGACAACAAATTTTTCGCAATTCTGCTGCTCCAAACGCTTAACCTGAATGGCCTTGGGGAAAAATACAAGTACCGTTGTAATCGGGCGAGTTTCTACTTTCAAATGCAATAGGAATTTTTGGGTTACGTCAATCCGTTCGCGAGATATGGGAGTTTAAAGCTAAGAAATGGTTGAGAAGACAACAAATTTGTCGCAATTCTGCTGCTCCAGTCGCTTAACCAGAATGGGATAGGGAAAAAATACACATACCTTTGGAACCGTGCGAGTTTCTACTTTCAGACGCAACAGGAATTTTTGGGTTAGGTCAATCCGTTCGCGAGATATGGGAGTTTGAAGCCGAGAAATGGTTGACAAGACAACAAATTTCTCGCACTTCTGCTGCTCCAATCGCTTAACCAGAATGGCCTAGGGGAAAAATACAAGTACCGTTGTAATCGGGCGAGTTTCTACTTTCAAATGCAATAGGAATTTTTGGGTTAGGTCAATCCGTTCGCGAGATATGGGAGTTTAAAGCTAAGAAATGGTTGAGAAGACAACAAATTTTTCGCAATTCTGCTGCTCCAAACGCTTAACCTGAATGGCCTAGGGAAAAAATACGCATACCGTTGTAATCGGGCCAGATTCTACTTTCAGATGCGACAGGAATTTTTGTGTTAGGTCAATCCGTTCGCGAGATATGGGAATTTGAAGCCAAGAAATGGTAGAGAAGGCAAAATATTTTTCACAAATCTGCTGCTCCAAACGCTTAACCAGGATGGCCTAAGGAAAAAATAAACATACCGTTGTAATCGTGCGAGTTTCTACTTTCAGATACAATAGGAATTTTTGGGTTAGGTCAATCCGTTCGCGACACATGGGACTTTGAAGCTAAGAAATGGTCGAGAAGACAACAAATTTTTCACAATTCTGCTGCTCCACACGCTTAACCAGAATGGCCTAGGGAAAGAATACACATACCGTTATAATCGGGCGAGTTTCTACTTTCAGATGCAATAGGAATTTTTGGGTTAGGTCAATACGTTCGCGAGATATGGGAGTTTGAAGCCAAGAAATGGTTGAGGAGACAACAAATTTTTCGCAATTCTGCTGCTCCAGTCGCTTAACCAGAATGGGCTAGGGAAAAAATACACATACCTTTGTAACCGGGCGAGTTTCTACTTTCAGACGCAACAGGAATTTTTGGGTTAGGTCAATCCGTTCGCGAGATATGGGAGTTTGAAGCCGAGAAATGGTTGACAAGACAACAAATTTCTCGCACTTCTGCTGCTCCAATCGCTTAACCAGAATGGCCTAGGGGAAAAATACAAGTACCGTTGTAATCGGGCGAGTTTCTACATTCAAATGCAATAGGAATTTTTGGGTTAGGTCAATCCGTTCGCGAGATATGGGAGTTTGAAGCTAAGATATGGTTGAGAAGACAACAAATTTTTCGCAATTCTGCTGCTCCAAACGCTTAACCTGAATGGCCTAGGGAAAAAATACGCACACCGTTGTAATCGGGCCAGTTTCTACTTCCAGATGCAACAGGAATTTTTGGGTTAGGTCAATCCGTTCGCGAGATATGGGAGTTTGAAACCAAGAAATGGTTGAGAAGGCAAAAAATTTTTCACAATTCTGCTGCTCCAAACGCTTAACCAGAATGGGCTAGGGAAAAAATACACATACCGTTGTAATCGGGCGAGCTTCTACTTTCAGTTACAATAGGAATTTTTGGGTTAGGTTAATCCGTTCGCGAGATATGGGACTTTGAAGCTAAGAAATGGTTGAGAAGACAACAAATTTTTCGCAATTCTGCTGCTCCAAACGCTTAACCAGAATGGCCTAAGGAAAGAATACACATACCGTTGTAATCGGGCGAGTTTCTACTTCCAGATGCAACAGGAATTTTTGGGTTAGGTCAATCCGTTCGCGAGATATGGGACTTTGAAGCTAAGAAATGGTTGAGAAGACAACAAATTTTTCGCAATTCTGCTGCTCCAAACGCTTAACCTGAATGGCCTAGGGAAAAAATACGCATACCGTTGTAATCGGGCCAGATTGTACTTTCAGATGCGACAGGAATTTTTGAGTTAGGTCAATCCGTTCGCGAGATATGGGAGTTTGAAGCCAAGAAATGGTTGAGAAGGCAAAAAATTTTTCGCAATTCTGCTGCTTCAAACGCTTAACCAGAATGGCCTAGGGAAAAAATGCACATACCGTTGTAATCAGGCGTGTTTCTACTTTCAGATGCAATAGGAATTTTTGGGTTAGGTCAATCCGTTCGCGAGATATGGGAGTTTGAAGACAAGAAATGGTTGAGAAGGCAAAAAATTTTTCGCAATTCTGCTGCTCCAAAGGCTTATCCAGAATGGCCTAGGGAAAAAATGCACATACCGTTGTAATCGGGCGTGTTTCTACTTTCAGATGCAATAGGAATTTTTGGGTTAGGTCAATCCGTTCGCGAGATATGGGAGTTTGAAGACAAGAAATGGTTGAGAAGGCAAAAAATTTTTCGCAATTCTGCTGCTCCAAACGCTTAACCAGAATGGCCTAAGGAAAAAATACACATACCGTTGTAATCGGGCGAGTTTCTACTTCCAGATGCAACAGGAATTTTCGGGTTAGGTCAATCCGTTCGCGAGATATGGGAGTTTGAAACCAAGAAATGGTTGAGAAGGCAGAAAATTTTACGCAATTCTGCTGCTTCAAAGGCTTAACCACAATGGCCTAGGGAAAAAATACACATACCGTTGTAATCGGGCGAGCTTCTACTTTCAGTTACAATAGGAATTTTTGGGTTAGGTCAATCCGTTCGCGAGATATGGGACTTTGAAGCTAAGAAATGGTTGAGAAGACACAAATTTTTCGCAATTTTGCTGCTCCAAACGCTTAACCTGAATGGCCTAGGGGAAAAATACAAGTACCGTTGTAATCGGGCGAGTTTCTACTTTCAAATGCAATAGGAATTTTTGGGTTAGGTCAATCCGTTCGCGAGATATGGGAGTTTAAAGCTAAGAAATGGTTGAGAAGGCAACAAATTTTTCGCAATTCTGCTGCTCCAATCGCTTAACCAGAATGGCCTAGGGGAAAAATACAAGTACCGTTGTATTCGGGCGAGTTTCTACTTTCAAATGCAATAGGAATTTTTGGGTTAGATCAATCCGTTCGCGAGATATGGGAGTTTAAAGCTAAGAAATGGTTGAGAAGACAACAAATTTTTCGCAATTCTGCTGCTCCAAACGCTTAACCTGAATGGCCTAGGGAAAAAATACAAGTACCGTTGTAATCGGGCGAGTTTCTACTTTCAAATGCAATAGGAATTTTTGGGTTAGGTCAATCCGTTCGCGAGATGTGGGAGTTTAAAGCTAAGAAATGGTTGAGAAGACAACAAATTTTTCGCAATTCTGCTGCTCCAAACGCTTAACCTGAATGGCCTAGGGAAAAAATACAAGTACCGTTGTAATCGGGCGAGTTTCTACTTCCAGATGCAACAGGAATTTTTGGGTTAGGTCAATCCGTTCGCGAGATATGGGACTTTGAAGCTAAGAAATGGTTGAGAAGACAACAAATTTTTCGCAGTTCTGCTGCTCCAAACGCTTAACCTGAATGGCCTAGGGAAAAAATACAAGTACCGTTGTAATCGGGCCAGATTCTACTTTCAGATGCGACAGGAATTCTTGGGTTAGGTCAATCCGTTCGCGAGATATGGGAGTTTGAAGCCAAGAAATGGTTGAGAAGGCAAAAAATTTTACGCAATTCTGCTGCTTCAAAAGGTTAACCAGAATGGCCTAGGGAAAAAATACACATACCGTTGTAATCGTGCGAGTTTCTACTTTCAGTTACAATAGGAATTTTTGGGTTAGGTCAATCCGTTCGCGAGACATGGGACTTTGAAGCTAAGAAATGGTTGAGGAGACAACAAATTTTTCGCAATTCTGCTGCTCCAGTCGCTTAACCAGAATCGGCTAGGGAAAAAATACACATACCTTTGTAACCGGGCGAGTTTCTACTTTCAGACGCAACAGGAATTTTTGGGTTAGGTCAATCCGTTCGCGAGATATGGGAATTTGAAGCTAAGATATGGTTGAGAAGACAACAAATTTTTCGCAATTCTGCTGCTCCAAACGCTTAACCTGAATGGCCTAGGGAAAAAATACGCATACCGTTGTAATCGGACCGGATTCTACTTTCAGATGCGACAGGAATTCTTGGGTTAGGTCAATCCGTTCGCGAGATATGGGAGTTTGAAGCCAAGAAATGGTTGAGAAGGCAAAAAATTTTTCGCAATTCTGCTGCTTCAAACGCTTAACCAGAATGGCCTAGGGAAAAAATACACATACCGTTGTAATCGGGCGAGTTTCTACTTTCAGATGCAATAGGAATTTTTGGGTTAGGTCAATCCGTTCGCGAGATATGGGAGTTTAAAGCTAAGAAATGGTTGAGAAGACAACAAATTTTTCGCAATTCTGTTGCTCCAGTCGCTTAACCAGAATGGGCTAGGGAAAAAACACACATACCTTTGTAACCGGGCGAGTTTCTACTTTCAGACGCAACAGGAATTTTTGTGTTAGGTCAATCCGTTCGCGAGATATGGGAGTTTGAAGCCGAGAAATGGTTGACAAGACAACAAATTTCTCGCACTTCTGCTGCTCCAATCGCTTAACCAGAATGGCCTAGGGGAAAAATACAAGTACCGTTGTAATCGGGCGAGTTTCTACTTTCAAATGCAATAGGAATTTTTGGGTTAGGTCAATCCGTTCGCGAGATACGGGAGTTTAAAGCTAAGAAATGGTTGAGAAGACAACAAATTTTTCGCAATTCTGCTGCTCCAAACGCTTAACCTGAATGGCCTAGGGAAAAAATACGCATACCGTTGTAATCGGGCCAGATTCTACTTTCAGATGCGACAAGAGTTTTTGGGTTAGGTCAATCCGTTCGCGAGATATGGGAGTTTGAAGCCAAGAAATGGTTGAGAAGGCAAAAAATTTTTCGCAATTCTGCTGCTTCAAACGCTTAACCAGAATGGCCTAGGGAAAAAATGCACATACCGTTGTAATCGGGCGTGTTTCTACTTTCAGATGCAATAGGAATTTTTGGATTAGGTCAATCCGTTCGCGAGATATGGGAGTTTGAAGACAAGAAATGGTTGAGAAGGCAAAAAATTTTTCGCAATTCTGCTGCTCCAAACGCTTAACCAGAATGGCCTAAGGAAAGAATACACATACCGTTGTAATCGGGCGAGTTTCTACTTCCAGATGCAACAGGAATTTTTGGGTTAGGTCAATCCGTTCGCGAGATATGGGACTTTGAAGCTAAGAAATGGTTGAGAAGACAACGAATTTTTCGCAATTCTGCTGCTCCAAACGCTTAACCTGAATGGCCTCGGGAAAAAATACGCATACCGTTGTAATCGGGCCAGATTCTACTTTCAGATGCGACAGGAATTTTTGGGTTAGGTCAATCCGTTCGCGAGATATGGGAGTTTGAAGCCAAGAAATGGTTGAGAAGGCAAAAAATTTTTCGCAATTCTGCTGCTTCAAACGCTTAACCAGAATGGCCTAGGGAAAAAACACACATACCTTTGTAACCGGGCGAGTTTCTACTTTCAGACGCAACAGGAATTTTTGTGTTAGGTCAATCCGTTCGCGAGATATGGGAGTTTGAAGCCGAGAAATGGTTGACAAGACAACAAATTTCTCGCACTTCTGCTGCTCCAATCGCTTAACCAGAATGGCCTAGGGGAAAAATACAAGTACCGTTGTAATCGGGCGAGTTTCTACTTTCAAATGCAATAGGAATTTTTGGGTTAGGTCAATCCGTTCGCGAGATACGGGAGTTTAAAGCTAAGAAATGGTTGAGAAGACAACAAATTTTTCGCAATTCTGCTGCTCCAAACGCTTAACCTGAATGGCCTAGGGAAAAAATACGCATACCGTTGTAATCGGGCCAGATTCTACTTTCAGATGCGACAGGAGTTTTTGGGTTAGGTCAATCCGTTCGCGAGATATGGGAGTTTAAAACCAAGAAATGGTTGAGAAGGCAAAAAATTTTTCGCAATTCTGCTGCTTCAAACGCTTAACCAGAATGGCCTAGGGAAAAAATGCACATACCGTTGTAATCGGGCGTGTTTCTACTTTCAGATGCAATAGGAATTTTTGGATTAGGTCAATCCGTTCGCGAGATATGGGAGTTTGAAGACAAGAAATGGTTGAGAAGGCAAAAAATTTTTCGCAATTCTGCTGCTCCAAACGCTTAACCAGAATGGCCTAAGGAAAGAATACACATACCGTTGTAATCGGGCGAGTTTCTACTTCCAGATGCAACAGGAATTTTTGGGTTAGGTCAATCCGTTCGCGAGATATGGGACTTTGAAGCTAAGAAATGGTTGAGAAGACAACGAATTTTTCGCAATTCTGCTGCTCCAATCGCTTAACCAGAATGGCCTAGGGGAAAAATACAAGTACCGTTGTAATCGGGCGTGTTTCTACTTTCAGATGCAATAGGAATTTTTGGGTTAGGTCAATCCGTCCGCGAGATATGGGAGTTTGAAGACAAGAAATGGTTGAGAAGGCAAAAAATTTTTCGCAATTCTGCTGCTCCAAACGCTTAACCAGAATGGCCTAAGGAAAAAATACACACACCGTTGTAATCGGGCGAGTTTCTACTTCCAGATGCAACAGGAATTTTCGGGTTAGGTCAATCCGTTCGCGAGATATGGGAGTTTGAAACCAAGAAATGGTTGAGAAGGCAACAAATTTTTCACAATTCTGCTGCTCCAAACGCTTAACCAGAATGGGCTAGGGAAAAAATACACATACCGTTGTAATCGGGCGAGCTTCTACTTTCAGTTACAATAGGAATTTTTGGGTTAGGTTAATCCGTTCGCGAGATATGGGGCTTTGAAGCTAAGAAATGGTTGAGAAGACAACAAATTTTTCGCAATTCTGCTGCTCCAGGCGCTTAACCAGAATGGGCTAGGGAAAAAATACACATACCTTTGTAACCGGACGAGTTTCTACTTTCAGACGCAACAGGAATTTTTGGGTTAGGTCAATCCATTCGCGAGATATGGGAGTTTGAAGCCGAGAAATGGTTGACAAGGCAACAAATTTCTCGCACTTCTGCTGTTCCAATCGCTTAACCAGAATGGCCTAGGGGAAAAATACAACTACCGTTGTAATCGGGCCAGATTCTACTTTCAGATGCGACAGGAATTTTTGGGTTAGGTCAATCCGTTCGCGAGATATGGGAGTTTGAAGCCAAGAAATGGTTGAGAAGGCAAAAAATTTTTCGCAATTCTGCTGCTTCAAACGCTTAACCAGAATGGCCTAGGGAAAAAATGCACATACCGTTGTAATCGGGCGTGTTTCTACTTTCAGATGCAATAGGAATTTTTGGGTTAGGTCAATCCGTTCGCGAGATATGGGAGTTTGAAGACAAGAAATGGTTGAGAAGGCAAAAAATTTTTCGCAATTCTGCTGCTCCAAACGCTTAACCAGAATGGCCTAAGGAAAGAATACACATACCGTTGTAATCGGGCGAGTTTCTACTTCCAGATGCAACAGGAATTTTTGGGTTAGGTCAATCCGTTCGCGAGATATGGGAGTTTGAAGCCGAGAAATGGTTGACAAGACAACAAATTTCTCGCACTTCTGCTGCTCCAATCGCTTAACCAGAATGGCCTAGGGGAAAAATACAAGTACCGTTGTAATCGGGCGAGTTTCTACTTTCAAATGCAATAGGAATTTTTGGGTTAGGTCAATCCGTTCGCGAGATATGGGAGTTTGAAGCTAAGAAATGGTTGAGAAGACAACAAATTTTTCGCAATTCTGCTGCTCCAAACGCTTAACCTGAATGGCCTAGGGAAAAAATACGCATACCGTTGTAATCGGGCGTGTTTCTACTTTCAGATGCAATAGGAATTTTTGGGTTAGGTCAATCCGTTCGCGAGATATGGGAGTTTGAAGCCAAGAAATGGTTGAGAAGGCAAAAAATTTTTCGCAATTCTGCTGCTTCAAACGCTTAACCAGAATGGCCTAGGGAAAAAATGCACATACCGTTGTAATCGGGCGTGTTTCTACTTTCAGATGCAATAGGAATTTTTGGGTTAGGTCAATCCGTTCGCGAGATTTGGGAGTGTGAAGCCATGAAATGGTTGAGAAGGCAAAAAATTTTTCGCAATTCTGCTGCTTCAAAGGCTTAACCACAATGGCCTAGGGAAAAAATACACATACCGTTGTAACCGGGCGAGCTTCTACTTTCAGTTACAATAGGAATTTTTGGGTTAGGTCAATCCGTTCGCTAGATATGGGACTTTGAAGCTAAGGAATGTTTGACAAGACATCAAATGTTTCGCACTTCTGCTGCTCCAATCGCTTAACCAGAATGGCCTAGGGGAAAAATACAAGTACCGTTGTAATCGGGCGAGTTTCTACTTTCAAATGCAATAGGAATTTTTGGGTTAGGTCAATCCGTTCGCGAGATATGGGAGTTTGAAGCTAAGAAATGGTTGAGAAGACAACAAATTTTTCGCAATTCTGCTGCTCCAAACGCTTAACCTGAATGGCCTAGGGAAAAAATACGCATACCGTTGTAATCGGGCCAGATTCTACTTTCAGATGCGACAGGAATTCTTGGGTTAGGTCAATCCGTTCGCGAGATATGGGAGTTTGAAGCCAAGAAATGGTTGAGAAGGCAAGAAATTTTTCGCAATTCTGCTGCTCCAAACGCTTAACCAGAATGGCCTAGGGAAAAGATACACATACCGTTGTAATCGGGCGAGTTTCTACTTTCAGACGCAATAGGAATTTTTGGGTAAGGTCATTCCGTTCGCGAGATATGGGAGTTTGAAGACAAGAAATGGTTGAGAAGGCAAAAAATTTTTCGCAATTATGCTGCTCCAAACGCTTAACCAGAATGGCCTAAGGAAAAAATACACATACCGTTATATTCGGGCGAGTTTCTACTTTCAGACGCAACAGGAATTTTAGGGTTAGGTCAATCCGTTCGCGAGATATGGGAGTTTGAAGCCGAGAAATGGTTGACAAGACAACAAATTTCTCGCACTTCTGCTGCTCCAATCGTTTAACCAGAATGGCCTAGGGGAAAAATACAAGTACCGTTGTAATCGGGCGAGTTTCTACTTTCAAATGCAATAGGAATTTTTGGGTAAGGTCAATCCGTTCGCGAGATATGGGAGTTTGAAGCTAAGAAATGGTTGAGAAGACAACAAATTTTTCGCAATTCTGCTGCTCCAAACGCTTAACCAGAATGGCCTAGGGAAAAAATGCACATACCGTTGTAATCGGGCGTGTTTCTACTTTCAGATGCAATAGGAATTTTTGGGTTAGGTCAATCCGTTCGCGAGATATGGGAGTTTGAAGCCAAGAAATGGTTGAGAAGACAAAAAATTTTTCGCAATTCTGCTGCTTCAAACGCTTAACCAGAATGGCCTAGGGAAAAAATGCACATACCGTTGTAATCGGGCGTGTTTCTACTTTCAGATGCAATAGGAATTTTTGGGTTAGGTCAATCCGTTCGCGAGATATGGGAGCTTGAAGCCGAGAAATGGTTGACAAGACAACAAATTTCTCGCACTTCTGCTGCTCCAATCGCTTAACCAGAATGGCCTAGGGGAAAAATACAAGTACCGTTGTAATCGGGCGAGTTTCTACTTTCAAATGCAATAGGAATTTTTGGGTTAGGTCAATCCGATCGCGAGATATGGGAGTTTGAAGCTAAGAAATGGTTGAGAAGACAACAAATTTTTCGCAATTCTGCTGCTCCAAACGCTTAACCAGAATGGCCTAGGGGAAAAATACAAGTACCGTTGTAATCGGGCGAGTTTCTACTTTCAAATGCAATAGGAATTTTTGGGTTAGGTCAATCCGTTCGCGAGATATGGGAGTTTGAAGCTAAGAAATGGTTGAGAAGACAACAAATTTTTCGCAATTCTGCTGCTCCAAACGCTTAACCTGAATGGCCTAGGGAAAAAATACGCATACCGTTGTAATCGGGCCAGATTCTACTTTCAGACGCAATAGGAATTTTTGGGTAAGGTCATTCCGTTCGCGAGATACGGGAGTTTGAAGACAAGAAATGGTTGAGAAGGCAAAAAATTTTTCGCAATTATGCTGCTCCAAACGCTTAACCAGAATGGCCTAAGGAAAAAATACACATACCGTTGTAATCGGGCGAGTTTCTACTTTCAGACGCAACAGGAATTTTAGGGTTAGGTCAATCCGTTCGCGAGATATGGGAGTTTGAAGCCGAGAAATGGTTGACAAGACAAGTTTCTCGCAATTCTGCTGCTCCAAACGCTTAACCTGAATGACCTAGGGAAAAAATACGCATACCGTTGTAATCGGGCCAGATTCTACTTTCAGATGCGACAGGAATTCTTGGGTTAGGTCAATCCGTTCGCGAGATATGGGAGTTTGAAGCCAAGAAATGGTTGAGAAGGCAAGAAATTTTTCGCAATTCTGCTGCTCCAAACGCTTAACCAGAATGGCCTAGGGAAAAGATACACATACCGTTGTAATCGGGCGAGTTTCTATTTTCAGACGCAATAGGAATTTTTGGGTAAGGTCATTCCGTTCGCGAGATATGGGAGTTTGAAGACAAGAAATGGTTGAGAAGGCAAAAAATTTTTCGCAATTATGCTGCTCCAAACGCTTAACCAGAATGGCCTAAGGAAAAAATACACATACCGTTATAATCGGGCGAGTTTCTACTTTCAGGCGCAACAGGAATTTTAGGGTTAGGTCAATCCGTTCGCGAGATATGGGAGTTGAAGCCGAGAAATGGTTGACAAGACAACAAATTTCTCGCACTTCTGCTGCTCCAATCGTTTAACCAGAATGGCCTAGGGGAAAAATACGCATACCGTTGTAATCGGGACAGATTCAACTTTCAGATGCGACAGGAATTTTTGGGTAAGGTCAATCCGTTCGCGAGATATGGGAGTTGAAGCCGAGAAATGGTTGACAAGACAACAAATTTCTCGCACTTCTGCTGCTCCAATCGTTTAACCAGAATGGCCTAGGGGAAAAATACGCATACCGTTGTAATCGGGCCAGATTCAACTTTCAGATGCGACAGGAATTTTTGGGTAAGGTCAATCCGTTCGCGAGATATGGGAGTTTGAAGCTAAGAAATGGTTGAGAAGACAACAAATTTTTTGCACTTCTGCTGCTCCAAACGCTTAACCAGAATGGCCTAGGGTAAAAATAAACATACCGTTGTAACCGGACGAGTCTCTACTTTCAGACGCAGCAGGAATTTTTGGGTTTGGTCAATCCGTTCGCGAGATATGGGACCTTGAAGCTAAGAAATGGTTGACAAGACAACAAATTTTTCGCACTTCTGCTGCTCCAAACGCTTAACCAGAATGGCCTAGGGAAAAGATACACATACCGTTGTAATCGGGCGAGTTTCTACTTTCAGACGCAATAGGAATTTTTGGGTAAGGTCATTCCGTTCGCGAGATATGGGAGTTTGAAGACAAGAAATGGTTGAGAAGGCAAAAAATTTTTCGCAATTATGCTGCTCCAAACGCTTAACCAGAATGGCCTAGGGAAAAGATACACATACCGTTGTAATCGGGCGAGTTTCTATTTTCAGACGCAATAGGAATTTTTGGGTAAGGTCATTCCGTTCGCGAGATATGGGAGTTTGAAGACAAGAAATGGTTGAGAAGGCAAAAAATTTTTCGCAATTATGCTGCTCCAAACGCTTAACCAGAATGGCCTAAGGAAAAAATACACATACCGTTATAATCGGGCGAGTTTCTACTTTCAGACGCAACAGGAATTTTAGGGTTGGGTCAATCCGTTCGCGAGATATGGGAGTTTGAAGCCGAGAAATGGTTGACAAGACAACAAATTTCTCGCACTTCTGCTGCTCCAAACGCTTAACCAGAATGGCCAAAGGAAAAAATACACATACCGTTGTAATCGGGCGAGTTTCTACTTTCAGAAGCAACAGGAATTTTTGGGTTAGGTCAATCCGTTCGCGAGATATGGGAGTTTGAAGCCAAGAAATGGTAGAGAAGGCAAAAAATTTTTCGCAATTCTGCTGCTTCAAACTGTTAAACAGAATGGCCTAGGGAAAAAATACACATACCGTTGTAATCGTGCGAGTTTCTACTTTCAGTTACAATAGGAATTTTTGGGTTAGGTCAATCCGTACGCGAGACATGGGACTTTGAAGCTAAGAAATGGTCGAGAAGACAACAAATTTTTCGCAATTCTGCTGCTCCAAACGCTTAACCAGAATGGGCTAGGGAAAAAATACACATACCGTTGTAATCGGTCGAGTTTCTACTTTCAGACGAAACAGGAATTTTTGGGTTAGGTCAAACCGTTCGCGAGATATGGGAGTTTGAAGCCAAGAAATGGTTGAGAAGGCAAAAAATTTTTCGCAATTCTGGTGCTCCAAACGCTTAACCAGAATGGCCCAGGGAAAAAATACACATACCGTTGTAATCGGGCGAGTCTCTACTTTCAGATGCAATAGGAATTTTTGGGTTAGGTCAATCCGTTCGCGAGATATGGGTGTTTGTAGCCAAGAAATGGTTGAGAAGGCAAAAAATTTTTCGCAATTCTGCTGCTCCAAACGCTTAACCAGAATGGCCTAAGGAAAGAATACACATACCGTTGTAATCGGGCGAGTTTCTACTTCCAGATGCAACAGGAATTATTGGGTTAGGTCAATCCGTTCGCGAGATATGGGAGTTTGAAGCCGAGAAATGGTTGACAAGACAACAAATTTCTCGCACTTCTGCTGCTCCAATCGCTTAACCAGAATGGCCTAGGGGAAAAATACAAGTACCGTTGTAATCGGGCGAGTTTCTACTTTCAAATGCAATAGGAATTTTTGGGTTAGGTCAATCCGTTCGCGAGATATGGGTGTTTGAAGCTAAGAAATGGTTGAGAAGACAACAAATTTTTCGCAATTCTGCTGCTCCAAACGCTTAACCAGAATCGCCTAGGGAAAAAATACGCATACCGTTGTAATCGGGCCAGATTCTACTTTCAGACGCAATAGGAATTTTTGGGTAAGGTCATTCCGTTCGCGAGATATGGGAGTTTGAAGACAAGAAATGGTTGAGAAGGCAAAAAATTTTTCGCAATTCTGCTGCTTCAAACGGTTAAACAGAATGGCCTAGGGGAAAAATAAAAGTACCGTTGTAATCGGGCGAGTTTCTACTTTCAAATGCAATAGGAATTTTTGGGTTAGGTCAATCCGTTCGCGAGATATGGGAGTTTGAAGCTAAGAAATGGTTGAGAAGACAACAAATTTTTCGCAATTCTGCTGCTCCAAACGCTTAACCTGAATGGCCTAGGGAAAAAATACGCATACCGTTGTAATCGGGCCAGATTCTACTTTCAGATGCGACAGGAATTTTAGGGTTAGGTCAATCCGTTCGCGAGATATGGGAGTTTGAAGCCGAGAAATGGTTGACAAGACAACAAATTTCTCGCACTTCTGCTGCTCCTATCGCTTAACCAGAATGGCCTAGGGGAAAAATACAAGTACCGTTGTAATCGGGAGAGTTTCTACTTTCAGAAGCAAGAGGAATTTTTGGGTTAGGTCAATCCGTTCGCGAGATATGGGAGTTTGAAGCCAAGAAATGGTAGAGAAGGCAAAAAATTTTTCACAATTCTGCTGCTCCAAACGCTTAACCAGAATGGCCTAGGGAAAAAATACACATACCGTTCTAATCGGGCGAGTTTCTACTTTCAGATGCAATAGGAATTTTTGGATTAGGTCAATCCGTTCGCGAGATATGGGAGTTTGAAGCCAAGAAATGGTTGAGAAGGCAAAAAATTTTTCGCAATTCTGCTGCTTCAAACGGTTAAACAGAATGGCCTAGGGAAAAAATACACATACCGTTGTAATCGTGCGAGTTTCTACTTTCAGTTACAATAGGAATTTTTGGGTTAGGTCAATCCCTTCGCGAGACATGGGACTTTGAAGCTAAGAAATGTTCGAGAAGACAACAAATTTTTCGCAATTCTGCTGCTCCAAACGCTTAACCAGAATGGGCTAGGGAAAAAATACACATACCGTTGTATTCTACTTTCAGACGAAACAGGAATTTTTGGGTTAGGTCAAACCGTTCGCGAGATATGGGAGTTTGAAGCCAAGAAATGGTTGAGAAGGCAAAAAATTTTTCGCAATTCTGGTGCTCCAAACGCTTAACCAGAATGGCCCAGGGAAAAAATACACATACCGTTGTAATCGGGCGAGTCTCTACTTTCAGATGCAATAGGAATTTTTGGGTTAGGTCAATCCGTTCGCGAGATATGGGTGTTTGAAGCCGAGAAATGGTTGAGAAGGCAAAAAATTTTTCGCAATTATGCTGCTCCAAACGCTTAACCAGAATGGCCTAAGGAAAAAATACACATACCGTTGTAATCGGGCGAGTTTCTACTTTCAGAAGCAACAGGAATTTTTGGGTTAGGTCAATCCGTTCGCGAGATATGGGAGTGTGAAGCCAAGAAATGGTAGAGAAGGCAAAAAATTTTTCGCAATTCCGCTGCTTCAAACGGTTAAACAGAATGGCCTAGGGAAAAAATACACATACCGTTGTAATCGTGCGAGTTTCTACTTTCAGTTACAATAGGAATTTTTGGGTTAGGTCAATCCGTTCGCGAGACATGGGACTTTGAAGCTAAGAAATGGTCGAGAAGACAACAAATTTTTCGCAATTCTGCTGCTCCAAACGCTTAACCAGAATGGGCTAGGGAAAAAATACACATACCGTTGTAATCGGGAGAGTTTCTACTTTCAGACGAAACAGGAATTTTTGGGTTAGGTCAAACCGTTCGCGAGATATGGGAGTTTGAAGCCAAGAAATGGTTGAGAAGGCAAAAAATTTTTCGCAATTATGCTTCTACAAACGCTTAACCAGAATGGCCTAGGGAAAAGATACACATACAGTTGTAATCGTGCGAGTTACTACTTTCAGATGCAATAGGAATTTTTGGATTAGGTCAATCCGTTCGCGAGATATGGGAGTTTGAAGCCAAGAAATGTTTGAGAAGGCAAAAAATTTTTCGCAATTCCGCTGCTTCAAACGGTTGACCAGAATGGGCTAGGGAAAAAATACACATACCGTTATAATCGGGCGAGTTTCTACTTTCAGATGCAATAGGAATTCTTGGGTTAGGTCAATCCGTTCGCGAGGTATGGGAGTTTGAAGCCAAGAAATGGTTGAGAAGGCAAGAAATTTTTCGCAATTCTGCTGCTTCAAACGCTTAACCAGAATGGCCTAGGGAAAAGATACACATACCGTTGTAATCGTGCGAGTTTCTACTTTCAGATGCAAGAGGAATTTTTGGATTAGGTCAATCCGTTCGCGAGATATGGGAGTTTGAAGCCAAGAAATGGTTGAGAAGGCAAAAAATTTTTCGCAATTCCGCTGCTTCAAACGGTTAAACAGAATGGCCTAGGGAAAAAATACACATACCGTTGTAATCGGGCGAGCTTCTACTTTCCCTTACAATAGGAATTTTCGGGTTAGGTCAATCTGTTCGCGAGATATGGGACTTTGAAGCTAAGAAATGGTTGAGAAGACAACAAATTTTTCGCAATTCTGCTGCTCCAATCGCTTATCAAGAATGGGCTAGGGAAAAAATACACATACCTTTGTAATCGTGCGAGTTTCAACTTTCAGACGCAATAGGAATTTTTGGGTTAGGTCAATCCGTTCGCGAGATATGGGAGTTTGAAGACAAGAAATGGTTGAGAAGGCAAAAAATTTTTCGCAATTATGCTGCTCCAAACGCTTAACCAGAATGGCCTAAGGAAAAAATACACATACCGTTGTAATCGGGCGAGTTTCTACTTTCAGAAGCAACAGGAACTTTTGGGTTAAGTCAATCCGTTCGCGAGACATGGGACTTTGAAGCTAAGAAATGGTCGAGAAGACAACAAATTTTTCGCAATTCTGCTGCTCCAAACGCTTAACCAGAATGGGCTAGGGAAAAAATACACATACCGTTGTAATCGGGCGAGTTTCTACTTTCAGACGCAACAGGAATTTTTGGGTTAGGTCAAACCGTTCGCGAGATATGGGAGTTTGAATCCAAGAAATGGTTGAGAAGGCAAAAAATTTTTCGCAATTCTGCTGCTCCAAACGCTTAACCAGAATGGCCTAGGGAAAAAATACACATACCGTTGTAATCGGGCGAGCTTCTACTTTCACTTACAATAGGAATTTTTGGGTTAGCTCAATCTGTTCGCGAGATATGGGACTTTGAAGCTAAGAAATGGTTGAGAAGACAACAAATTTTTCGCAATTCTGCTGCTCCAATCGCTTATCCAGAATGGGCTAGGGAAAAAATACACATACCTTTGTAATCGGGCGAGTTTCTACTTTCAGACGCAACAGGAATTATTGGGTTAGGTCAATCCGTTCGCGAGATATGGGAGTTTGAAGCCGAGAAATGGTTGACAAGACAACAAATTTCTCGCACTTCTGCTGCTCCAATCGCTTAACCAGAATGGCCTAGGGTAAAAATACAAGTACCGTTGTAATCGGGCGAGTTTCTACTTTCAAATGCAATAGGAATTTTTGGGTTAGGTCAATCCGTTCGCGAGATATGGGAGTTTGAAGCTAAGAAATGGTTGAGAAGACAACAAATTTTTCGCAATTCTGCTGCTCCAAACGCTTAACCTGAATGGCCTAGGGAAAAAATACGCATACCGTTGTAATCGGGCCAGATTCTACTTTCAGATGTGACAGGAATTCTTGGGTTAGGTCAATCCGTTCGCGATATATGGGAGTTTGAAGCTAAGTAATGGTTGAGAAGGCAAAAAATTTTTCGCAATTCTGCTGCTTCAAAGGCTTAACCAGAATGGCCTACGGAAAAGATACACATACCGTTGTAATCGGGCGAGTATCGACTTTCAGACGCAATAGGAATTTTTGGGTTAGGTCAATCCGTTCGCGAGATATGGGAGTTTGAAGACAAGAAATGGTTGAGAAGGCAAACAATTTTTCGCAATTATGGTGCTCCAAACGCTGAACCAGAATGGCCTAAGGAAAAAATACACATACCGGTGTAATCGGGCGAGTTTCTACTTTCAGAAGCAACAGGAATTTTTGGGTTAGGTCAATCCGTTCGCGAGATATGGGAGTGTGAAGCCAAGAAATGGTAGAGAAGGCAAAAAATTTTTCGCAATTCCGCTGCTTCAAACGGTTAAACAGAATGGCCTAGGGAAAAAATACACATACCGTTGTAATCGTGCGAGTTTCTACTTTCAGTTACAATAGGAATTTTTGGGTTAGGTCAATCCGTTCGCGAGACATGGGACTTTGAAGCTAAGAAATGGTCGAGAAGACAACAAATTTTTCGCAATTCTGCTGCTCCAAACGCTTAACCAGAATGGGCTAGGGAAAAAATACACATACCGTTGTAATCGGGAGAGTTTCTACTTTCAGACGAAACAGGAATTTTTGGGTTAGGTCAAACCGTTCGCGAGATATGGGAGTTTGAAGCCAAGAAATGGTTGAGAAGGCAAAAAATTTTTCGCAATTATGCTTCTACAAACGCTTAACCAGAATGGCCTAGGGAAAAGATACACATACAGTTGTAATCGTGCGAGTTACTACTTTCAGATGCAATAGGAATTTTTGGATTAGGTCAATCCGTTCGCGAGATATGGGAGTTTGAAGCCAAGAAATGTTTGAGAAGGCAAAAAATTTTTCGCAATTCCGCTGCTTCAAACGGTTGACCAGAATGGGCTAGGGAAAAAATACACATACCGTTATAATCGGGCGAGTTTCTACTTTCAGATGCAATAGGAATTCTTGGGTTAGGTCAATCCGTTCGCGAGGTATGGGAGTTTGAAGCCAAGAAATGGTTGAGAAGGCAAGAAATTTTTCGCAATTCTGCTGCTTCAAACGCTTAACCAGAATGGCCTAGGGAAAAGATACACATACCGTTGTAATCGTGCGAGTTTCTACTTTCAGATGCAAGAGGAATTTTTGGATTAGGTCAATCCGTTCGCGAGATATGGGAGTTTGAAGCCAAGAAATGGTTGAGAAGGCAAAAAATTTTTCGCAATTCCGCTGCTTCAAACGGTTAAACAGAATGGCCTAGGGAAAAAATACACATACCGTTGTAATCGGGCGAGCTTCTACTTTCCCTTACAATAGGAATTTTCGGGTTAGGTCAATCTGTTCGCGAGATATGGGACTTTGAAGCTAAGAAATGGTTGAGAAGACAACAAATTTTTCGCAATTCTGCTGCTCCAATCGCTTATCAAGAATGGGCTAGGGAAAAAATACACATACCTTTGTAATCGTGCGAGTTTCAACTTTCAGACGCAATAGGAATTTTTGGGTTAGGTCAATCCGTTCGCGAGATATGGGAGTTTGAAGACAAGAAATGGTTGAGAAGGCAAAAAATTTTTCGCAATTATGCTGCTCCAAACGCTTAACCAGAATGGCCTAAGGAAAAAATACACATACCGTTGTAATCGGGCGAGTTTCTACTTTCAGAAGCAACAGGAACTTTTGGGTTAAGTCAATCCGTTCGCGAGACATGGGACTTTGAAGCTAAGAAATGGTCGAGAAGACAACAAATTTTTCGCAATTCTGCTGCTCCAAACGCTTAACCAGAATGGGCTAGGGAAAAAATACACATACCGTTGTAATCGGGCGAGTTTCTACTTTCAGACGCAACAGGAATTTTTGGGTTAGGTCAAACCGTTCGCGAGATATGGGAGTTTGAATCCAAGAAATGGTTGAGAAGGCAAAAAATTTTTCGCAATTCTGCTGCTCCAAACGCTTAACCAGAATGGCCTAGGGAAAAAATACACATACCGTTGTAATCGGGCGAGCTTCTACTTTCACTTACAATAGGAATTTTTGGGTTAGCTCAATCTGTTCGCGAGATATGGGACTTTGAAGCTAAGAAATGGTTGAGAAGACAACAAATTTTTCGCAATTCTGCTGCTCCAATCGCTTATCCAGAATGGGCTAGGGAAAAAATACACATACCTTTGTAATCGGGCGAGTTTCTACTTTCAGACGCAACAGGAATTATTGGGTTAGGTCAATCCGTTCGCGAGATATGGGAGTTTGAAGCCGAGAAATGGTTGACAAGACAACAAATTTCTCGCACTTCTGCTGCTCCAATCGCTTAACCAGAATGGCCTAGGGTAAAAATACAAGTACCGTTGTAATCGGGCGAGTTTCTACTTTCAAATGCAATAGGAATTTTTGGGTTAGGTCAATCCGTTCGCGAGATATGGGAGTTTGAAGCTAAGAAATGGTTGAGAAGACAACAAATTTTTCGCAATTCTGCTGCTCCAAACGCTTAACCTGAATGGCCTAGGGAAAAAATACGCATACCGTTGTAATCGGGCCAGATTCTACTTTCAGATGTGACAGGAATTCTTGGGTTAGGTCAATCCGTTCGCGATATATGGGAGTTTGAAGCTAAGTAATGGTTGAGAAGGCAAAAAATTTTTCGCAATTCTGCTGCTTCAAAGGCTTAACCAAAATGGCCTACGGAAAAGATACACATACCGTTGTAATCGGGCGAGTATCGACTTTCAGACGCAATAGGAATTTTTGGGTTAGGTCAATCCGTTCGCGAGATATGGGAGTTTGAAGACAAGAAATGGTTGAGAAGGCAAACAATTTTTCGCAATTATGGTGCTCCAAACGCTGAACCAGAATGGCCTAAGGAAAAAATACACATACCGGTGTAATCGGGCGAGTTTCTACTTTCAGAAGCAACAGGAATTTTTGGGTTAGGTCAATCCGTTCGCGAGACATGGGACTTTGAAGCTAAGAAATGGTCGAGAAGACAACAAATTGTTCGCAATTCTGCTGCTCCAAACGCTTAACCAGAATGGGCTAGGGAAAAAATACACATACCGTTGTAATCGGGCGAGTTTCTACTTTCCGACGCAACAGGAATTTTTGGGTTAGGTCAAACCGTTCGCGAGATATGGGAGTTTGAAGCCAAGAAATGGTAGAGAAAGCAAAAAATTTTTCACAATTCTGCTGCTCGAAACGCTTAACCAGAATGGCCTAGGGAAAAAATACACATACCGTTATAATCGGGCGAGTTCCTACTTTCAGATGCAATAGGAATTTTTGGGTTAGGTCAATCCGTTCGCGAGATATGGGAGTTTGAAGCCAAGAAATGGTTGAGAAGGCAAAAAATTTTTCGCAATTCTGCTGCATCAAACGGTTAACCAGAATGGCCTAGGGAAAAAATACACATACCGTTGTAATCGTGCGACTTTCTACTTTCAGTTACAATAGGAATTTTTGGATTAGGTCAATCCGTTCGCGAGACATGGGACTTTGAAGCTAAGAAATGGTCGAGATGGCAACAAATTTTTCGCAATTCTGCTGCTCCAAACGCTTAACCAGAATGGGCTAGGGGAAAAATACAAGTACCGTTGTAATCGGGCGAGTTTCTACATTCAAATGCAATAGGAATTTTTGGGTTAGGTCAATCCGTTCGCGAGATATGGGAGTTTGAAGCTAAGAAATGGTTGAGAAGACAACAAATTTTTCGCAATTCTGTTGCTCCAAACGCTTAACCTGAATGGCCTAGGGAAAAAATACGCATACCGTTGTAATCGGGCCAGATTCTACTTTCAGATGCGAAAGGAATTCTTGGGTTAGGTCAATCCGTTCGCGAGATATGGGAGTTTGAAGCCAAGAAATGGTTGAGAAGGCAAAAAATTTTTCGCAATTCTGCTGCTTCAAACGCTTAACCAGAATGGCCTAGGGAAAAAATACACATACCGTTGTAATCGGGCGAGTTTCTACTTTCAGATGCAATAGGAATTTTTGGGTTAGGTCAATCCGTTCGCGAGATATGGGAGTTTGAAGACAAGAAATGGTTGAGAAGGCAAAAAATTTTTCGCAATTCTGCTGCTCCAAACGCTTAACCAGAATGGCCTAAGGAAAGAATACACATACCGTTGTAATCGGGCGAGTTTCTACTTCCAGATGCAACAGGAATTTTTGGGTTAGGTCAATCCGTTCGCGAGATATGGGAGCTTGAAGCCGAGAAATGGTTGACAAGACAACAAATTTCTCGCACTTCTGCTGCTCCAATCGCTTAACCAGAATGGCCTAGGGAAAAAATGCACATACCGTTGTAATCGGGCGTGTTTCTACTTTCAGATGCAATAGGAATTTTTGGGTTAGGTCAATCCGTTCGCGAGATATGGGAGTTTGAAGCCAAGAAATGGTTGAGAAGGCAAAAAATTTTTCGCAATTCTGCTGCTTCAAACGCTTAACCAGAATGGCCTAGGGAAAAAATGCACATACCGTTGTAATCGGGCGTGTTTCTACTTTCAGATGCAATAGGAATTTTTGGGTTAGGTCAATCCGTTCGCGAGATATGGGAGTTTGAAGACAAGAAATGGTTGAGAAGGCAAAAAATTTTTCGCAATTCTGCTGCTCCAAACGCTTAACCAGAATGGCCTAAGGAAAGAATACACATACCGTTGTAATCGGGCGAGTTTCTACTTCCAGATGCAACAGGAATTTTTGGGTTAGGTCAATCCGTTCGCGAGATATGGGAGCTTGAAGCCGAGAAATGGTTGACAAGACAACAAATTTCTCGCACTTCTGCTGCTCCAATCGCTTAACCAGAATGGCCTAGGGGAAAAATACAAGTACCGTTGTAATCGGGCGAGTTTCTACTTTCAAATGCAATAGGAATTTTTGGGTTAGGTCAATCCGATCGCGAGATATGGGAGTTTGAAGCTAAGAAATGGTTGAGAAGACAACAAATTTTTCGCAATTCTGCTGCTCCAAACGCTTAACCAGAATGGCCTAGGGGAAAAATACAAGTACCGTTGTAATCGGGCGAGTTTCTACTTTCAAATGCAATAGGAATTTTTGGGTTAGGTCAATCCGTTCGCGAGATATGGGAGTTTGAAGCTAAGAAATGGTTGAGAAGACAACAAATTTTTCGCAATTCTGCTGCTCCAAACGCTTAACCTGAATGGCCTAGGGAAAAAATACGCATACCGTTGTAATCGGGCCAGATTCTACTTTCAGACGCAATAGGAATTTTTGGGTAAGGTCATTCCGTTCGCGAGATACGGGAGTTTGAAGACAAGAAATGGTTGAGAAGGCAAAAAATTTTTCGCAATTATGCTGCTCCAAACGCTTAACCAGAATGGCCTAAGGAAAAAATACACATACCGTTGTAATCGGGCGAGTTTCTACTTTCAGACGCAACAGGAATTTTAGGGTTAGGTCAATCCGTTCGCGAGATATGGGAGTTTGAAGCCGAGAAATGGTTGACAAGACAAGTTTCTCGCAATTCTGCTGCTCCAAACGCTTAACCTGAATGACCTAGGGAAAAAATACGCATACCGTTGTAATCGGGCCAGATTCTACTTTCAGATGCGACAGGAATTCTTGGGTTAGGTCAATCCGTTCGCGAGATATGGGAGTTTGAAGCCAAGAAATGGTTGAGAAGGCAAGAAATTTTTCGCAATTCTGCTGCTCCAAACGCTTAACCAGAATGGCCTAGGGAAAAGATACACATACCGTTGTAATCGGGCGAGTTTCTATTTTCAGACGCAATAGGAATTTTTGGGTAAGGTCATTCCGTTCGCGAGATATGGGAGTTTGAAGACAAGAAATGGTTGAGAAGGCAAAAAATTTTTCGCAATTATGCTGCTCCAAACGCTTAACCAGAATGGCCTAAGGAAAAAATACACATACCGTTATAATCGGGCGAGTTTCTACTTTCAGGCGCAACAGGAATTTTAGGGTTAGGTCAATCCGTTCGCGAGATATGGGAGTTGAAGCCGAGAAATGGTTGACAAGACAACAAATTTCTCGCACTTCTGCTGCTCCAATCGTTTAACCAGAATGGCCTAGGGGAAAAATACGCATACCGTTGTAATCGGGACAGATTCAACTTTCAGATGCGACAGGAATTTTTGGGTAAGGTCAATCCGTTCGCGAGATATGGGAGTTGAAGCCGAGAAATGGTTGACAAGACAACAAATTTCTCGCACTTCTGCTGCTCCAATCGTTTAACCAGAATGGCCAAGGGGAAAAATACGCATACCGTTGTAATCGGGCCAGATTCAACTTTCAGATGCGACAGGAATTTTTGGGTAAGGTCAATCCGTTCGCGAGATATGGGAGTTTGAAGCTAAGAAATGGTTGAGAAGACAACAAATTTTTTGCACTTCTGCTGCTCCAAACGCTTAACCAGAATGGCCTAGGGTAAAAATAAACATACCGTTGTAACCGGACGAGTCTCTACTTTCAGACGCAGCAGGAATTTTTGGGTTTGGTCAATCCGTTCGCGAGATATGGGACCTTGAAGCTAAGAAATGGTTGACAAGACAACAAATTTTTCGCACTTCTGCTGCTCCAAACGCTTAACCAGAATGGCCTAGGGAAAAGATACACATACCGTTGTAATCGGGCGAGTTTCTACTTTCAGACGCAATAGGAATTTTTGGGTAAGGTCATTCCGTTCGCGAGATATGGGAGTTTGAAGACAAGAAATGGTTGAGAAGGCAAAAAATTTTTCGCAATTATGCTGCTCCAAACGCTTAACCAGAATGGCCTAGGGAAAAGATACACATACCGTTGTAATCGGGCGAGTTTCTATTTTCAGACGCAATAGGAATTTTTGGGTAAGGTCATTCCGTTCGCGAGATATGGGAGTTTGAAGACAAGAAATGGTTGAGAAGGCAAAAAATTTTTCGCAATTATGCTGCTCCAAACGCTTAACCAGAATGGCCTAAGGAAAAAATACACATACCGTTATAATCGGGCGAGTTTCTACTTTCAGACGCAACAGGAATTTTAGGGTTGGGTCAATCCGTTCGCGAGATATGGGAGTTTGAAGCCGAGAAATGGTTGACAAGACAACAAATTTCTCGCACTTCTGCTGCTCCAAACGCTTAACCAGAATGGCCAAAGGAAAAAATACACATACCGTTGTAATCGGGCGAGTTTCTACTTTCAGAAGCAACAGGAATTTTTGGGTTAGGTCAATCCGTTCGCGAGATATGGGAGTTTGAAGCCAAGAAATGGTAGAGAAGGCAAAAAATTTTTCGCAATTCTGCTGCTTCAAACTGTTAAACAGAATGGCCTAGGGAAAAAATACACATACCGTTGTAATCGTGCGAGTTTCTACTTTCAGTTACAATAGGAATTTTTGGGTTAGGTCAATCCGTACGCGAGACATGGGACTTTGAAGCTAAGAAATGGTCGAGAAGACAACAAATTTTTCGCAATTCTGCTGCTCCAAACGCTTAACCAGAATGGGCTAGGGAAAAAATACACATACCGTTGTAATCGGTCGAGTTTCTACTTTCAGACGAAACAGGAATTTTTGGGTTAGGTCAAACCGTTCGCGAGATATGGGAGTTTGAAGCCAAGAAATGGTTGAGAAGGCAAAAAATTTTTCGCAATTCTGGTGCTCCAAACGCTTAACCAGAATGGCCCAGGGAAAAAATACACATACCGTTGTAATCGGGCGAGTCTCTACTTTCAGATGCAATAGGAATTTTTGGGTTAGGTCAATCCGTTCGCGAGATATGGGTGTTTGTAGCCAAGAAATGGTTGAGAAGGCAAAAAATTTTTCGCAATTCTGCTGCTCCAAACGCTTAACCAGAATGGCCTAAGGAAAGAATACACATACCGTTGTAATCGGGCGAGTTTCTACTTCCAGATGCAACAGGAATTATTGGGTTAGGTCAATCCGTTCGCGAGATATGGGAGTTTGAAGCCGAGAAATGGTTGACAAGACAACAAATTTCTCGCACTTCTGCTGCTCCAATCGCTTAACCAGAATGGCCTAGGGGAAAAATACAAGTACCGTTGTAATCGGGCGAGTTTCTACTTTCAAATGCAATAGGAATTTTTGGGTTAGGTCAATCCGTTCGCGAGATATGGGTGTTTGAAGCTAAGAAATGGTTGAGAAGACAACAAATTTTTCGCAATTCTGCTGCTCCAAACGCTTAACCAGAATCGCCTAGGGAAAAAATACGCATACCGTTGTAATCGGGCCAGATTCTACTTTCAGACGCAATAGGAATTTTTGGGTAAGGTCATTCCGTTCGCGAGATATGGGAGTTTGAAGACAAGAAATGGTTGAGAAGGCAAAAAATTTTTCGCAATTCTGCTGCTTCAAACGGTTAAACAGAATGGCCTAGGGGAAAAATAAAAGTACCGTTGTAATCGGGCGAGTTTCTACTTTCAAATGCAATAGGAATTTTTGGGTTAGGTCAATCCGTTCGCGAGATATGGGAGTTTGAAGCTAAGAAATGGTTGAGAAGACAACAAATTTTTCGCAATTCTGCTGCTCCAAACGCTTAACCTGAATGGCCTAGGGAAAAAATACGCATACCGTTGTAATCGGGCCAGATTCTACTTTCAGATGCGACAGGAATTTTAGGGTTAGGTCAATCCGTTCGCGAGATATGGGAGTTTGAAGCCGAGAAATGGTTGACAAGACAACAAATTTCTCGCACTTCTGCTGCTCCTATCGCTTAACCAGAATGGCCTAGGGGAAAAATACAAGTACCGTTGTAATAGGGAGAGTTTCTACTTTCAGAAGCAAGAGGAATTTTTGGGTTAGGTCAATCCGTTCGCGAGATATGGGAGTTTGAAGCCAAGAAATGGTAGAGAAGGCAAAAAATTTTTCACAATTCTGCTGCTCCAAACGCTTAACCAGAATGGCCTAGGGAAAAAATACACATACCGTTCTAATCGGGCGAGTTTCTACTTTCAGATGCAATAGGAATTTTTGGATTAGGTCAATCCGTTCGCGAGATATGGGAGTTTGAAGCCAAGAAATGGTTGAGAAGGCAAAAAATTTTTCGCAATTCTGCTGCTTCAAACGGTTAAACAGAATGGCCTAGGGAAAAAATACACATACCGTTGTAATCGTGCGAGTTTCTACTTTCAGTTACAATAGGAATTTTTGGGTTAGGTCAATCCCTTCGCGAGACATGGGACTTTGAAGCTAAGAAATGTTCGAGAAGACAACAAATTTTTCGCAATTCTGCTGCTCCAAACGCTTAACCAGAATGGGCTAGGGAAAAAATACACATACCGTTGTATTCTACTTTCAGACGAAACAGGAATTTTTGGGTTAGGTCAAACCGTTCGCGAGATATGGGAGTTTGAAGCCAAGAAATGGTTGAGAAGGCAAAAACTTTTTCGCAATTATGCTGCTCCAAACGCTTAACCAGAATGGCCTAAGGAAAAAATACACATACCGTTGTAATCGGGCGAGTTTCTACTTTCAGAAGCAACAGGAATTTTTGGGTTAGGTCAATCCGTTCGCGAGATATGGGAGTGTGAAGCCAAGAAATGGTAGAGAAGGCAAAAAATTTTTCGCAATTCCGCTGCTTCAAACGGTTAAACAGAATGGCCTAGGGAAAAAATACACATACCGTTGTAATCGTGCGAGTTTCTACTTTCAGTTACAATAGGAATTTTTGGGTTAGGTCAATCCGTTCGCGAGACATGGGACTTTGAAGCTAAGAAATGGTCGAGAAGACAACAAATTTTTCGCAATTCTGCTGCTCCAAACGCTTAACCAGAATGGGCTAGGGAAAAAATACACATACCGTTGTAATCGGGAGAGTTTCTACTTTCAGACGAAACAGGAATTTTTGGGTTAGGTCAAACCGTTCGCGAGATATGGGAGTTTGAAGCCAAGAAATGGTTGAGAAGGCAAAAAATTCTTCGCAATTCCGCTGCTTCAAACGGTTAAACAGAATGGCCTAGGGAAAAAATACACATACCGTTGTAATCGGGCGAGCTTCTACTTTCCCTTACAATAGGAATTTTCGGGTTAGGTCAATCTGTTCGCGAGATATGGGACTTTGAAGCTAAGAAATGGTTGAGAAGACAACAAATTTTTCGCAATTCTGCTGCTCCAATCGCTTATCAAGAATGGGCTAGGGAAAAAATACACATACCTTTGTAATCGTGCGAGTTTCAACTTTCAGACGCAATAGGAATTTTTGGGTTAGGTCAATCCGTTCGCGAGATATGGGAGTTTAAAGACAAGAAATGGTTGAGAAGGCAAAAAATTTTTCGCAATTATGCTGCTCCAAACGCTTAACCAGAATGGCCTAAGGAAAAAATACACATACCGTTGTAATCGGGCGAGTTTCTACTTTCAGAAGCAACAGGAACTTTTGGGTTAAGTCAATCCGTTCGCGAGACATGGGACTTTGAAGCTAAGAAATGGTCGAGAAGACAACAAATTTTTCGCAATTCTGCTGCTCCAAACGCTTAACCAGAATGGGCTAGGGAAAAAATACACATACCGTTGTAATCGGGCGAGTTTCTACTTTCAGACGCAACAGGAATTTTTGGGTTAGGTCAAACCGTTCGCGAGATATGGGAGTTTGAATCCAAGAAATGGTTGAGAAGGCAAAAAATTTTTCGCAATTCTGCTGCTCCAAACGCTTAACCAGAATGGCCTAGGGAAAAAATACACATACCGTTGTAATCGGGCGAGCTTCTACTTTCACTTACAATAGGAATTTTTGGGTTAGCTCAATCTGTTCGCGAGATATGGGACTTTGAAGCTAAGAAATGGTTGAGAAGACAACAAATTTTTCGCAATTCTGCTGCTCCAATCGCTTATCCAGAATGGGCTAGGGAAAAAATACACATACCTTTGTAATCGGGCGAGTTTCTACTTTCAGACGCAACAGGAATTATTGGGTTAGGTCAATCCGTTCGCGAGATATGGGAGTTTGAAGCCGAGAAATGGTTGACAAGACAACAAATTTCTCGCACTTCTGCTGCTCCAATCGCTTAACCAGAATGGCCTAGGGTAAAAATACAAGTACCGTTGTAATCGGGCGAGTTTCTACTTTCAAATGCAATAGGAATTTTTGGGTTAGGTCAATCCGTTCGCGAGATATGGGAGTTTGAAGCTAAGAAATGGTTGAGAAGACAACAAATTTTTCGCAATTCTGCTGCTCCAAACGCTTAACCTGAATGGCCTAGGGAAAAAATACGCATACCGTTGTAATCGGGCCAGATTCTACTTTCAGATGTGACAGGAATTCTTGGGTTAGGTCAATCCGTTCGCGATATATGGGAGTTTGAAGCTAAGTAATGGTTGAGAAGGCAAAAAATTTTTCGCAATTCTGCTGCTTCAAAGGCTTAACCAGAATGGCCTACGGAAAAGATACACATACCGTTGTAATCGGGCGAGTATCGACTTTCAGACGCAATAGGAATTTTTGGGTTAGGTCAATCCGTTCGCGAGATATGGGAGTTTGAAGACAAGAAATGGTTGAGAAGGCAAACAATTTTTCGCAATTATGGTGCTCCAAACGCTGAACCAGAATGGCCTAAGGAAAAAATACACATACCGGTGTAATCGGGCGAGTTTCTACTTTCAGAAGCAACAGGAATTTTTGGGTTAGGTCAATCCGTTCGCGAGACATGGGACTTTGAAGCTAAGAAATGGTCGAGAAGACAACAAATTGTTCGCAATTCTGCTGCTCCAAACGCTTAACCAGAATGGGCTAGGGAAAAAATACACATACCGTTGTAATCGGGCGAGTTTCTACTTTCCGACGCAACAGGAATTTTTGGGTTAGGTCAAACCGTTCGCGAGATATGGGAGTTTGAAGCCAAGAAATGGTAGAGAAAGCAAAAAATTTTTCACAATTCTGCTGCTCGAAACGCTTAACCAGAATGGCCTAGGGAAAAAATACACATACCGTTATAATCGGGCGAGTTCCTACTTTCAGATGCAATAGGAATTTTTGGGTTAGGTCAATCCGTTCGCGAGATATGGGAGTTTGAAGCCAAGAAATGGTTGAGAAGGCAAAAAATTTTTCGCAATTCTGCTGCATCAAACGGTTAACCAGAATGGCCTAGGGAAAAAATACACATACCGTTGTAATCGTGCGACTTTCTACTTTCAGTTACAATAGGAATTTTTGGATTAGGTCAATCCGTTCGCGAGACATGGGACTTTGAAGCTAAGAAATGGTCGAGATGGCAACAAATTTTTCGCAATTCTGCTGCTCCAAACGCTTAACCAGAATGGGCTAGGGGAAAAATACAAGTACCGTTGTAATCGGGCGAGTTTCTACATTCAAATGCAATAGGAATTTTTGGGTTAGGTCAATCCGTTCGCGAGATATGGGAGTTTGAAGCTAAGAAATGGTTGAGAAGACAACAAATTTTTCGCAATTCTGTTGCTCCAAACGCTTAACCTGAATGGCCTAGGGAAAAAATACGCATACCGTTGTAATCGGGCCAGATTCTACTTTCAGATGCGACAGGAATTCTTGGGTTAGGTCAATCCGTTCGCGAGATATGGGAGTTTGAAGCCAAGAAATGGTTGAGAAGGCAAAAAATTTTTCGCAATTCTGCTGCTTCAAACGCTTAACCAGAATGGCCTAGGGAAAAAATACACATACCGTTGTAATCGGGCGAGTTTCTACTTTCAGATGCAATAGGAATTTTTGGGTTAGGTCAATCCGTTCGCGAGATATGGGAGTTTGAAGCCAAGAAATGGTTGAGAAGGCAAAAAATTTTTCGCAATTCTGCTGCTCCAAACGCTTAACCAGAATGGCCTAAGGAAAAAATACACATACCGTTGTAATCGGGCGAGTTTCTACTTTCAGATGCAACAGGAATTTTTGGGTTAGGTCAATCCGTTCGCGAGATATGGGAGTTTGAAACCAAGAAATGGTTGAGAAGGCAAAAAATTTTTCGCAATTCTGCTGCTTCAAAGGCTTAACCAGAATGGCCTAGGGAAAAAATACACATACCGTTGTAATTGGGCGAGTTTCTACTTTCAGATGCAATAGGAATTTTTGGGTTAGGTCAATCCGTTCGCGAGATATGGGAGATTGAAGACAAGAAACGGTTGAGAAGGCAAAAAATTTTTCGCAATTCTGCTTCTCCAAACGCTTAACCAGAATGGCCTAAGGAAAAAATACACATACCGTTGTAATCGGGCGAGTTTCTACTTTCAGTTACAATAGGAATTTTTGGGTTAGGTCAATCCATTCGCGAGATATGGGACTTTGAAGCTAAGAAATGGTTGAGAAGACAACAAATTTTTCGCAATTCTGCTGCTCCAAACGCTTAACCTGAATGGCCTAGGGGAAAAATACAAGTACCGTTGTAATCGGGCGAGTTTCTACTTTCAAATGCAATAGGAATTTTTGGGTTAGGTCAATCCGTTCGCGAGATATGGGAGTTTGAAGCCAAGAAATGGTTGAGAAGGCAAAAAATTTTTCGCAATTCTGCTGCTCCAGTCGCTTAGCCAGAATGGGCTAGGGAAAAAATACACATACTTTTGTAACCGGGCGAGTTTCTACTTTCAGACGCAACAGGAATTTTTGGGTTAGGTCAATCCGTTCGCGAGATATGGGAGTTTGAAGCCAAGAAATGGTTGAGAAGGCAAAAAATTTTTCGCAATTCTGCTGCTCCAGTCGCTTAACCAGAATGGGCTAGGGAAAAAATACACATACTTTTGTAACCGGGCGAGTTTCTACTTTCAGACGCGACAGGAATTTTTGGGTTAGGTCAATCCGTTCGCGAGATATGGGAGTTTGAAGCCGAGAAATGGTTGACAAGACAACAAATTTTTCGCAATTCTGCTGCTCCAAACGCTTAACCAGAATGGCCTAAGGGAAAAATACACATACCGTTGTAATCGGGCGAGTTTCTACTTTCAGAAGCAACAGGAATTTTTGGGTTAGGTCAATCCGTTCGCGAGATTTGGGAGTTTGAAGCCAAGAAATGGTTGAGAAGGCAAAAAATTTTTCGCAATTCTGCTGCTTCAAAGGCTTAACCAAAATGGCCTAGGGAAAAAATGCACATACCATTGTAATTGGGCGAGTTTCTACTTTCAGATGCAATAGGAATTTTTGGGTTAGGTCAATCCGTTCGCGAGATATGGGAGTTTGAAGCTAAGAAATTGTTGAGAAGACAACAAATTTTTCGCACTTCTGCTGCTCCAAACGCTTAACCAGAATGGCCTAGGGAAAAAATGCACATACCGTTGTAATCGGGCGTGTCTCTACTTTCAGATGCAATAGGAATTTTTGGGTTAGGTCAATCCGTTCGCGAGATATGGGAGATTGAAGACAAGAAACGGTTGAGAAGGCAAAAAATTTTTCGCAATTCTGCTTCTCCAAACGCTTAACCAGAATGGCCTAAGGAATAAATACACATACCGTTGTAATCGGGCGAGTTTCTACTTTCAGATGCAACAGGAATTTTTGGGTTAGGTCAATCCGTTCGCGAGATTTGGGAGTTTGAAGCCAAGAAATGGTTGAGAAGGCAAAAAATTTTTCGCAATTCTGCTGCTTCAAAGGCTTAACCAGAATGGCCTAGGGAAAAAATACACATACCGTTGTAATTGGGCGAGTTTCTACTTTCAGATGCAATAGGAATTTTTGGGTTAGGTCAATCCGTTCGCGAGATATGGGAGTTTGGAGCTAAGAAATTGTTGAGAAGACAACAAATTTTTCGCACTTCTGCTGCTCCAAACGCTTAACCAGAATGGCCTAGGGAAAAAATGCACATACCGTTGTAATCGGGCGTGTTTCTACTTTCAGATGCAATAGGAATTTTTGGGTTATGTCAATCCGTTCGCGAGATATGGGAGTTTGAAGACAAGAAATGGTTGAGAAGGCAAAAAATTTTTCGCAATTCTGCTTCTCCAAACGCTTAACCAGAATGGCCTAAGGAAAAAATACACATACCGTTGTAATCGGGCGAGTTTCTACTTCCAGATGCAACAGGAATTTTTGGGTTAGGTCAATCCGTTCGCGAGATATGGGAGTTTGAAACCAAGAAATGGTTGAGAAGGCAAAAAATTTTTCACAATTCTGCTGCTCCAAACGCTTAACCAGAATGGCCTAGGGAAAAAATACACATACCGTTGTAATCGGGCGAGCTTCTACTTTCAGTTACAATAGGAATTTTTGGGTTAGGTCAATCCATTCGCGAGATATGGGACTTTGAAGCTAAGAAATGGTTGAGAAGACAACAAATTTTTCGCAATTCTGCTGCTCCAAACGCTTAACCTGAATGGCCTAGGGGAAAAATACAAGTACCGTTGTAATCGGGCGAGTTTCTACTTTCAAATGCAATAGGAATTTTTGGGTTAGGTCAATCCGTTCGCGAGATATGGGAGTTTGAAGCCAAGAAATGGTTGAGAAGGCAAAAAATTTTTCGCAATTCTGCTGCTCCAGTCGCTTAGCCAGAATGGGCTAGGGAAAAAATACACATACTTTTGTAACCGGGCGAGTTTCTACTTTCAGACGCAACAGGAATTTTTGGGTTAGGTCAATCCGTTCGCGAGATATGGGAGTTTGAAGCCAAGAAATGGTTGAGAAGGCAAAAAATTTTTCGCAATTCTGCTGCTCCAGTCGCTTAACCAGAATGGGCTAGGGAAAAAATACACATACTTTTGTAACCGGGCGAGTTTCTACTTTCAGACGCGACAGGAATTTTTGGGTTAGGTCAATCCGTTCGCGAGATATGGGAGTTTGAAGCCGAGAAATGGTTGACAAGACAACAAATTTTTCGCAATTCTGCTGCTCCAAACGCTTAACCAGAATGGCCTAAGGGAAAAATACACATACCGTTGTAATCGGGCGAGTTTCTACTTTCAGAAGCAACAGGAATTTTTGGGTTAGGTCAATCCGTTCGCGAGATATGGGAATTTGAAGCCAAGAAATGGTAGAGAAGGCAAAAAATTTTTCACATATCTGCTGCTCCAAACGCTTAACCAGGATGGCCTAAGGAAAAAATACACATACCGTTGTAATCGGGCGAGTTTCTACTTTCAGTTACAATAGGAATTTTTGGGTTAGGTCAATCCGTTCGCGAGACATGGGACTTTGAAGCTAAGAAATGGTCGAGAAGACAACAAATTTTTCGCAATTCTGCTGCTCCAAACGCTTAACCAGAATGGGCTAGGGGAAAAATACAAGTACCGTTGTAATCGGGCGAGTTTCTACATTCAAATGCAATAGGAATTTTTGGGTTAGGTCAATCCGTTCGCGAGATATGAGTGTTTGAAGCTAAGAAACGGTTGAGAAGACAACAAATTTTTCGCAATTCTGCTTCTCCAAACGCTTAACCTGAATGGCCTAAGGAAAAAATACGCATACCGTTGTAATCGGGCGAGTTTCTACTTTCAGATGCAAAAGGAATTTTTGTGTTAGGTCAATCCGTTCGCGAGATTTGGGAGTTTGAAGCCAAGAAATGGTTGAGAAGGCAAAAAATTTTTCGCAATTCTGCTGCTTCAAAGGCTTAACCAAAATGGCCTAGGGAAAAAATGCACATACCATTGTAATTGGGCGAGTTTCTACTTTCAGATGCAATAGGAATTTTTGGGTTAGGTCAATCTGTTCGCGAGATATGGGAGTTTGAAGCCAAGAAATGGTTGAGAAGGCAAAAAATTTTTCGCAATTCTGCTGCTCCAGTCGCTTAGCCAGAATGGGCTAGGGAAAAAATACACATACTTTTGTAACCGGGCGAGTTTCTACTTTCAGACGCAACAGGAATTTTTGGGTTAGGTCAATCCGTTCGCGAGATATGGGAGTTTGAAGCCAAGAAATGGTTGAGAAGGCAAAAAATTTTTCGCAATTCTGCTGCTCCAGTCGCTTAACCAGAATGGGCTAGGGAAAAAATACACATACTTTTGTAACCGGGCGAGTTTCTACTTTCAGACGCGACAGGAATTTTTGGGTTAGGTCAATCCGTTCGCGAGATATGGGAGTTTGAAGCCGAGAAATGGTTGACAAGACAACAAATTTTTCGCAATTCTGCTGCTCCAAACGCTTAACCAGAATGGCCTAAGGGAAAAATACACATACCGTTGTAATCGGGCGAGTTTCTACTTTCAGAAGCAACAGGAATTTTTGGGTTAGGTCAATCCGTTCGCGAGATATGGGAATTTGAAGCCAAGAAATGGTAGAGAAGGCAAAAAATTTTTCACAAATCTGCTGCTCCAAACGCTTAACCAGGATGGCCTAAGGAAAAAATACACATACCGTTGTAATCGGGCGAGTTTCTACATTCAAATGCAATAGGAATTTTTGGGTTAGGTCAATCCGTTCGCGAGATATGAGTGTTTGAAGCTAAGAAACGGTTGAGAAGACAACAAATTTTTCGCAATTCTGCTTCTCCAAACGCTTAACCTGAATGGCCTAAGGAAAAAATACGCATACCGTTGTAATCGGGCGAGTTTCTACTTTCAGATGCAAAAGGAATTTTTGTGTTAGGTCAATCCGTTCGCGAGATTTGGGAGTTTGAAGCCAAGAAATGGTTGAGAAGGCAAAAAATTTTTCGCAATTCTGCTGCTTCAAAGGCTTAACCAAAATGGCCTAGGGAAAAAATGCACATACCATTGTAATTGGGCGAGTTTCTACTTTCAGATGCAATAGGAATTTTTGGGTTAGGTCAATCCGTTCGCGAGATATGGGAGTTTGAAGCTAAGAAATTGTTGAGAAGACAACAAATTTTTCGCACTTCTGCTGCTCCAAACGCTTAACCAGAATGGCCTAGGGAAAAAATGCACATACCGTTGTAATCGGGCGTGTCTCTACTTTCAGATGCAATAGGAATTTTTGGGTTAGGTCAATCCGTTCGCGAGATATGGGAGTTTGAAGACAAGAAACGGTTGAGAAGGCAAAAAATTTTTCGCAATTCTGCTTCTCCAAACGCTTAACCAGAATGGCCTAAGGAATAAATACACATACCGTTGTAATCGGGCGAGTTTCTACTTTCAGATGCAACAGGAATTTTTGGGTTAGGTCAATCCGTTCGCGAGATTTGGGAGATTGAAGCCAAGAAATGGTTGAGAAGGCAAAAAATTTTTCGCAATTCTGCTGCTTCAAAGGCTTAACCAGAATGGCCTAGGGAAAAAATACACATACCGTTGTAATCGGGCGAGCTTCTACTTTCAGTTACAATAGGAATTTTTGGGTTAGGTCAATCCATTCGCGAGATATGGGACTTTGAAGCTAAGAAATGGTTGAGAAGACAACAAATTTTTCGCAATTCTGCTGCTCCAAACGCTTAACCTGAATGGCCTAGGGGAAAAATACAAGTACCGTTGTAATCGGGCGAGTTTCTACTTTCAAATGCAATAGGAATTTTTGGGTTAGGTCAATCCGTTCGCGAGATATGGGAGTTTGAAGCCAAGAAATGGTTGAGAAGGCAAAAAATTTTTCGCAATTCTGCTGCTCCAGTCGCTTAGCCAGAATGGGCTAGGGAAAAAATACACATACTTTTGTAACCGGGCGAGTTTCTACTTTCAGACGCAACAGGAATTTTTGGGTTAGGTCAATCCGTTCGCGAGATATGGGAGTTTGAAGCCAAGAAATGGTTGAGAAGGCAAAAAATTTTTCGCAATTCTGCTGCTCCAGTCGCTTAACCAGAATGGGCTAGGGAAAAAATACACATACTTTTGTAACCGGGCGAGTTTCTACTTTCAGACGCGACAGGAATTTTTGGGTTAGGTCAATCCGTTCGCGAGATATGGGAGTTTGAAGCCGAGAAATGGTTGACAAGACAACAAATTTTTCGCAATTCTGCTGCTCCAAACGCTTAACCAGAATGGCCTAAGGGAAAAATACACATACCGTTGTAATCGGGCGAGTTTCTACTTTCGGTTACAATATGAATTTTTGGGTTAGGTCAATCCGTTCGCGAGACATGGGACTTTGAAGCTAAGAAATGGTCGAGAAGACAACAAATTTTTCGCAATTCTGCTGCTCCAAACGCTTAACCAGAATGGGCTAGGGGAAAAATACAAGTACCGTTGTAATCGGGCGAGTTTCTACATTCAAATGCAATAGGAATTTTTGGGTTAGGTCAATCCGTTCGCGAGATATGAGTGTTTGAAGCTAAGAAACGGTTGAGAAGACAACAAATTTTTCGCAATTCTGCTTCTCCAAACGCTTAACCTGAATGGCCTAAGGAAAAAATACGCATACCGTTGTAATCGGGCGAGTTTCTACTTTCAGATGCAAAAGGAATTTTTGTGTTAGGTCAATCCGTTCGCGAGATTTGGGAGTTTGAAGCCAAGAAATGGTTGAGAAGGCAAAAAATTTTTCGCAATTCTGCTGCTTCAAAGGCTTAACCAAAATGGCCTAGGGAAAAAATGCACATACCATTGTAATTGGGCGAGTTTCTACTTTCAGATGCAATAGGAATTTTTGGGTTAGGTCAATCCGTTCGCGAGATATGGGAGTTTGAAGCTAAGAAATTGTTGAGAAGACAACAAATTTTTCGCACTTCTGCTGCTCCAAACGCTTAACCAGAATGGCCTAGGGAAAAAATGCACATACCGTTGTAATCGGGCGTGTCTCTACTTTCAGATGCAATAGGAATTTTTGGGTTAGGTCAATCCGTTCGCGAGATATGGGAGTTTGAAGACAAGAAACGGTTGAGAAGGCAAAAAATTTTTCGCAATTCTGCTTCTCCAAACGCTTAACCAGAATGGCCTAAGGAATAAATACACATACCGTTGTAATCGGGCGAGTTTCTACTTTCAGATGCAACAGGAATTTTTGGGTTAGGTCAATCCGTTCGCGAGATTTGGGAGTTTGAAGCCAAGAAATGGTTGAGAAGGCAAAAAATTTTTCGCAATTCTGCTGCTTCAAAGGCTTAACCAGAATGGCCTAGGGAAAAAATACACATACCGTTGTAATTGGGCGAGTTTCTACTTTCAGATGCAATAGGAATTTTTGGGTTAGGTCAATCCGTTCGCGAGATATGGGAGTTTGGAGCTAAGAAATTGTTGAGAAGACAACAAATTTTTCGCACTTCTGCTGCTCCAAACGCTTAACCAGAATGGCCTAGGGAAAAAATGCACATACCGTTGTAATCGGGCGTGTTTCTACTTTCAGATGCAATAGGAATTTTTGGGTTATGTCAATCCGTTCGCGAGATATGGGAGTTTGAAGACAAGAAATGGTTGAGAAGGCAAAAAATTTTTCGCAATTCTGCTGCTCCAAACGCTTAACCTGAATGGACTAGGGGAAAAATACAAGTACCGTTGTAATCGGGCGAGTTTCTACTTTCAAATGCAATAGGAATTTTTGGGTTAGGTCAATCCGTTCGCGAGATATGGGAGTTTAAAGCTAAGAAATGGTTGAGAAGACAACAAATTTTTCGCAATTCTGCTGCTCCAGACGCTTAACCAGAATGGGCTAGGGAAAAAATACACATACTTTTGTAACCGGGCGAGTTTCTACTTTCAGACGCAACAGGAATTTTTGGGTTAGGTCAATCCGTTCGCGAGATATGGGAGTTTGAAGCCGAGAAATGGTTGACAAGACAACAAATTTCTCGCACTTCTGCTGCTCCAAACGCTTAACCAGAATGGCCTAAGGAAAAAATACCCATACCGTTGTAATCGGGCGAGTTTCAACTTCCAGATGCAACAGGAATTTTTGGGTTAGGTCAATCCGTTCGCGAGATATGGGAGTTTGAAACCATGAAATGGTTGAGAAGGCAAAAAAATTTTCGCAATTCTGCTGCTCCAAACGCTTAACCAGAATGGCCTAGGGAACAAATGCACATACCGTTGTAATCGGGCGAGTTTCTACTTTCAGATGCAATAGGAATTTTTGGGTTAGGTCAATCCGTTCGCCAGATATGGGAGTTTGAAGACAAGAAATGGTTGAGGAGGCAAAAAATTTTTCGCAATTATGCTGCTCCAAACGCTTAACCAGAATGGCCTAAGGAAAAAATACACATACCGTTGTAATCGGGCGAGTTTCTACTTTCAGAAGCAACAGGAATTTTTAGGTTAGGTCAATCCGTTCGCGAGATATGGGAGTTTGAAGCCAAGAAATGGTAGAGAAGGCAAAAAATTGTTCACAATTCTGCTGCTCCAAACGCTTAACCAGAATGCCCAAGGAAAAAATACACATACCGTTATAATCGGGCGAGTTTCTACTTTCAGATGCAATAGGAATTTTTGGGTTAGGTCAATCCGTTCGCGAGATATGGGAGTTTGAAGCCAAGAAATGGTTGAGAAGGCAAAAAATTTTTCGCAATTCTGCTGCTCCAGTCGCTTAGCCAGAATGGGCTAGGGAAAAAATACACATACTTTTGTAACCGGGCGAGTTTCTACTTTCAGACGCAACAGGAATTTTTGGGTTAGGTCAATCCGTTCGCGAGATATGGGAGTTTGAAGCCAAGAAATGGTTGAGAAGGCAAAAAATTTTTCGCAATTCTGCTGCTCCAGTCGCTTAACCAGAATGGGCTAGGGAAAAAATACACATACTTTTGTAACCGGGCGAGTTTCTACTTTCAGACGCGACAGGAATTTTTGGGTTAGGTCAATCCGTTCGCGAGATATGGGAGTTTGAAGCCGAGAAATGGTTGACAAGACAACAAATTTTTCGCAATTCTGCTGCTCCAAACGCTTAACCAGAATGGCCTAAGGGAAAAATACACATACCGTTGTAATCGGGCGAGTTTCTACTTTCAGTTACAATATGAATTTTTGGGTTAGGTCAATCCGTTCGCGAGACATGGGACTTTGAAGCTAAGAAATGGTCGAGAAGACAACAAATTTTTCGCAATTCTGCTGCTCCAAACGCTTAACCAGAATGGGCTAGGGGAAAAATACAAGTACCGTTGTAATCGGGCGAGTTTCTACATTCAAATGCAATAGGAATTTTTGGGTTAGGTCAATCCGTTCGCGAGATATGAGTGTTTGAAGCTAAGAAACGGTTGAGAAGACAACAAATTTTTCGCAATTCTGCTTCTCCAAACGCTTAACCTGAATGGCCTAAGGAAAAAATACGCATACCGTTGTAATCGGGCGAGTTTCTACTTTCAGATGCAAAAGGAATTTTTGTGTTAGGTCAATCCGTTCGCGAGATTTGGGAGTTTGAAGCCAAGAAATGGTTGAGAAGGCAAAAAATTTTTCGCAATTCTGCTGCTTCAAAGGCTTAACCAAAATGGCCTAGGGAAAAAATGCACATACCATTGTAATTGGGCGAGTTTCTACTTTCAGATGCAATAGGAATTTTTGGGTTAGGTCAATCCGTTCGCGAGATATGGGAGTTTGAAGCTAAGAAATTGTTGAGAAGACAACAAATTTTTCGCACTTCTGCTGCTCCAAACGCTTAACCAGAATGGCCTAGGGAAAAAATGCACATACCGTTGTAATCGGGCGTGTCTCTACTTTCAGATGCAATAGGAATTTTTGGGTTAGGTCAATCCGTTCGCGAGATATGGGAGTTTGAAGACAAGAAACGGTTGAGAAGGCAAAAAATTTTTCGCAATTCTGCTTCTCCAAACGCTTAACCAGAATGGCCTAAGGAATAAATACACATACCGTTGTAATCGGGCGAGTTTCTACTTTCAGATGCAACAGGAATTTTTGGGTTAGGTCAATCCGTTCGCGAGATTTGGGAGTTTGAAGCCAAGAAATGGTTGAGAAGGCAAAAAATTTTTCGCAATTCTGCTGCTTCAAAGGCTTAACCAGAATGGCCTAGGGAAAAAATACACATACCGTTGTAATTGGGCGAGTTTCTACTTTCAGATGCAATAGGAATTTTTGGGTTAGGTCAATCCGTTCGCGAGATATGGGAGTTTGAAGCTAAGAAATTGTTGAGAAGACAACAAATTTTTCGCACTTCTGCTGCTCCAAACGCTTAACCAGAATGGCCTAGGGAAAAAATGCACATACCGTTGTAATCGGGCGTGTTTCTACTTTCAGATGCAATAGGAATTTTTGGGTTATGTCAATCCGTTCGCGAGATATGGGAGTTTGAAGACAAGAAATGGTTGAGAAGGCAAAAAATTTTTCGCAATTCTGCTGCTCCAAACGCTTAACCTGAATGGACTAGGGGAAAAATACAAGTACCGTTGTAATCGGGCGAGTTTCTACTTTCAAATGCAATAGGAATTTTTGGGTTAGGTCAATCCGTTCGCGAGATATGGGAGTTTAAAGCTAAGAAATGGTTGAGAAGACAACAAATTTTTCGCAATTCTGCTGCTCCAGACGCTTAACCAGAATGGGCTAGGGAAAAAATACACATACTTTTGTAACCGGGCGAGTTTCTACTTTCAGACGCAACAGGAATTTTTGGGTTAGGTCAATCCGTTCGCGAGATATGGGAGTTTGAAGCCGAGAAATGGTTGACAAGACAACAAATTTCTCGCACTTCTGCTGCTCCAAACGCTTAACCAGAATGGCCTAAGGAAAAAATACCCATACCGTTGTAATCGGGCGAGTTTCAACTTCCAGATGCAACAGGAATTTTTGGGTTAGGTCAATCCGTTCGCGAGATATGGGAGTTTGAAACCATGAAATGGTTGAGAAGGCAAAAAAATTTTCGCAATTCTGCTGCTCCAAACGCTTAACCAGAATGGCCTAGGGAACAAATGCACATACCGTTGTAATCGGGCGAGTTTCTACTTTCAGATGCAATAGGAATTTTTGGGTTAGGTCAATCCGTTCGCCAGATATGGGAGTTTGAAGACAAGAAATGGTTGAGGAGGCAAAAAATTTTTCGCAATTATGCTGCTCCAAACGCTTAACCAGAATGGCCTAAGGAAAAAATACACATACCGTTGTAATCGGGCGAGTTTCTACTTTCAGAAGCAACAGGAATTTTTAGGTTAGGTCAATCCGTTCGCGAGATATGGGAGTTTGAAGCCAAGAAATGGTAGAGAAGGCAAAAAATTTTTCACAATTCTGCTGCTCCAAACGCTTAACCAGAATGCCCAAGGAAAAAATACACATACCGTTATAATCGGGCGAGTTTCTACTTTCAGATGCAATAGGAATTTTTGGGTTAGGTCAATCCGTTTGCTAGATATGGGAGTTTGAAGCTAAGAAATTGTTGAGAAGACAACAAATTTTACGCACTTCTGCTGCTCCAAACGCTTAACCAGAATGGCCTAGGGAAAAAATGCACATACCGTTGTAATCGGGCGTGTTTCTACTTTCAGATGCAATAGGAATTTTTGGGTTAGGTCAATCCGTTCGCGAGATATGGGACCTTGAAGCTAAGAAATGGTTGAGAAGACAACAAATTTTTCGCAATTCTGCTGCTCCAAACGCTTAACCAGAATGGGCTAGGGGAAAAATACAAGTACCGTTGTAATCGGGCGAGTTTCTACATTCAAAGGCAATAGGAATTTTTGGGTTAGGTCAATCCGTTCGCGAGATATGGGAGTTTAAAGGTAAGAAATGGTTGAGAAGGCAAAAAATTTTTCGCAATTCTGCTTCTCCAAACGCTTAACCAGAATTGCCTAAGGAAAAAATACACATACCGTTGTAATCGGGCGAGTTTCTACTTCCAGATGCAACAGGAATTTTTGGGTTAGGTCAATCCGTTCGCGAGATATGGGAGTTTGAAACCAAGAAATGGTTGAGAAGGCAAAAAATTTTTCACAATTCTGCTGCTCCAAACGCTTAACCAGAATGGCCTAGGGAAAAAATACACATACCGTTGTAATCGGGCGAGTTTCTACTTTCAGTTACAATAGGAATTTTTGGGTTAGGTCAATCCGTTCGCGAGACATGGGACTTTGAAGCTAAGAAATGGTCGAGAAGACAACAAATTTTTCGCAATTCTGCTGCTCCAAACGCTTAACCAGAATGGGCTAGGGGAAAAATACAAGTACCGTTGTAATCGGGCGAGTTTCTACATTCAAATGCAATAGGAATTTTTGGGTTAGGTCAATCCGTTCGCGAGATATGGGAGTTTGAAGCTAAGAAATGGTTGAGAAGACAACAAATTTTTCGCAATTCTGCTTCTCCAAACGCTTAACCTGAATGGCCTAGGGAAAAAATTCGCATACCGTTGTAATCGGGCCAGATTCTACTTTCAGATGCGACAGGAATTCTTGGGTTAGGTCAATCCGTTCGCGAGATATGGGAGTTTGAAGCCAAGAAATGGTTGAGAAGGCAAAAAATTTTTCACAATTCTGCTGCTCCAAATGCTTAACCAGAATGGCCTAGGGAAAAAATACACATACCGTTGTAATCGGGCGAGCTTCTACTTTCAGTTACAATAGGAATTTTTGGGTTAGGTCAATCCGTTCGCGAGATATGGGACTTTGAAGCTAAGAAATGGTTGAGAAGACAACAAATTTTTCGCAATTCTGCTGCTCCAAACGCTTAACCTGAATGGCCTAGGGGAAAAATACAAGTACCGTTGTAATCGGGCGAGTTTCTACTTTCAAATGCAATAGGAATTTTTGGGTTAGGTCAATCCGTTCGCGAGATATGGGAGTTTAAAGCTAAGAAATGGTTGAGAAGACAACAAATTTTTCGCAATTCTGCTGCTCCAAACGCTTAACCTGAATGGCCTAGGGAAAAAATATACATACCGTTGTAATCGGGCGTGTTTCTACTTTCAGATGCAATAGGAATTTTTGGGTTATGTCAATCCGTTTGCTAGATATGGGAGTTTGAAGCTAAGAAATTGTTGAGAAGACAACAAATTTTACGCACTTCTGCTGCTCCAAACGCTTAACCAGAATGGCCTAGGGAAAAAATGCACATACCGTTGTAATCGGGCGTGTTTCTACTTTCAGATGCAATAGGAATTTTTGGGTTAGGTCAATCCGTTCGCGAGATATGGGAGTTTGAAGACAAGAAATGGTTGAGAAGGCAAAAAATTTTTCGCAATTCTGCTTCTCCAAACGCTTAACCAGAATGGCCTAAGGAAAAAATACACATACCGTTGTAATCGGGCGAGTTTCTACTTCCAGATGCAACAGGAATTTTTGGGTTAGGTCAATCCGTTCGCGAGATATGGGAGTTTGAAACCAAGAAATGGTTGAGAAGGCAAAAAATTTTTCACAATTCTGCTGCTCCAAACGCTTAACCAGAATGGCCTAGGGAAAAAATACACATACCGTTGTAATCGGGCGAGCTTCTACTTTCAGTTACAATAGGAATTTTTGGGTTAGGTCAATCCATTCGCGAGATATGGGACTTTGAAGCTAAGAAATGGTTGAGAAGACAACGAATTTTTCGCAATTCTGCTGCTCCAAACGCTTAACCTGAATGGCCTAGGGGAAAAATACAAGTACCGTTGTAATCGGGCGAGTTTCTACTTTCAAATGCAATAGGAATTTTTGGGTTAGGTCAATCCGTTCGCGAGATATGGGAGTTTAAAGCTAAGAAATGGTTGAGAAGACAACAAATTTTTCGCAATTCTGCTGCTCCAGACGCTTAACCAGAATGGGCTAGGGAAAAAATACACATACTTTTGTAACCGGGCGAGTTTCTACTTTCAGACGCAACAGGAATTTTTGGGTTAGGTCAATCCGTTCGCGAGATATGGGAGTTTGAAGCCGAGAAATGGTTGACAAGACAACAAATTTCTCGCACTTCTGCTGCTCCAAACGCTTAACCAGAATGGCCTAAGGAAAAAATACCCATACCGTTGTAATCGGGCGAGTTTCAACTTCCAGATGCAACAGGAATTTTTGGGTTAGGTCAATCCGTTCGCGAGATATGGGAGTTTGAAACCATGAAATGGTTGAGAAGGCAAAAAAATTTTCGCAATTCTGCTGCTCCAAACGCTTAACCAGAATGGCCTAGGGAACAAATGCACATACCGTTGTAATCGGGCGAGTTTCTACTTTCAGATGCAATAGGAATTTTTGGGTTAGGTCAATCCGTTCGCCAGATATGGGAGTTTGAAGACAAGAAATGGTTGAGGAGGGAAAAAATTTTTCGCAATTATGCTGCTCCAAACGCTTAACCAGAATGGCCTAAGGAAAAAATACACATACCGTTGTAATCGGGCGAGTTTCTACTTTCAGAAGCAACAGGAATTTTTAGGTTAGGTCAATCCGTTCGCGAGATATGGGAGTTTGAAGCCAAGAAATGGTAGAGAAGGCAAAAAATTTTTCACAATTCTGCTGCTCCAAACGCTTAACCAGAATGCCCAAGGAAAAAATACACATACCGTTATAATCGGGCGAGTTTCTACTTTCAGATGCAATAGGAATTTTTGGGTTAGGTCAATCCGTTTGCTAGATATGGGAGTTTGAAGCTAAGAAATTGTTGAGAAGACAACAAATTTTACGCACTTCTGCTGCTCCAAACGCTTAACCAGAATGGCCTAGGGAAAAAATGCACATACCGTTGTAATCGGGCGTGTTTCTACTTTCAGATGCAATAGGAATTTTTGGGTTAGGTCAATCCGTTCGCGAGATATGGGACCTTGAAGCTAAGAAATGGTTGAGAAGACAACAAATTTTTCGCAATTCTGCTGCTCCAAACGCTTAACCAGAATGGGCTAGGGGAAAAATACAAGTACCGTTGTAATCGGGCGAGTTTCTACATTCAAAGGCAATAGGAATTTTTGGGTTAGGTCAATCCGTTCGCGAGATATGGGAGTTTAAAGGTAAGAAATGGTTGAGAAGGCAAAAAATTTTTCGCAATTCTGCTTCTCCAAACGCTTAACCAGAATTGCCTAAGGAAAAAATACACATACCGTTGTAATCGGGCGAGTTTCTACTTCCAGATGCAACAGGAATTTTTGGGTTAGGTCAATCCGTTCGCGAGATATGGGAGTTTGAAACCAAGAAATGGTTGAGAAGGCAAAAAATTTTTCACAATTCTGCTGCTCCAAACGCTTAACCAGAATGGCCTAGGGAAAAAATACACATACCGTTGTAATCGGGCGAGTTTCTACTTTCAGTTACAATAGGAATTTTTGGGTTAGGTCAATCCGTTCGCGAGACATGGGACTTTGAAGCTAAGAAATGGTCGAGAAGACAACAAATTTTTCGCAATTCTGCTGCTCCAAACGCTTAACCAGAATGGGCTAGGGGAAAAATACAAGTACCGTTGTAATCGGGCGAGTTTCTACATTCAAATGCAATAGGAATTTTTGGGTTAGGTCAATCCGTTCGCGAGATATGGGAGTTTGAAGCTAAGAAATGGTTGAGAAGACAACAAATTTTTCGCAATTCTGCTTCTCCAAACGCTTAACCTGAATGGCCTAGGGAAAAAATTCGCATACCGTTGTAATCGGGCCAGATTCTACTTTCAGATGCGACAGGAATTCTTGGGTTAGGTCAATCCGTTCGCGAGATATGGGAGTTTGAAGCCAAGAAATGGTTGAGAAGGCAAAAAATTTTTCACAATTCTGCTGCTCCAAATGCTTAACCAGAATGGCCTAGGGAAAAAATACACATACCGTTGTAATCGGGCGAGCTTCTACTTTCAGTTACAATAGGAATTTTTGGGTTAGGTCAATCCGTTCGCGAGATATGGGACTTTGAAGCTAAGAAATGGTTGAGAAGACAACAAATTTTTCGCAATTCTGCTGCTCCAAACGCTTAACCTGAATGGCCTAGGGGAAAAATACAAGTACCGTTGTAATCGGGCGAGTTTCTACTTTCAAATGCAATAGGAATTTTTGGGTTAGGTCAATCCGTTCGCGAGATATGGGAGTTTAAAGCTAAGAAATGGTTGAGAAGACAACAAATTTTTCGCAATTCTGCTGCTCCAAACGCTTAACCTGAATGGCCTAGGGAAAAAATATACATACCGTTGTAATCGGGCGTGTTTCTACTTTCAGATGCAATAGGAATTTTTGGGTTATGTCAATCCGTTTGCTAGATACGGGAGTTTGAAGCTAAGAAATTGTTGAGAAGACAACAAATTTTACGCACTTCTGCTGCTCCAAACGCTTAACCAGAATGGCCTAGGGAAAAAATGCACATACCGTTGTAATCGGGCGTGTTTCTACTTTCAGATGCAATAGGAATTTTTGGGTTAGGTCAATCCGTTCGCGAGATATGGGAGTTTGAAGACAAGAAATGGTTGAGAAGGCAAAAAATTTTTCGCAATTCTGCTTCTCCAAACGCTTAACCAGAATGGCCTAAGGAAAAAATACACATACCGTTGTAATCGGGCGAGTTTCTACTTCCAGATGCAACAGGAATTTTTGGGTTAGGTCAATCCGTTCGCGAGATATGGGAGTTTGAAACCAAGAAATGGTTGAGAAGGCAAAAAATTTTTCACAATTCTGCTGCTCCAAACGCTTAACCAGAATGGCCTAGGGAAAAAATACACATACCGTTGTAATCGGGCGAGCTTCTACTTTCAGTTACAATAGGAATTTTTGGGTTAGGTCAATCCGTTCGCGAGATATGGGACTTTGAAGCTAAGAAATGGTTGAGAAGACAACAAATTTTTCGCAATTCTGCTGCTCCAAACGCTTAACCTGAATGGCCTAGGGGAAAAATACAAGTACCGTTGTAATCGGGCGAGTTTCTACTTTCAAATGCAATAGGAATTTTTGGGTTAGGTCAATCCGTTCGCGAGATATGGGAGTTTAAAGCTAAGAAATGGTTGAGAAGACAACAAATTTTTCGCAATTCTGCTGCTCCAGTCGCTTAACCAGAATGGGCTAGGGAAAAAATACACATACTTTTGTAACCGGGCGAGTTTCTACTTTCAGACGCAACAGGAATTTTTGGGTTAGGTCAATCCGTTCGCGAGATATGGGAGTTTGAAGCCGAGAAATGGTTGACAAGACAACAAATTTCTCGCACTTCTGCTGCTCCAAACGCTTAACCAGAATGGCCTAAGGAAAAATACCCATACCGTTGTAATCGGGCGAGCTTCAACTTCCAGATGCAACAGGAATTTTTGTGTTAGGTCAATCCGTTCGCGAGATATGGGAGTTTGAAACCAAGAAATGGTTGAGAAGGCAAAAAAATTTTCGCAATTCTGCTGCTCCAAACGCTTAACCAGAATGGCCTAGGGAACAAATGCACATACCGTTGTAATCGGGCGAGTTTCTACTTTCAGATGCAATAGGAATTTTTGGGTTAGGTCAATCCGTTCGCCAGATATGGCAGTTTGAAGACAAGAAATGGTTGAGAAGGTAAAAAATTTTTCGCAATTATGCTGCTCCAAACGCTTAACCAGAATGGCCTATGGAAAAAGTACACATACCGTTGTAATCGGGCGAGTTTCTACTTTCAGAAGCAACAGGAATTTTTAGGTTAGGTCAATCCGTACGCGAGATATGGGAGTTTGAAGCCAAGAAATGGTAGAGAAGGCAAAAAATTTTTCACAATTCTGCTGCTCCAAACGCTTAACCAGAATGCCCCAGGGAAAAAATACACATACCGTTATAATCGGGCGAGTTTCTACTTTCAGATGCAATAGGAATTTTTGGGTTAGGTCAATCCGTTCGCGAGATATGGGAGTTTGAATCCAAGAAATGGTTGAGAAGGCAAAAAATTTTTCGCAATTCTGCTGCTTCAAACGGTTAACCAGAATGGCCTAGGGAAAAAATACACATACCGTTGTAATCGTGCGAGTTTCTACTTTCAGTTACAATAGGAATTTTTGGGTTAGGTCAATCCGTTCGCGAGACATGGGACTTTGAAGCTTAGAAATGGTCGAGAGGACAACAAATTTTTCGCAATTCTGCTGCTCCAAACGCTTAACCAGAATGGGCTAGGGGAAAAATACAAGTACCGTTGTAATCGGGCGAGTTTCTACATTCAAATGCAATAGGAATTTTTGGGTTAGGTCAATCCGTTCGCGAGATATGGGAGTTTAAAGGTAAGAAATGGTTGAGAAGACAACAAATTTTTCGCAATTATGCTGCTCCAAACGCTTAACCAGAATGGCCTAGGGAAAAAATACGCATACCGTTGTAATCGGGCCAGATTCTACTTTCAGATGCGACAGGAATTTTTGGGTTAGGTCAATCCGTTCGCGAGATATGGGAGTTTGAAGCCAAGAAATGGTAGAGAAGGCAAAAAATTGTTCACAATTCTGCTGCTCCAAACGCTTAACCAGGATGCCCCAGGGACAAAATACACATACCGTTATAATCGGGCGAGTTTCTACTTTCAGATGCAATAGGAATTTTTGGGTTAGGTCAATCCGTTCGCGAGATATGGGAGTTTGAATCCAAGAAATGGTTTAGAAGGCAAAAAATTTTTCGCAATTCTGCTGCTTCAAACGGTTAACCAGAATGGCCTAGGGAAAAAATACACATACCGTTGTAATCGTGCGAGTTTCTACTTTCAGTTACAATAGGAATTTTTGGGTTAGGTCAATCCGTTCGCGAGACATGGGACTTTGAAGCTAAGAAATGGTCGAGAAGACAACAAATTTTTCGCAATTCTGCTGCTCCAAACGCTTAACCAGAATGGGCTAGTGGAAAAATACAAGTACCGTTGTAATCGGGCGAGTTTCTACATTCAAATGCAATAGGAATTTTTGGGTTAGGTCAATCCGTTCGCGAGATATGGGAGTTTGAAGCTAAGAAATGGTTGAGAAGACAACAAATTTTTCGCAATTCTGCTTCTCCAAACGCTTAACCTGAATGGCCTAGGGAAAAAATTCGCATACCGTTGTAATCGGGCCAGATTCTACTTTCAGATGCGACAGGAATTCTTGGGTTAGGTCAATCCGTTCGAGAGATATGGGAGTTTGAAGCCAAGAAATGGTTGAGAAGGCAAAAAATTTTTCACAATTCTGCTGCTCCAAACGCTTAACCAGAATGGCCTAGGGAAAAAATACACATACCGTTGTAAACGGACGAGCTTCTACTTTCAGTTACAATAGGAATTTTTGGGTTAGGTCAATCCGTTCGCGAGATATGGGACTTTGAAGCTAAGAAATGGTTGAGAAGACAACAAATTTTTCGCAATTCTGCTGCTCCAAACGCTTAACCTGAATGGCCTAGGGGAAAAATACAAGTACCGTTGTAATCGGGCGAGTTTCTACTTTCAAATGCAATAGGAATTTTTGGGTTAGGTCAATCCGTTCGCGAGATATGGGAGTTTAAAGCTAAGAAATGGTTGAGAAGACAACAAATTTTTCGCAATTATGCTGCTCCAAACGCTTAACCAGAATGGCCTAGGGAAAAAATACGCATACCGTTGTAATCGGGCCAGATTCTACTTTCAGATGCGACAGGAATTTTTGGGTTAGGTCAATCCGTTCGCGAGATATGGGAGTTTGAATCCAAGAAATGGTTGAGAAGGCAAAAAATTTTTCGCAATTCTGCTGCTTCAAACGCTTAACCAGAATGGCCTAGGGAAAAAATACACATACCGTTGTAATCGGGCGAGTTTCTGCTTTCAGATGCAATAGGAATTTTTGGGTTAGGTCAATCCGTTCGTGAGATATGGGAGTTTGAAGCCAAGAAATGGTTAAGAAGGCAAAAAATTTTTCGCAATTCTGCTGCTCCAAACGCTTAACCAGAATGGCCTAAGGAAAAAATACACAAACCGTTGTAATCGGGCGAGTTTCTACTTTCAGATGCAACAGGAATTTTTGGGTTAGGTCAATCCGTTCGCGAGATTTGGGAGTTTGAAGCCAAGAAATGGTTGAGAAGGCAAAAAATTTTTCGCAATTCTACTGCTTCAAAGGCTTAACCAGAATGGCCTAGGGAAAAAATACACATACCGTTGTAATTGGGCGAGTTTCTACTTTCAGATGCAATAGGAATTTTTGGGTTAGGTCAATCCGTTCGCGAGATATGGGAGTTTGAAGCTAAGAAATTGTTGAGAAGACAACAAATTTTTCGCACTTCTGCTGCTCCAAACGCTTAACCAGAATGGCCTAGGGAAAAAATACACATACCGTTGTAATCGGACGAGCTTCTACTTTCAGTTACAATAGGAATTTTTGGGTTAGGTCAATCCGTTCGCGAGATATGGGACTTTGAAGCTAAGAAATGGTTGAGAAGACAACAAATTTTTCGCAATTCTGCTGCTCCAAACGCTTAACCTGAATGGCCTAGGGGAAAAATACAAGTACCGTTGTAATCGGGCGAGTTTCTACTTTCAAATGCAATAGGAATTTTTGGGTTAGGTCAATCCGTTCGCGAGATATGGGAGTTTAAAGCTAAGAAATGGTTGAGAAGACAACAAATTTTTCGCAATTCTGCTGCTCCAAACGCTTAACCTGAATGGCCTAGGGAAAAAATACACATACCGTTGTAATCGGGCGTGTTTCTACTTTCAGATGCAATAGGAATTTTTGGGTTATGTCAATCCGTTTGCTAGATATGGGAGTTTGAAGACAAGAAATGGTTGAGAAGGCAAAAAATTTTTCGCAATTCTGCTGCTCCAAACGCTTAACCAGAATGGCCTAAGGAAAGAATACACATACCGTTGTAATCGTGCGAGTTTCTACTTTCAGTTACAATGGGAATTTTTGGGTTAGGTCAATCCGTTCGCGAGACATGGGACTTTGAAGCTAAGAAATGGTCGAGAAGACAACAAATTTTTCGCAATTCTGCTGCTTCAAACGCTTAACCAGAATGGGCTAGGGGAAAAATACAAGTACCGTTGTAATCGGGCGAGTTTCTGCATTCAAATGCAATAGGAATTTTTGGGTTAGGTCAATCCGTTCGCGAGATATGGGAGTTTGAAGCTAAGAAATGGTTGAGAAGACAACAAATTTTTCGCAATTCTGCTGCTCCAAACGCTTAACCTGAATGGCCTAGGGAAAAAATACGCATACCGTTGTAATCGGGCCAGATTCTACTTTCAGATGCGACAGGAATTCTTGGGTTAGGTCAATCCGTTCGCGAGATATGGGAGTTTGAAGCCAAGAAATGGCTGAGAAGGCAAAAAATTTTTCGCAATTCTGCTGCTTCAAACGCTTAACCAGAATGGCCTAGGGAAAAAATACACATACCGTTGTAATCGGACGAGCTTCTACTTTCAGTTACAATAGGAATTTTTGGGTTAGGTCAATCCGTTCGCGAGATATGGGACTTTGAAGCTAAGAAATGGTTGAGAAGACAACAAATTTTTCGCAATTCTGCTGCTCCAAACGCTTAACCTGAATGGCCTAGGGGAAAAATACAAGTACCGTTGTAATCGGGCGAGTTTCTACTTTCAAATGCAATAGGAATTTTTGGGTTAGGTCAATCCGTTCGCGAGATATGGGAGTTTAAAGCTAAGAAATGGTTGAGAAGACAACAAATTTTTCGCAATTCTGCTGCTCCAAACGCTTAACCTGAATGGCCTAGGGAAAAAATACACATACCGTTGTAATCGGGCGTGTTTCTACTTTCAGATGCAATAGGAATTTTTGGGTTATGTCAATCCGTTTGCTAGATATGGGAGTTTGAAGACAAGAAATGGTTGAGAAGGCAAAAAATTTTTCGCAATTCTGCTGCTTCAAACGCTTAACCAGAATGGCCTAAGGAAAGAATACACATACCGTTGTAATCGTGCGAGTTTCTACTTTCAGTTACAATGGGAATTTTTGGGTTAGGTCAATCCGTTCGCGAGATATGGGAGTTTGAAGCTAAGAAATTGTTGAGAAGACAACAAATTTTTCGCACTTCTGCTGCTCCAAACGCTTAACCAGAATGGCCTAGGGAAAAAATACACGTACCGTTGTAATCGGACGAGCTTCTACTTTCAGTTACAATAGGAATTTTTGGGTTAGGCCAATCCGTTCGCGAGATATGGGACTTTGAAGCTAAGAAATGGTTGAGAAGACAACAAATTTTTCGCAATTCTGCTGCTCCAAACGCTTAACCTGAATGGCCTAGGGGAAAAATACACATACCGTTGTAATCGGACGAGCTTCTACTTTCAGTTACAATAGGAATTTTTGGGTTAGGTCAATCCGTTCGCGAGATATGGGACTTTGAAGCTAAGAAATGGTTGAGAAGACAACAAATTTTTCGCAATTCTGCTGCTCCAAACGCTTAACCTGAATGGCCTAGGGGAAAAATACAAGTACCGTTGTAATCGGGCGAGTTTCTACTTTCAAATGCAATAGGAATTTTTGGGTTAGGTCAATCCGTTCGCGAGATATGGGAGTTTAAAGCTAAGAAATGGTTGAGAAGACAACAAATTTTTCGCAATTCTGCTGCTCCAAACGCTTAACCTGAATGGCCTAGGGAAAAAATACACATACCGTTGTAATCGGGCGTGTTTCTACTTTCAGATGCAATAGGAATTTTTGGGTTATGTCAATCCGTTTGCTAGATATGGGAGTTTGAAGACAAGAAATGGTTGAGAAGGCAAAAAATTTTTCGCAATTCTGCTGCTTCAAACGCTTAACCAGAATGGCCTAGGGAAAAAATACACATACCGTTGTAATCGGACGAGCTTCTACTTTCAGTTACAATAGGAATTTTTGGGTTAGGTCAATCCGTTCGCGAGATATGGGACTTTGAAGCTAAGAAATGGTTGAGAAGACAACAAATTTTTCGCAATTCTGCTGCTCCAAACGCTTAACCTGAATGGCCTAGGGGAAAAATACAAGTACCGTTGTAATCGGGCGAGTTTCTACTTTCAAATGCAATAGGAATTTTTGGGTTAGGTCAATCCGTTCGCGAGATATGGGAGTTTAAAGCTAAGAAATGGTTGAGAAGACAACAAATTTTTCGCAATTCTGCTGCTCCAAACGCTTAACCAGAATGGCCTAGGGAAAAAATACACATACCGTTGTAATCGGGCGTGTTTCTACTTTCAGATGCAATAGGAATTTTTGGGTTATGTCAATCCGTTTGCTAGATATGGGAGTTTGAAGACAAGAAATGGTTGAGAAGGCAAAAAATTTTTCGCAATTCTGCTGCTCCAAACGCTTAACCAGAATGGCCTAAGGAAAGAATACACATACCGTTGTAATCGTGCGAGTTTCTACTTTCAGTTACAATGGGAATTTTTGGGTTAGGTCAATCCGTTCGCGAGATATGGGAGTTTGAAGCTAAGAAATTGTTGAGAAGACAACAAATTTTTCGCACTTCTGCTGCTCCAAACGCTTAACCAGAATGGCCTAGGGAAAAAATACACATACCGTTGTAATCGGACGAGCTTCTACTTTCAGTTACAATAGGAATTTTTGGGTTAGGCCAATCCGTTCGCGAGATATGGGACTTTGAAGCTAAGAAATGGTTGAGAAGACAACAAATTTTTCGCAATTCTGCTGCTCCAAACGCTTAACCTGAATGGCGTAGGGGAAAAATACAAGTACCGTTGTAATCGGGCGAGTTTCTACTTTCAAATGCAATAGGAATTTTTGGGTTAGGTCAATCCGTTCGCGAGATATGGGAGTTTAAAGCTAAGAAATGGTTGAGAAGACAACAAATTTTTCGCAATTCTGCTGCTCCAAACGCTTAACCTGAATGGCCTAGGGAAAAAATACACATACCGTTGTAATCGGGCGTGTTTCTACTTTCAGATGCAATAGGAATTTTTGGGTTATGTCAATCCGTTTGCTAGATATGGGAGTTTGAAGACAAGAAATGGTTGAGAAGGCAAAAAATTTTTCGCAATTCTGCTGCTCCAAACGCTTAACCAGAATGGCCTAAGGAAAGAATACACATACCGTTGTAATCGTGCGAGTTTCTACTTTCAGTTACAATGGGAATTTTTGGGTTAGGTCAATCCGTTCGCGAGACATGGGACTTTGAAGCTAAGAAATGGTCGAGAAGACAACAAATTTTTCGCAATTCTGCTGCTCCAAACGCTTAACCAGAATGGGCTAGGGGAAAAATACAAGTACCGTTGTAATCGGGCGAGTTTCTACATTCAAATGCAATAGGAATTTTTGGGTTAGGTCAATCCGTTCGCGAGATATGGGACTTTGAAGCTAAGAAATGGTTGAGAAGACAACAAATTTTTCGCAATTCTGCTGCTCCAAACGCTTAACCTGAATGGCCTAGGGGAAAAATACAAGTACCGTTGTAATCGGGCGAGTTTCTACTTTCAAATGCAATAGGAATTTTTGGGTTAGGTCAATCCGTTCGCGAGATATGGGAGTTTAAAGCTAAGAAATGGTTGAGAAGACAACAAATTTTTCGCAATTCTGCTGCTCCAAACGCTTAACCTGAATGGCCTAGGGAAAAAATACACATACCGTTGTAATCGGGCGTGTTTCTACTTTCAGATGCAATAGGAATTTTTGGGTTATGTCAATCCGTTTGCTAGATATGGGAGTTTGAAGACAAGAAATGGTTGAGAAGGCAAAAAATTTTTCGCAATTCTGCTGCTCCAAACGCTTAACCAGAATGGCCTAAGGAAAGAATACACATACCGTTGTAATCGTGCGAGTTTCTACTTTCAGTTACAATGGGAATTTTTGGGTTAGGTCAATCCGTTCGCGAGATATGGGAGTTTGAAGCTAAGAAATTGTTGAGAAGACAACAAATTTTTCGCACTTCTGCTGCTCCAAACGCTTAACCAGAATGGCCTAGGGAAAAAATACACATACCGTTGTAATCGGACGAGCTTCTACTTTCAGTTACAATAGGAATTTTTGGGTTAGGTCAATCCGTTCGCGAGATATGGGACTTTGAAGCTAAGAAATGGTTGAGAAGACAACAAATTTTTCGCAATTCTGCTGCTCCAAACGCTTAACCTGAATGGCCTAGGGGAAAAATACAAGTACCGTTGTAATCGGGCGAGTTTCTACTTTCAAATGCAATAGGAATTTTTGGGTTAGGTCAATCCGTTCGCGAGATATGGGAGTTTAAAGCTAAGAAATGGTTGAGAAGACAACAAATTTTTCGCAATTCTGCTGCTCCAAACGCTTAACCTGAATGGCCTAGGGAAAAAATACACATACCGTTGTAATCGGGCGTGTTTCTACTTTCAGATGCAATAGGAATTTTTGGGTTATGTCAATCCGTTTGCTAGATATGGGAGTTTGAAGACAAGAAATGGTTGAGAAGGCAAAAAATTTTTCGCAATTCTGCTGCTCCAAACGCTTAACCAGAATGGCCTAAGGAAAGAATACACATACCGTTGTAATCGTGCGAGTTTCTACTTTCAGTTACAATGGGAATTTTTGGGTTAGGTCAATCCGTTCGCGAGACATGGGACTTTGAAGCTAAGAAATGGTCGAGAAGACAACAAATTTTTCGCAATTCTGCTGCTCCAAACGCTTAACCAGAATGGGCTAGGGGAAAAATACAAGTACCGTTGTAATCGGGCGAGTTTCTACATTCAAATGCAATAGGAATTTTTGGGTTAGGTCAATCCGTTCGCGAGATATGGGAGTTTGAAGCTAAGAAATGGTTGAGAAGACAACAAATTTTTCGCAATTCTGCTGCTCCAAACGCTTAACCTGAATGGCCTAGGGAAAAAATACGCATACCGTTGTAATCGGGCCAGATTCTACTTTCAGATGCGACAGGAATTCTTGGGTTAGGTCAATCCGTTCGCGAGATATGGGAGTTTGAAGCCAAGAAATGGCTGAGAAGGCAAAAAATTTTTCGCAATTCTGCTGCTTCAAACGCTTAACCAGAATGGCCTAGGGAAAAAATACACATACCGTTGTAATCGGGCGAGTTTCTGCTTTCAGATGCAATAGGAATTTTTGGGTTAGGTCAATCCGTTCGTGAGATATGGGAGTTTGAAGCCAAGAAATGGTTAAGAAGGCAAAAAATTTTTCGCAATTCTGCTGCTCCAAACGCTTAACCAGAATGGCCTAAGGAAAAAATACACATACCGTTGTAATCGGGCGAGTTTCTACTTTCAGATGCAACAGGAATTTTTGGGTTAGGTCAATCCGTTCGCGAGATTTGGGAGTTTGAAGCCAAGAAATGGTTGAGAAGGCAAAAAATTTTTCGCAATTCTGCTGCTTCAAAGGCTTAACCAGAATGGCCTAGGGAAAAAATACACATACCGTTGTAATTGGGCGAGTTTCTACTTTCAGATGCAATAGGAATTTTTGGGTTAGGTCAATCCGTTCGCGAGATATGGGAGTTTGAAGCTAAGAAATTGTTGAGAAGACAACAAATTTTTCGCACTTCTGCTGCTCCAAACGCTTAACCAGAATGGCCTAGGGAAAAAATACACATACCGTTGTAATCGGACGAGCTTCTACTTTCAGTTACAATAGGAATTTTTGGGTTAGGTCAATCCGTTCGCGAGATATGGGACTTTGAAGCTAAGAAATGGTTGAGAAGACAACAAATTTTTCGCAATTCTGCTGCTCCAAACGCTTAACCTGAATGGCCTAGGGGAAAAATACAAGTACCGTTGTAATCGGGCGAGTTTCTACTTTCAAATGCAATAGGAATTTTTGGGTTAGGTCAATCCGTTCGCGAGATATGGGAGTTTAAAGCTAAGAAATGGTTGAGAAGACAACAAATTTTTCGCAATTCTGCTGCTCCAAACGCTTAACCTGAATGGCCTAGGGAAAAAATACACATACCGTTGTAATCGGGTGTGTTTCTACTTTCAGATGCAATAGGAATTTTTGGGTTATGTCAATCCGTTTGCTAGATATGGGAGTTTGAAGACAAGAAATGGTTGAGAAGGCAAAAAATTTTTCGCAATTCTGCTGCTCCAAACGCTTAACCAGAATGGCCTAAGGAAAGAATACACATACCGTTGTAATCGTGCGAGTTTCTACTTTCAGTTACAATGGGAATTTTTGGGTTAGGTCAATCCGTTCGCGAGACATGGGACTTTGAAGCTAAGAAATGGTCGAGAAGACAACAAATTTTTCGCAATTCTGCTGCTCCAAACGCTTAACCAGAATGGGCTAGGGGAAAAATACAAGTACCGTTGTAATCGGGCGAGTTTCTACATTCAAATGCAATAGGAATTTTTGGGTTAGGTCAATCCGTTCGCGAGATATGGGAGTTTGAAGCTAAGAAATGGTTGAGAAGACAACAAATTTTTCGCAATTCTGCTGCTCCAAACGCTTAACCTGAATGGCCTAGGGAAAAAATACGCATACCGTTGTAATCGGGCCAGATTCTACTTTCAGATGCGACAGGAATTCTTGGGTTAGGTCAATCCGTTCGCGAGATATGGGAGTTTGAAGCCAAGAAATGGCTGAGAAGGCAAAAAATTTTTCGCAATTCTGCTGCTTCAAACGCTTAACCAGAATGGCCTAGGGAAAAAATACACATACCGTTGTAATCGGGCGAGTTTCTGCTTTCAGATGCAATAGGAATTTTTGGGTTAGGTCAATCCGTTCGTGAGATATGGGAGTTTGAAGCCAAGAAATGGTTAAGAAGGCAAAAAATTTTTCGCAATTCTGCTGCTCCAAACGCTTAACCAGAATGGCCTAAGGAAAAAATACACATACCGTTGTAATCGGGCGAGTTTCTACTTTCAGATGCAACAGGAATTTTTGGGTTAGGTCAATCCGTTCGCGAGATTTGGGAGTTTGAAGCCAAGAAATGGTTGAGAAGGCAAAAAATTTTTCGCAATTCTGCTGCTTCAAAGGCTTAACCAGAATGGCCTAGGGAAAAAATACACATACCGTTGTAATTGGGCGAGTTTCTACTTTCAGATGCAATAGGAATTTTTGGGTTATGTCAATCCGTTCGCGAGATATGGGAGTTTGAAGCTAAGAAATTGTTGAGAAGACAACAAATTTTTCGCACTTCTGCTGCTCCAAACGCTTAACCAGAATGGCCTAGGGAAAAAATACACATACTGTTGTAATCGGACGAGCTTCTACTTTCAGTTACAATAGGAATTTTTGGGTTAGGTCAATCCGTTCGCGAGATATGGGACTTTGAAGCTAAGAAATGGTTGAGAAGACAACAAATTTTTCGCAATTCTGCTGCTCCAAACGCTTAACCTGAATGGCCTAGGGGAAAAATACAAGTACCGTTGTAATCGGGCGAGTTTCTACTTTCAAATGCAATAGGAATTTTTGGGTTAGGTCAATCCGTTCGCGAGATATGGGAGTTTAAAGCTAAGAAATGGTTGAGAAGACAACAAATTTTTCGCAATTCTGCTGCTCCAAACGCTTAACCTGAATGGCCTAGGGAAAAAATACACATACCGTTGTAATCGGGCGTGTTTCTACTTTCAGATGCAATAGGAATTTTTGGGTTATGTCAATCCGTTTGCTAGATATGGGAGTTTGAAGACAAGAAATGGTTGAGAAGGCAAAAAATTTTTCGCAATTCTGCTGCTCCAAACGCTTAACCAGAATGGGCTAGGGGAAAAATACAAGTACCGTTGTAATCGGGCGAGTTTCTACTTTCAGATGCAATGGGAATTTTTGGGTTAGGTCAATCCGTTCGCGAGATATGGGAGTTTGAAGCTAAGAAATGGTTGAGAAGACAACAAATTTTTCGCAATTCTGCTGCTCCAAACGCTTAACCTGAATGGCCTAGGGAAAAAATACACATACCGTTGTAATTGGGCGAGTTTCTACTTTCAGATGCAATAGGAATTTTTGGGTTATGTCAATCCGTTCGCGAGATATGGGAGTTTGAAGCTAAGAAATTATTGAGAAGACAACAAATTTTTCGCAATTCTGCTGCTCCAAACGCTTAACCAGAATGGCCTAGGGAAAAAGTGCACATACCGTTGTAATCGGGCGTGTTTCTACTTTCAGACGCAATAGGAATTTTTGGGTTAGGTCAATCCGTTCGCGAGATATGGGAGTTTGAAGCTAAGAAATGGTTGAGAAGACAACAAATTTTTCGCAATTCTGCTGCTCCAAACGCTTAACCTGAATGGCCTAGGGAAAAAATACGCATACCGTTGTAATCGGGCCAGATTCTACTTTCAGATGCGACAGGAATTCTTGGGTTAGGTCAATCCGTTCGCGAGATATGGGAGTTTGAAGCCAAGAAATGGCTGAGAAGGCAAAAAATTTTTCGCAATTCTGCTGCTTCAAACGCTTAACCAGAATGGCCTAGGGAAAAAATACACATACCGTTGTAATCGGGCGAGTTTCTGCTTTCAGATGCAATAGGAATTTTTGGGTTAGGTCAATCCGTTCGTGAGATATGGGAGTTTGAAGCCAAGAAAGGGTTAAGAAGGCAAAAAATTTTTCGCAATTCTGCTGCTCCAAACGCTTAACCAGAATGGCCTAAGGAAAAAATACACATACCGTTGTAATCGGGCGAGTTTCTACTTTCAGATGCAACAGGAATTTTTGGGTTAGGTCAATCCGTTCGCGAGATTTGGGAGTTTGAAGCCAAGAAATGGTTGAGAAGGCAAAAAATTTTTCGCAATTCTGCTGCTTCAAAGGCTTAACCAGAATGGCCTAGGGAAAAAATACACATACCGTTGTAATTGGGCGAGTTTCTACTTTCAGATGCAATAGGAATTTTTGGGTTAAGTCAATCCGTTCGCGAGATATGGGAGTTTGAAGCTAAGAAATTGTTGAGAAGACAACAAATTTTTCGCACTTCTGCTGCTCCAAACGCTTAACCAGAATGGCCTAGGGAAAAAATACACATACCGTTGTAATCGGACGAGCTTCTACTTTCAGTTACAATAGGAATTTTTGGGTTAGGTCAATCCGTTCGCGAGATATGGGACTTTGAAGCTAAGAAATGGTTGAGAAGACAACAAATTTTTCGCAATTCTGCTGCTCCAAACGCTTAACCTTAATGGCCTAGGGGAAAAATACAAGTACCGTTGTAATCGGGCGAGTTTCTACTTTCAAATGCAATAGGAATTTTTGGGTTAGGTCAATCCGTTCGCGAGATATGGGAGTTTAAAGCTAAGAAATGGTTGAGAAGACAACAAATTTTTCGCAATTCTGCTGCTCCAGTCGCTTAACCAGAATGGGCTACGGAAAAAATACACATACTTTTGTAACCGGGCGAGTTTCTACTTTCAGACGCAACAGGAATTTTTGGGTTAGGTCAATCCGTTCGCGAGATATGGGAGTTTGAAGCCGAGAAATGGTTGACAAGACAACAAATTTCTCGCACTTCTGCTGCTCCAATCGCTTAACCAGAATGGCCTAGGGGAAAATACAAGTACCGTTGTAATCGGGCGAGTTTCTACATTCAAATGCAATAGGAATCTTTCGGTTAGGTCAATCCGTTCGCGAGATATGGGAGTTTGAAGCTAAGAAATGGTTGAGAAGACAACAAATTTTTCGCAATTCTGCTGCTCCAAACGCTTAACCTGAATGGCCTAGGGAAAAAATACGCATACCGTTGTAATCGGGCCAGATTCTACTTTCAGATGCGACAGGAATTCTTGGGTTAGGTCAATCCGTTCGCGAGATATGGGAGTTTGAAGCCAAGAAATGGCTGAGAAGGCAAAAAATTTTTCGCAATTCTGCTGCTTCAAACGCTTAACCAGAATGGCCTAGGGAAAAAATACACATACCGTTGTAATCGGGCGAGTTTCTGCTTTCAGATACAATAGGAATTTTTGGGTTAGGTCAATCCGTTCGTGAGATATGGGAGTTTGAAGCCAAGAAATGGTTAAGAAGGCAAAAAATTTTTCGCAATTCTGCTGCTCCAAACGCTTAACCAGAATGGCCTAAGGAAAAAATACACATACCGTTGTAATCGGGCGAGTTTCTACTTTCAGATGCAACAGGAATTTTTGGGTTAGGTCAATCCGTTCGCGAGATTTGGGAGTTTGAAGCCAAGAAATGGTTGAGAAGGCAAAAAATTTTTCGCAATTCTGCTGCTTCAAAGGCTTAACCAGAATGGCCTAGGGAAAAAATACACATACCGTTGTAATTGGGCGAGTTTCTACTTTCAGATGCAATAGGAATTTTTGGGTTAGGTCAATCCGTTCGCGAGATATGGGAGTTTGAAGCTAAGAAATTGTTGAGAAGACAACAAATTTTTCGCACTTCTGCTGCTCCAAACGCTTAACCAGAATGGCCTAGGGAAAAAATACACATACCGTTGTAATCGGACGAGCTTCTACTTTCAGTTACAATAGGAATTTTTGGGTTAGGCCAATCCGTTCGCGAGATATGGGACTTTGAAGCTAAGAAATGGTTGAGAAGACAACAAATTTTTCGCAATTCTGCTGCTCCAAACGCTTAACCTGAATGGCGTAGGGGAAAAATACAAGTACCGTTGTAATCGGGCGAGTTTCTACTTTCAAATGCAATAGGAATTTTTGGGTTAGGTCAATCCGTTCGCGAGATATGGGAGTTTAAAGCTAAGAAATGGTTGAGAAGACAACAAATTTTTCGCAATTCTGCTGCTCCAAACGCTTAACCTGAATGGCCTAGGGAAAAAATACACATACCGTTGTAATCGGGCGTGTTTCTACTTTCAGATGCAATAGGAATTTTTGGGTTATGTCAATCCGTTTGCTAGATATGGGAGTTTGAAGACAAGAAATGGTTGAGAAGGCAAAAAATTTTTCGCAATTCTGCTGCTCCAAACGCTTAACCAGAATGGCCTAAGGAAAGAATACACATACCGTTGTAATCGTGCGAGTTTCTACTTTCAGTTACAATGGGAATTTTTGGGTTAGGTCAATCCGTTCGCGAGACATGGGACTTTGAAGCTAAGAAATGGTCGAGAAGACAACAAATTTTTCGCAATTCTGCTGCTCCAAACGCTTAACCAGAATGGGCTAGGGGAAAAATACAAGTACCGTTGTAATCGGGCGAGTTTCTACATTCAAATGCAATAGGAATTTTTGGGTTAGGTCAATCCGTTCGCGAGATATGGGACTTTGAAGCTAAGAAATGGTTGAGAAGACAACAAATTTTTCGCAATTCTGCTGCTCCAAACGCTTAACCTGAATGGCCTAGGGGAAAAATACAAGTACCGTTGTAATCGGGCGAGTTTCTACTTTCAAATGCAATAGGAATTTTTGGGTTAGGTCAATCCGTTCGCGAGATATGGGAGTTTAAAGCTAAGAAATGGTTGAGAAGACAACAAATTTTTCGCAATTCTGCTGCTCCAAACGCTTAACCTGAATGGCCTAGGGAAAAAATACACATACCGTTGTAATCGGGCGTGTTTCTACTTTCAGATGCAATAGGAATTTTTGGGTTATGTCAATCCGTTTGCTAGATATGGGAGTTTGAAGACAAGAAATGGTTGAGAAGGCAAAAAATTTTTCGCAATTCTGCTGCTCCAAACGCTTAACCAGAATGGCCTAAGGAAAGAATACACATACCGTTGTAATCGTGCGAGTTTCTACTTTCAGTTACAATGGGAATTTTTGGGTTAGGTCAATCCGTTCGCGAGATATGGGAGTTTGAAGCTAAGAAATTGTTGAGAAGACAACAAATTTTTCGCACTTCTGCTGCTCCAAACGCTTAACCAGAATGGCCTAGGGAAAAAATACACATACCGTTGTAATCGGACGAGCTTCTACTTTCAGTTACAATAGGAATTTTTGGGTTAGGTCAATCCGTTCGCGAGATATGGGACTTTGAAGCTAAGAAATGGTTGAGAAGACAACAAATTTTTCGCAATTCTGCTGCTCCAAACGCTTAACCTGAATGGCCTAGGGGAAAAATACAAGTACCGTTGTAATCGGGCGAGTTTCTACTTTCAAATGCAATAGGAATTTTTGGGTTAGGTCAATCCGTTCGCGAGATATGGGAGTTTAAAGTTAAGAAATGGTTGAGAAGACAAAAAATTTTTCGCAATTCTGCTGCTCCAAACGCTTAACCTGAATGGCCTAGGGAAAAAATACGCATACCGTTGTAATCGGGCCAGATTCTACTTTCAGATGCGACAGGAATTCTTGGGTTAGGTCAATCCGTTCGCGAGATATGGGAGTTTGAAGCCAAGAAATGGCTGAGAAGGCAAAAAATTTTTCGCAATTCTGCTGCTTCAAACGCTTAACCAGAATGGCCTAGGGAAAAAATACACATACCGTTGTAATCGGGCGAGTTTCTGCTTTCAGATACAATAGGAATTTTTGGGTTAGGTCAATCCGTTCGTGAGATATGGGAGTTTGAAGCCAAGAAATGGTTAAGAAGGCAAAAAATTTTTCGCAATTCTGCTGCTCCAAACGCTTAACCAGAATGGCCTAAGGAAAAAATACACATACCGTTGTAATCGGGCGAGTTTCTACTTTCAGATGCAACAGGAATTTTTGGGTTAGGTCAATCCGTTCGCGAGATTTGGGAGTTTGAAGCCAAGAAATGGTTGAGAAGGCAAAAAATTTTTCGCAATTCTGCTGCTTCAAAGGCTTAACCAGAATGGCCTAGGGAAAAAATACACATACCGTTGTAATTGGGCGAGTTTCTACTTTCAGATGCAATAGGAATTTTTGGGTTAGGTCAATCCGTTCGCGAGATATGGGAGTTTGAAGCTAAGAAATTGTTGAGAAGACAACAAATTTTTCGCACTTCTGCTGCTCCAAACGCTTAACCAGAATGGCCTAGGGAAAAAATACACATACCGTTGTAATCGGACGAGCTTCTACTTTCAGTTACAATAGGAATTTTTGGGTTAGGTCAATCCGTTCGCGAGATATGGGACTTTGAAGCTAAGAAATGGTTGAGAAGACAACAAATTTTTCGCAATTCTGCTGCTCCAAACGCTTAACCTTAATGGCCTAGGGGAAAAATACAAGTACCGTTGTAATCGGGCGAGTTTCTACTTTCAAATGCAATAGGAATTTTTGGGTTAGGACAATCCGTTCGCGAGATATGGGAGTTTAAAGCTAAGAAATGGTTGAGAAGACAACAAATTTTTCGCAATTCTGCTGCTCCAGTCGCTTAACCAGAATGGGCTACGGAAAAAATACACATACTTTTGTAACCGGGCGAGTTTCTACTTTCAGACGCAACAGGAATTTTTGGGTTAGGTCAATCCGTTCGCGAGATATGGGAGTTTGAAGCCGAGAAATGGTTGACAAGACAACAAATTTCTCGCACTTCTGCTGCTCCAATCGCTTAACCAGAATGGCCTAGGGGAAAATACAAGTACCGTTGTAATCGGGCGAGTTTCTACATTCAAATGCAATAGGAATTTTTCGGTTAGGTCAATCCGTTCGCGAGATATGGGAGTTTGAAGCTAAGAAATGGTTGAGAAGACAACAAATTTTTCGCAATTCTGCTGCTCCAAACGCTTAACCTGAATGGCCTAGGGAAAAAATACGCATACCGTTGTAATCGGGCCAGATTCTACTTTCAGATGCGACAGGAATTCTTGGGTTAGGTCAATCCGTTCGCGAGATATGGGAGTTTGAAGCCAAGAAATGGCTGAGAAGGCAAAAAATTTTACGCAATTCTGCTGCTTCAAACGCTTAACCAGAATGGCCTAGGGAAAAAATACACATACCGTTGTAATCGGGCGAGTTTCTGCTTTCAGATACAATAGGAATTTTTGGGTTAGGTCAATCCGTTCGTGAGATATGGGAGTTTGAAGCCAAGAAATGGTTAAGAAGGCAAAAAATTTTTCGCAATTCTGCTGCTCCAAACGCTTAACCAGAATGGCCTAAGGAAAAAATACACATACCGTTGTAATCGGGCGAGTTTCTACTTTCAGATGCAATAGGAATTTTTGGGTTAGGTCAATCCGTTCGCGAGATATGGGAGTTTGAAGCTAAGAAATTGTTGAGAAGACAACAAATTTTTCGCACTTCTGCTGCTCCAAACGCTTAACCAGAATGGCCTAGGGAAAAAATACACATACCGTTGTAATCGGACGAGCTTCTACTTTCAGTTACAATAGGAATTTTTGGGTTAGGCCAATCCGTTCGCGAGATATGGGACTTTGAAGCTAAGAAATGGTTGAGAAGACAACAAATTTTTCGCAATTCTGCTGCTCCAAACGCTTAACCTGAATGGCGTAGGGGAAAAATACAAGTACCGTTGTAATCGGGCGAGTTTCTACTTTCAAATGCAATAGGAATTTTTGGGTTAGGTCAATCCGTTCGCGAGATATGGGAGTTTAAAGCTAAGAAATGGTTGAGAAGACAACAAATTTTTCGCAATTCTGCTGCTCCAAACGCTTAACCTGAATGGCCTAGGGAAAAAATACACATACCGTTGTAATCGGGCGTGTTTCTACTTTCAGATGCAATAGGAATTTTTGGGTTATGTCAATCCGTTTGCTAGATATGGGAGTTTGAAGACAAGAAATGGTTGAGAAGGCAAAAAATTTTTCGCAATTCTGCTGCTCCAAACGCTTAACCAGAATGGCCTAAGGAAAGAATACACATACCGTTGTAATCGTGCGAGTTTCTACTTTCAGTTACAATGGGAATTTTTGGGTTAGGTCAATCCGTTCGCGAGATATGGGAGTTTGAAGCTAAGAAATTGTTGAGAAGACAACAAATTTTTCGCACTTCTGCTGCTCCAAACGCTTAACCAGAATGGCCTAGGGAAAAAATACACATACCGTTGTAATCGGACGAGCTTCTACTTTCAGTTACAATAGGAATTTTTGGGTTAGGTCAATCCGTTCGCGAGATATGGGACTTTGAAGCTAAGAAATGGTTGAGAAGACAACAAATTTTTCGCAATTCTGCTGCTCCAAACGCTTAACCTGAATGGCCTAGGGGAAAAATACAAGTACCGTTGTAATCGGGCGAGTTTCTACTTTCAAATGCAATAGGAATTTTTGGGTTAGGTCAATCCGTTCGCGAGATATGGGAGTTTAAAGCTAAGAAATGGTTGAGAAGACAACAAATTTTTCGCAATTCTGCTGCTCCAAACGCTTAACCTGAATGGCCTAGGGAAAAAATACACATACCGTTGTAATCGGGCGTGTTTCTACTTTCAGATGCAATAGGAATTTTTGGGTTATGTCAATCCGTTTGCTAGATATGGGAGTTTGAAGACAAGAAATGGTTGAGAAGGCAAAAAATTTTTCGCAATTCTGCTGCTCCAAACGCTTAACCTGAATGGCCTAGGGAAAAAATACGCATACCGTTGTAATCGGGCCAGATTCTACTTTCAGATGCGACAGGAATTCTTGGGTTAGGTCAATCCGTTCGCGAGATATGGGAGTTTGAAGCCAAGAAATGGCTGAGAAGGCAAAAAATTTTTCGCAATTCTGCTGCTTCAAACGCTTAACCAGAATGGCCTAGGGAAAAAATACACATACCGTTGTAATCGGGCGAGTTTCTGCTTTCAGATACAATAGGAATTTTTGGGTTAGGTCAATCCGTTCGTGAGATATGGGAGTTTGAAGCCAAGAAATGGTTAAGAAGGCAAAAAATTTTTCGCAATTCTGCTGCTCCAAACGCTTAACCAGAATGGCCTAAGGAAAAAATACACATACCGTTGTAATCGGGCGAGTTTCTACTTTCAGATGCAACAGGAATTTTTGGGTTAGGTCAATCCGTTCGCGAGATTTGGGAGTTTGAAGCCAAGAAATGGTTGAGAAGGCAAAAAATTTTTCGCAATTCTGCTGCTTCAAAGGCTTAACCAGAATGGCCTAGGGAAAAAATACACATACCGTTGTAATTGGGCGAGTTTCTACTTTCAGATGCAATAGGAATTTTTGGGTTAGGTCAATCCGTTCGCGAGATATGGGAGTTTGAAGCTAAGAAATTGTTGAGAAGACAACAAATTTTTCGCACTTCTGCTGCTCCAAACGCTTAACCAGAATGGCCTAGGGAAAAAATACACATACCGTTGTAATCGGACGAGCTTCTACTTTCAGTTACAATAGGAATTTTTGGGTTAGGTCAATCCGTTCGCGAGATATGGGACTTTGAAGCTAAGAAATGGTTGAGAAGACAACAAATTTTTCGCAATTCTGCTGCTCCAAACGCTTAACCTTAATGGCCTAGGGGAAAAATACAAGTACCGTTGTAATCGGGCGAGTTTCTACTTTCAAATGCAATAGGAATTTTTGGGTTAGGTCAATCCGTTCGCGAGATATGGGAGTTTAAAGCTAAGAAATGGTTGAGAAGACAACAAATTTTTCGCAATTCTGCTGCTCCAGTCGCTTAACCAGAATGGGCTACGGAAAAAATACACATACTTTTGTAACCGGGCGAGTTTCTACTTTCAGACGCAACAGGAATTTTTGGGTTAGGTCAATCCGTTCGCGAGATATGGGAGTTTGAAGCCGAGAAATGGTTGACAAGACAACAAATTTCTCGCACTTCTGCTGCTCCAATCGCTTAACCAGAATGGCCTAGGGGAAAATACAAGTACCGTTGTAATCGGGCGAGTTTCTACATTCAAATGCAATAGGAATTTTTCGGTTAGGTCAATCCGTTCGCGAGATATGGGAGTTTGAAGCTAAGAAATGGTTGAGAAGACAACAAATTTTTCGCAATTCTGCTGCTCCAAACGCTTAACCTGAATGGCCTAGGGAAAAAATACGCATACCGTTGTAATCGGGCCAGATTCTACTTTCAGATGCGACAGGAATTCTTGGGTTAGGTCAATCCGTTCGCGAGATATGGGAGTTTGAAGCCAAGAAATGGCTGAGAAGGCAAAAAATTTTTCGCAATTCTGCTGCTTCAAACGCTTAACCAGAATGGCCTAGGGAAAAAATACACATACCGTTGTAATCGGGCGAGTTTCTGCTTTCAGATACAATAGGAATTTTTGGGTTAGGTCAATCCGTTCGTGAGATATGGGAGTTTGAAGCCAAGAAATGGTTAAGAAGGCAAAAAATTTTTCGCAATTCTGCTGCTCCAAACGCTTAACCAGAATGGCCTAAGGAAAAAATACACATACCGTTGTAATCGGGCGAGTTTCTACTTTCAGATGCAACAGGAATTTTTGGGTTAGGTCAATCCGTTCGCGAGATTTGGGAGTTTGAAGCCAAGAAATGGTTGAGAAGGCAAAAAATTTTTCGCAATTCTGCTGCTTCAAAGGCTTAACCAGAATGGCCTAGGGAAAAAATACACATACCGTTGTAATTGGGCGAGTTTCTACTTTCAGATGCAATAGGAATTTTTGGGTTAGGTCAATCCGTTCGCGAGATATGGGAGTTTGAAGCTAACAAATTGTTGAGAAGACAACAAATTTTTCGCACTTCTGCTGCTCCAAACGCTTAACCAGAATGGCCTAGGGAAAAAATACACATACCGTTGTAATCGGACGAGCTTCTACTTTCAGTTACAATAGGAATTTTTGGGTTAGGCCAATCCGTTCGCGAGATATGGGACTTTGAAGCTAAGAAATGGTTGAGAAGACAACAAATTTTTCGCAATTCTGCTGCTCCAAACGCTTAACCTGAATGGCGTAGGGGAAAAATACAAGTACCGTTGTAATCGGGCGAGTTTCTACTTTCAAATGCAATAGGAATTTTTGGGTTAGGTCAATCCGTTCGCGAGATATGGGAGTTTAAAGCTAAGAAATGGTTGAGAAGACAACAAATTTTTCGCAATTCTGCTGCTCCAAACGCTTAACCTGAATGGCCTAGGGAAAAAATACACATACCGTTGTAATCGGGCGTGTTTCTACTTTCAGATGCAATAGGAATTTTTGGGTTATGTCAATCCGTTTGCTAGATATGGGAGTTTGAAGACAAGAAATGGTTGAGAAGGCAAAAAATTTTTCGCAATTCTGCTGCTCCAAACGCTTAACCAGAATGGCCTAAGGAAAGAATACACATACCGTTGTAATCGTGCGAGTTTCTACTTTCAGTTACAATGGGAATTTTTGGGTTAGGTCAATCCGTTCGCGAGACATGGGACTTTGAAGCTAAGAAATGGTCGAGAAGACAACAAATTTTTCGCAATTCTGCTGCTCCAAACGCTTAACCAGAATGGGCTAGGGGAAAAATACAAGTACCGTTGTAATCGGGCGAGTTTCTACATTCAAATGCAATAGGAATTTTTGGGTTAGGTCAATCCGTTCGCGAGATATGGGACTTTGAAGCTAAGAAATGGTTGAGAAGACAACAAATTTTTCGCAATTCTGCTGCTCCAAACGCTTAACCTGAATGGCCTAGGGGAAAAATACAAGTACCGTTGTAATCGGGCGAGTTTCTACTTTCAAATGCAATAGGAATTTTTGGGTTAGGTCAATCCGTTCGCGAGATATGGGAGTTTAAAGCTAAGAAATGGTTGAGAAGACAACAAATTTTTCGCAATTCTGCTGCTCCAAACGCTTAACCTGAATGGCCTAGGGAAAAAATACACATACCGTTGTAATCGGGCGTGTTTCTACTTTCAGATGCAATAGGAATTTTTGGGTTATGTCAATCCGTTTGCTAGATATGGGAGTTTGAAGACAAGAAATGGTTGAGAAGGCAAAAAATTTTTCGCAATTCTGCTGCTCCAAACGCTTAACCAGAATGGCCTAAGGAAAGAATACACATACCGTTGTAATCGTGCGAGTTTCTACTTTCAGTTACAATGGGAATTTTTGGGTTAGGTCAATCCGTTCGCGAGATATGGGAGTTTGAAGCTAAGAAATTGTTGAGAAGACAACAAATTTTTCGCACTTCTGCTGCTCCAAACGCTTAACCAGAATGGCCTAGGGAAAAAATACACATACCGTTGTAATCGGACGAGCTTCTACTTTCAGTTACAATAGGAATTTTTGAGTTAGGTCAATCCGTTCGCGAGATATGGGACTTTGAAGCTAAGAAATGGTTGAGAAGACAACAAATTTTTCGCAATTCTGCTGCTCCAAACGCTTAACCTGAATGGCCTAGGGGAAAAATACAAGTACCGTTGTAATCGGGCGAGTTTCTACTTTCAAATGCAATAGGAATTTTTGGGTTAGGTCAATCCGTTCGCGAGATATGGGAGTTTAAAGCTAAGAAATGGTTGAGAAGACAACAAATTTTTCGCAATTCTGCTGCTCCAAACGCTTAACCTGAATGGCCTAGGGAAAAAATACACATACCGTTGTAATCGGGCGTGTTTCTACTTTCAGATGCAATAGGAATTTTTGGGTTATGTCAATCCGTTTGCTAGATATGGGAGTTTGAAGACAAGAAATGGTTGAGAAGGCAAAAAATTTTTCGCAATTCTGCTGCTCCAAACGCTTAACCAGAATGGCCTAAGGAAAGAATACACATACCGTTGTAATCGTGCGAGTTTCTACTTTCAGTTACAATGGGAATTTTTGGGTTAGGTCAATCCGTTCGCGAGACATGGGACTTTGAAGCTAAGAAATGGTCGAGAAGACAACAAATTTTTCGCAATTCTGCTGCTCCAAACGCTTAACCAGAATGGGCTAGGGGAAAAATACAAGTACCGTTGTAATCGGGCGAGTTTCTACATTCAAATGCAATAGGAATTTTTGGGTTAGGTCAATCCGTTCGCGAGATATGGGAGTTTGAAGCTAAGAAATGGTTGAGAAGACAACAAATTTTTCGCAATTCTGCTGCTCCAAACGCTTAACCTGAATGGCCTAGGGAAAAAATACGCATACCGTTGTAATCGGGCCAGATTCTACTTTCAGATGCGACAGGAATTCTTGGGTTAGGTCAATCCGTTCGCGAGATATGGGAGTTTGAAGCCAAGAAATGGCTGAGAAGGCAAAAAATTTTTCGCAATTCTGCTGCTTCAAACGCTTAACCAGAATGGCCTAGGGAAAAAATACACATACCGTTGTAATCGGGCGAGTTTCTGCTTTCAGATGCAATAGGAATTTTTGGGTTAGGTCAATCCGTTCGTGAGATATGGGAGTTTGAAGCCAAGAAATGGTTAAGAAGGCAAAAAATTTTTCGCAATTCTGCTGCTCCAAACGCTTAACCAGAATGGCCTAAGGAAAAAATACACATACCGTTGTAATCGGGCGAGTTTCTACTTTCAGATGCAACAGGAATTTTTGGGTTAGGTCAATCCGTTCGCGAGATTTGGGAGTTTGAAGCCAAGAAATGGTTGAGAAGGCAAAAAATTTTTCGCAATTCTGCTGCTTCAAAGGCTTAACCAGAATGGCCTAGGGAAAAAATACACATACCGTTGTAATTGGGCGAGTTTCTACTTTCAGATGCAATAGGAATTTTTGGGTTAGGTCAATCCGTTCGCGAGATATGGGAGTTTGAAGCTAAGAAATTGTTGAGAAGACAACAAATTTTTCGCACTTCTGCTGCTCCAAACGCTTAACCAGAATGGCCTAGGGAAAAAATACACATACCGTTGTAATCGGACGAGCTTCTACTTTCAGTTACAATAGGAATTTTTGGGTTAGGTCAATCCGTTCGCGAGATATGGGACTTTGAAGCTAAGAAATGGTTGAGAAGACAACAAATTTTTCGCAATTCTGCTGCTCCAAACGCTTAACCTGAATGGCCTAGGGGAAAAATACAAGTACCGTTGTAATCGGGCGAGTTTCTACTTTCAAATGCAATAGGAATTTTTGGGTTAGGTCAATCCGTTCGCGAGATATGGGAGTGTAAAGCTAAGAAATGGTTGAGAAGACAACAAATTTTTCGCAATTCTGCTGCTCCAAACGCTTAACCTGAATGGCCTAGGGAAAAAATACACATACCGTTGTAATCGGGTGTGTTTCTACTTTCAGATGCAATAGGAATTTTTGGGTTATGTCAATCCGTTTGCTAGATATGGGAGTTTGAAGACAAGAAATGGTTGAGAAGGCAAAAAATTTTTCGCAATTCTGCTGCTCCAAACGCTTAACCAGAATGGCCTAAGGAAAGAATACACATACCGTTGTAATCGTGCGAGTTTCTACTTTCAGTTACAATGGGAATTTTTGGGTTAGGTCAATCCGTTCGCGAGACATGGGACTTTGAAGCTAAGAAATGGTCGAGAAGACAACAAATTTTTCGCAATTCTGCTGCTCCAAACGCTTAACCAGAATGGGCTAGGGGAAAAATACAAGTACCGTTGTAATCGGGCGAGTTTCTACATTCAAATGCAATAGGAATTTTTGGGTTAGGTCAATCCGTTCGCGAGATATGGGAGTTTGAAGCTAAGAAATGGTTGAGAAGACAACAAATTTTTCGCAATTCTGCTGCTCCAAACGCTTAACCTGAATGGCCTAGGGAAAAAATACGCATACCGTTGTAATCGGGCCAGATTCTACTTTCAGATGCGACAGGAATTCTTGGGTTAGGTCAATCCGTTCGCGAGATATGGGAGTTTGAAGCCAAGAAATGGCTGAGAAGGCAAAAAATTTTTCGCAATTCTGCTGCTTCAAACGCTTAACCAGAATGGCCTAGGGAAAAAATACACATACCGTTGTAATCGGGCGAGTTTCTGCTTTCAGATGCAATAGGAATTTTTGGGTTAGGTCAATCCGTTCGTGAGATATGGGAGTTTGAAGCCAAGAAATGGTTAAGAAGGCAAAAAATTTTTCGCAATTCTGCTGCTCCAAACGCTTAACCAGAATGGCCTAAGGAAAAAATACACATACCGTTGTAATCGGGCGAGTTTCTACTTTCAGATGCAACAGGAATTTTTGGGTTAGGTCAATCCGTTCGCGAGATTTGGGAGTTTGAAGCCAAGAAATGGTTGAGAAGGCAAAAAATTTTTCGCAATTCTGCTGCTTCAAAGGCTTAACCAGAATGGCCTAGGGAAAAAATACACATACCGTTGTAATTGGGCGAGTTTCTACTTTCAGATGCAATAGGAATTTTTGGGTTATGTCAATCCGTTCGCGAGATATGGGAGTTTGAAGCTAAGAAATTGTTGAGAAGACAACAAATTTTTCGCACTTCTGCTGCTCCAAACGCTTAACCAGAATGGCCTAGGGAAAAAATACACATACTGTTGTAATCGGACGAGCTTCTACTTTCAGTTACAATAGGAATTTTTGGGTTAGGTCAATCCGTTCGCGAGATATGGGACTTTGAAGCTAAGAAATGGTTGAGAAGACAACAAATTTTTCGCAATTCTGCTGCTCCAAACGCTTAACCTGAATGGCCTAGGGGAAAAATACAAGTACCGTTGTAATCGGGCGTGTTTCTACTTTCAGATGCAATAGGAATTTTTGGGTTATGTCAATCCGTTTGCTAGATATGGGAGTTTGAAGACAAGAAATGGTTGAGAAGGCAAAAAATTTTTCGCAATTCTGCTGCTCCAAACGCTTAACCAGAATGGGCTAGGGGAAAAATACAAGTACCGTTGTAATCGGGCGAGTTTCTACTTTCAGATGCAATGGGAATTTTTGGGTTAGGTCAATCCGTTCGCGAGATATGGGACTTTGAAGCTAAGAAATGGTTGAGAAGACAACAAATTTTTCGCAATTCTGCTGCTCCAAACGCTTAACCTGAATGGCCTAGGGAAAAAATACACATACCGTTGTAATTGGGCGAGTTTCTACTTTCAGATGCAATAGGAATTTTTGGGTTATGTCAATCCGTTCGCGAGATATGGGAGTTTGAAGCTAAGAAATTATTGAGAAGACAACAAATTTTTCGCACTTCTGCTGCTCCAAACGCTTAACCAGAATGGCCTAGGGAAAAAGTGCACATACCGTTGTAATCGGGCGTGTTTCTACTTTCAGACGCAATAGGAATTTTTGGGTTAGGTCAATCCGTTCGCGAGATATGGGAGTTTGAAGCTAAGAAATGGTTGAGAAGACAACAAATTTTTCGCAATTCTGCTGCTCCAAACGCTTAACCTGAATGGCCTAGGGAAAAAATACGCATACCGTTGTAATCGGGCCAGATTCTACTTTCAGATGCGTCAGGAATTCTTGGGTTAGGTCAATCCGTTCGCGAGATATGGGAGTTTGAAGCCAAGAAATGGCTGAGAAGGCAAAAAATTTTTCGCAATTCTGCTGCTTCAAACGCTTAACCAGAATGGCCTAGGGAAAAAATACACATACCGTTGTAATCGGGCGAGTTTCTGCTTTCAGATGCAATAGGAATTTTTGGGTTAGGTCAATCCGTTCGTGAGATATGGGAGTTTGAAGCCAAGAAATGGTTAAGAAGGCAAAAAATTTTTCGCAATTCTGCTGCTCCAAACGCTTAACCAGAATGGCCTAAGGAAAAAATACACATACCGTTGTAATCGGGCGAGTTTCTACTTTCAGATGCAACAGGAATTTTTGGGTTAGGTCAATCCGTTCGCGAGATTTGGGAGTTTGAAGCCAAGAAATGGTTGAGAAGGCAAAAAATTTTTCGCAATTCTGCTGCTTCAAAGGCTTAACCAGAATGGCCTAGGGAAAAAATACACATACCGTTGTAATTGGGCGAGTTTCTACTTTCAGATGCAATAGGAATTTTTGGGTTAGGTCAATCCGTTCGCGAGATATGGGAGTTTGAAGCTAAGAAATTGTTGAGAAGACAACAAATTTTTCGCACTTCTGCTGCTCCAAACGCTTAACCAGAATGGCCTAGGGAAAAAATACACATACCGTTGTAATCGGACGAGCTTCTACTTTCAGTTACAATAGGAATTTTTGGGTTAGGTCAATCCGTTCGCGAGATATGGGACTTTGAAGCTAAGAAATGGTTGAGAAGACAACAAATTTTTCGCAATTCTGCTGCTCCAAACGCTTAACCTTAATGGCCTAGGGGAAAAATACAAGTACCGTTGTAATCGGGCGAGTTTCTACTTTCAAATGCAATAGGAATTTTTGGGTTAGGTCAATCCGTTCGCGAGATATGGGAGTTTAAAGCTAAGAAATGGTTGAGAAGTCAACAAATTTTTCGCAATTCTGCTGCTCCAGTCGCTTAACCAGAATGGCCTAGGGAAAAAGTGCACATACCGTTGTAATCGGGCGTGTTTCTACTTTCAGACGCAATAGGAATTTTTGGGGTTAGGTCAATCCGTTCGCGAGATATGGGAGTTTGAAGCTAAGAAATTGTTGAGAAGACAACAAATTTTTCGCACTTCTGCTGCTCCAGTCGCTTAACCAGAATGGGCTACGGAAAAAATACACATACTTTTGTAACCGGGCGAGTTTCTACTTTCAGACGCAACAGGAATTTTTGGGTTAGGTCAATCCGTTCGCGAGATATGGGAGTTTGAAGCCGAGAAATGGTTGACAAGACAACAAATTTCTCGCACTTCTGCTGCTCCAATCGCTTAACCAGAATGGCCTAGGGGAAAATACAAGTACCGTTGTAATCGGGCGAGTTTCTACATTCAAATGCAATAGGAATTTTTCGGTTAGGTCAATCCGTTCGCGAGATATGGGAGTTTGAAGCTAAGAAATGGTTGAGAAGACAACAAATTTTTCGCAATTCTGCTGCTCCAAACGCTTAACCTGAATGGCCTAGGGAAAAAATACGCATACCGTTGTAATCGGGCCAGATTCTACTTTCAGATGCGACAGGAATTCTTGGGTTAGGTCAATCCGTTCGCGAGATATGGGAGTTTGAAGCCAAGAAATGGCTGAGAAGGCAAAAAATTTTTCGCAATTCTGCTGCTTCAAACGCTTTAACCAGAATGGCCTAGGGAAAAAATACACATACCGTTGTAATCGGGCGAGTTTCTGCTTTCAGATACAATAGGAATTTTTGGGTTAGGTCAATCCGTTCGTGAGATATGGGAGTTTGAAGCCAAGAAATGGTTAAGAAGGCAAAAAATTTTTCGCAATTCTGCTGCTCCAAACGCTTTAACCAGAATGGCCTAAGGAAAAAATACACATACCGTTGTAATCGGGCGAGTTTCTACTTTCAGATGCAACAGGAATTTTTGGGTTAGGTCAATCCGTTCGCGAGATTTGGGAGTTTGAAGCCAAGAAATGGTTGAGAAGGCAAAAAATTTTTCGCAATTCTGCTGCTTCAAAGGCTTAACCAGAATGGCCTAGGGAAAAAATACACATACCGTTGTAATTGGGCGAGTTTCTACTTTCAGATGCAATAGGAATTTTTGGGTTAGGTCAATCCGTTCGCGAGATATGGGAGTTTGAAGCTAAGAAATTGTTGAGAAGACAACAAATTTTTCGCACTTCTGCTGCTCCAAACGCTTAACCAGAATGGCCTAGGGAAAAAATACACATACCGTTGTAATCGGACGAGCTTCTACTTTCAGTTACAATAGGAATTTTTGGGTTAGGTCAATCCGTTCCGAGATATGGGACTTTGAAGCTAAGAAATGGTTGAGAAGACAACAAATTTCTCGCACTTCTGCTGCTCCAATCGCTTAACCAGAATGGCCTAGGGGAAAATACAAGTACCGTTGTAATCGGGCGAGTTTCTACATTCAAATGCAATAGGAATTTTTCGGTTAGGTCAATCCGTTCGCGAGATATGGGAGTTTAAACCTAAGAAATGGTTGAGAAGACAACAAATTTTTCGCAATTCTGCTGCTCCAAACGCTTAACCTGAATGGCCTAGGGAAAAAATACACATACCGTTGTAATCGGGCGTGTTTCTACTTTCAGATGCAATAGGAATTTTTGGGTTATGTCAATCCGTTTGCTAGATATGGGAGTTTGAAGACAAGAAATGGTTGAGAAGGCAAAAAATTTTTCGCAATTCTGCTGCTCCAAACGCTTAACCAGAATGGGCTAGGGGAAAAATACAAGTACCGTTGTAATCGGGCGAGTTTCTACTTTCAGATGCAATGGGAATTTTTGGGTTAGGTCAATCCGTTCGCGAGATATGGAGTTTGAAGCTAAGAAATTCGTTGAGAAGACAACAAATTTTTCGCACTTCTGCTGCTCCAAACGCTTAACCAGAATGGCCTAGGGAAAAAGTGCACATACCGTTGTAATCGGGCGTGTTTCTACTTTCAGACGCAATAGGAATTTTTGGGTTAGGTCAATCCGTTCGCGAGATATGGGAGTTTGAAGACAAGAAATGGTTGAGAAGGCAAAAAATTTTTCGCAATTCTGCTTCTCCAAACGCTTAACCAGAATGGCCTAAGGAAAAAATACACATACCGTTGAAATCGGGCGAGTTTCTACTTCCAGATGCAACAGGAATTTTTGGGTTAGGTCAATCCGTTCGCGAGATATGGGAGTTTAAAGCTAAGAAATGGTTGAGAAGACAACAAATTTTTCGCAATTCTGCTGCTCCAGTCGCTTAACCAGAATGGGCTACGGAAAAAATACACATACTTTTGTAACCGGGCGAGTTTCTACTTTCAGACGCAACAGGAATTTTTGGGTTAGGTCAATCCGTTCGCGAGATATGGGAGTTTGAAGCCGAGAAATGGTTGACAAGACAACAAATTTCTCGCACTTCTGCTGCTCCAATCGCTTAACCAGAATGGCCTAGGGGAAAATACAAGTACCGTTGTAATCGGGCGAGTTTCTATATTCAAATGCAATAGGAATTTTTCGGTTAGGTCAATCCGTTCGCGAGATATGGGAGTTTAAACCTAAGAAATGGTTGAGAAGACAACAAATTTTTCGCAATTCTGCTGCTCCAAACGCTTAACCTGAATGGCCTAGGGAAAAAATACACATACCGTTGTAATCGGGCGTGTTTCTACTTTCAGATGCAATAGGAATTTTTGGGTTATGTCAATCCGTTTGCTAGATATGGGAGTTTGAAGACAAGAAATGGTTGAGAAGGCAAAAAATTTTTCGCAATTCTGCTGCTCCAAACGCTTAACCAGAATGGCTATCGGGAAAAATACAAGTACCGTTGTAATCGGGCGAGTTTCTACTTTCAGATGCAATGGGAATTTTTGGGTTAGGTCAATCCGTTCGCGAGATATGGGAGTTTGAAGCTAAGAAATTGTTGAGAAGACAACAAATTTTTCTCGCACTTCTGCTGCTCCAAACGCTTAACCAGATGGCCTAGGGAAAAAGTGCACATACCGTTGTAATCGGGCGTGTTTCTACTTTCAGACGCAATAGGAATTTTTGGGTTAGGTCAATCCGTTCGCAAGATATGGAGTTTGAAGACAAGAAATGGTTGAGAAGGCAAAAAATTTTTCGCAATTCTGCTTCTCCAAACGCTAACCAGAATGGCTAAGGAAAAAATACACATACCGTTTGAAATCGGGCGAGTTTCTACTTCCAGATGCAACAGGAATTTTTGGGTATAGGTCAATCGTTCGCGAGATATGGGAGTTTAAAGCTAAGAAATTGTTGAGAGGACAACAAATTTTTCGCAATTCTGCTGCTCCAAACGCTTAACCAGAATGGCCTAGGGAAAAAAATACACATACCGTTGTAATCGGGCGAGCTTCAACTTTCAGTTACAATAGGAATTTTTGGGTTAGGTCAATCCGTTCGCGAGATATGGGACTTTGAAGCTAAGAACATGGTTGAGAAGACAACAAATTTTCGCACTTCTGCTGCTCCAAACGCTTAACCAGAATGGCCTAGGGAAAAAATGCACATACCGTTGTAATCGGGCGTGCTTCTACTTTCAGATGCAATAGGAATTTTTGGGTTAGGTCAATCCGTTCGCGAGATATTGGAGTTTGAAGACAAGAAATGGTTGAGAAGGCAAAAAATTTTTCGCAATTCTGCTTCTCCAAACGCTTAACAGAATGGCCTAGGGAAAAAATACACATACCGTTGTAATCGGGCGAGCTTCTACTTTCAGTTACAATAGGAATTTTTGGGTTTAGGTCAATCCGTTCGCGAGATATGGGACTTTGAAGCTAAGAAATGGTTGAGAAGAAAAACAAATTTTTCGCAATTCTGCTGCATCCAAACGCTTAACCTGAATGGCCTAAGGGGAAGAATACAAGTACCGTTGTAATCGGGCGAGTTTCTACATTCAAATGCAATAGGAATTTTTGGGTTAGGTCAATCCGTTCGCGAGATATGGGAGTGTGAAGACAAGAAATGGTTGAGAAGGCAAAAAGTTTTTCGCAATTCTGCTGCTCCAAACGCTTAACCAGAATGGCCTAAGGAAAGAATACACATACCGTTGTAATCGGGCGAGTTTCTACTTTCAGATGCAACAGGAATTTTTGGGTTAGGTCAATCCGTTCGCGAGATTTGGGAGTTTGAAGCCAAGAAATGGTTGAGAAGGCAAAAAATTTTTCGCAATTCTGCTGCTTCAAAGGCTTAACCAGAATGGCCTAGGGAAAAAATACACATACCGTTGTAATTGGGCGAGTTTCTACTTTCAGATGCAATCGGAATTTTTGGGTTAGGTCAATCCGTTCGCGAGATATGGGAGTTTGAAGCTAAGAAATTGTTGAGAAGACAACAAATTTTTCGCACTTCTGCTGCTCCAAACGCTTAACCAGAATGGCCTAGGGAAAAAATGCACATACCGTTGTAATCGGGCGTGCTTCTACTTTCAGATGCAATAGGAATTTTTGGGTTATGTCAATCCGTTCGCGAGATATGGGAGTTTGAAGACAAGAAATGGTTGAGAAGGCAAAAAATTTTTCGCAATTCTGCTTCTCCAAACGCTTAACCAGAATGGCCTAAGGAAAAAATACACATACCGTTGTAATCGGGCGAGTTTCTACTTCCAGATGCAACAGGAATTTTTGGGTTAGGTCAATCCGTTCGCGAGATATGGGAGTTTGAAACCAAGAAATGGTTGAGAAGGCAAAAAATTTTTCACAATTCTGCTGCTCCAAACGCTTAACCAGAATGGCCTAGGGAAAAAATACACATACCGTTGTAATCGGGCGAGTTTCTACTTTCAAATGCAATAGGAATTTTTGGGTTAGGTCAATCCGTTCGCGAGATATGGGAGTTTGAAGCCGAGAAATGGTTGACAAGACAACAAATTTCTCGCACTTCTGCTGCTCCAATCGCTTAACCAGAATGGCCTAGGGGAAAAATACAAGTACCGTTGTAATCGCGCGAGTTTCTACATTCAAATGCAATAGGAATTTTTCGGTTAGGTCAATCCGTTCGCGAGATATGGGAGTTTAAAGCTAAGAAATGGTTGAGAAGACAACAAATTTTTCGCAATTCTGCTGCTCCAAACGCTTAACCTGAATGGCCTAGGGAAAAAATACGCATACCGTTGTAATCGGGCCAGATTCTACTTTCAGATGCGACAGGAATTTTTGGGTTAGGTCAATCCGTTCGCGAGATATAGGAGTTTGAAGCCAAGAAATGGTTGAGAAGGCAAAAAATTTTTCGCAATTCTGCTGCTTCAAACGCTTAACCAGAATGGCCTAGGGAAAAAATGCACATACCGTTGTAATCGGGCGTGTTTCTACTTTCAGATGCAATAGGAATTTTTGGGTTAGGTCAATCCGTTCGCGAGATATGGGAGTTTGAAGACAAGAAATGGTTGAGAAGGCAAAAGGTTTTTCGCAATTCTGCTGCTTCAAACGCTTAACCAGAATGGCCTAAGGAAAGAATACACATACCGTTGTAATCGTGCGAGTTTCTACTTTCAGTTACAATAGGAATTTTTGGGTAAGGTCAATCCGTTCGCGAGACATGGGACTTTGAAGCTAAGAAATGGTCGAGAAGACAACAAATTTTTCGCAATTCTGCTGCTCCAAACGCTTAACCAGAATGGGCTAGGGGAAAAATACAAGTACCGTTGTAATCGGGCGAGTTTCTACATTCAAATGCAATAGGAATTTCTGGGTTAGGTCAATCCGTTCGCGAGATATGGGAGTTTGAAGCTAAGAAATGGTTGAGAAGGCAAAAAATTTTTCGCAATTCTGCTGCTTCAAACGCGTAACCAGAATGGCCTAGGGAAAAAATACACATACCGTTGTAATCGGGCGAGTTTCTGCTTTCAGATGCAATAGGAATTTTTGGGTTAGGTCAATCTGTTCGTTAGATATGGGAGTTTGAAGCCAAGAAATGGTTAAGAAGGCAAAAAATTTTTCGCAATTCTGCTGCTCCAAACGCTTAACCAGAATGGCCTAAGGAAAAAATACACATACCGTTGTAATCGGGCGAGTTTCTACTTTCAGATGCAACAGGAATTTTTGGGTTAGGTCAACCCGTTCGCAAGATTTGGGAGTTTGAAGCCAAGAAATGGTTGAGAAGGCAAAAAAATTTTCGCAATTCTGCTGCTTCAAAGGCTTAACCAGAATGGCCTAGGGAAAAAATACACATACCGTTGTAATTGGGCGAGTTTCTACTTTCAGATGCAATAGGAGTTTTTGGGTTATGTCAATCCGTTCGCGAGATATGGGAGTTTGAAGCTAAGAAATTGTTGAGAAGACAACAAATTTTTCGCACTTCTGCTGCTCCAAACGCTTAACCAGAATGGCCTAGGGAAAAAATGCACATACCGTTGTAATCGGGCGTGTTTCTACTTTCAGATGCAATAGGAATTTTTGGGTTAGGTCAATCCGTTCGCGAGATATGGGAGTTTGAAGACAAGAAATGGTTGAGAAGGCAAAAAATTTTTCGCAATTCTGCTGCTCCAAACGCTTAACCTGAATGGCCTAGGGGAAGAATACAAGTACCGTTGTAATCGCGCGAGTTTCTACATTCAAATGCAATAGGAATTTTTCGGTTAGGTCAATCCGTTCGCGAGATATGGGAGTTTAAAGCTAAGAAATGGTTGAGAAGACAACAAATTTTTCGCAATTCTGCTGCTCCAAACGCTTAACCTGAATGGCCTAGGGAAAAAATACGCATACCGTTGTAATCGGGCCAGATTCTACTTTCAGATGCGACAGGAATTTTTGGGTTAGGTCAATCCGTTCGCGAGATATAGGAGTTTGAAGCCAAGAAATGGTTGAGAAGGCAAAAAATTTTTCGCAATTCTGCTGCTTCAAACGCGTAACCAGAATGGCCTAGGGAAAAAATACACATACCGTTGTAATCGGGCGAGCTTCTACTTTCAGTTACAATAGGAATTTTTGGGTTAGGTCAATCCGTTCGCGAGATATGGGACTTTGAAGCTAAGAAATGGTTGAGAAGACAACAAATTTTTCGCAATTCTGCTGCTCCAAACGCTTAACCTGAATGGCCTAGGGGAAGAATACAAGTATCGTTGTAATCGGGCGAGTTTCTACTTTCAAATGCAATAGGAATTTTTGGGTTAGGTCAATCCGTTCGCGAGATATGGGAGTTTAAAGCTAAGAAATGGTTGAGAAGACAACAAATTTTTCGCAATTCTGCTGCTCCAGTCGCTTAACCAGAATGGGCTAGGGAAAAAATACACATACCTTTGTAACCGGGCGAGTTTCTACTTTCAGACGCAACAGGAATTTTTGGGTTAGGTCAATCCGTTCGCCAGATATGGGAGTTTGAAGCCAAGAAATGGTTGAGAAGGCAAAAAATTTTTCGCAATTCTGCTGCTTCAAACGCTTAACCAGAATGGCCTAGGGAAAAAATGCACATACCGTTGTAATCGGGCGTGTTTCTACTTTCAGATGCAATAGGAATTTTTGTGTTAGGTCAATCCGTTCGCGAGATATGGGAGTTTGAAGACAAGAAATGGTTGAGAAGGCAAAAAGTTTTTCGCAATTCTGCTGCTCCAAACGCTTAACCAGAATGGCCTAAGGAAAGAATACACATACCGTTGTAATCGTGCGAGTTTCTACTTTCAGTTACAATAGGAATTTTTGGGTTAGGTCAATCCGTTCGCGAGACATGGGACTTTGAAGCTAAGAAATGGTCGAGAAAACAACAAATTTTTCGCAATTCTGCTGCTCCAAACGCTTAACCAGAATGGGCTAGGGGAAAAATACAAGTACCGTTGTAATCGGGCGAGTTTCTACATTCAAATGCAATAGGAATTTTTGGGTTAGGTCAATCCGTTCGCGAGATATGGGAGTTTGAAGCTAAGAAATGGTTGAGAAGACAACAAATTTTTCGCAATTCTGCTGCTCCAAACGCTTAACCTGAATGGCCTAGGGAAAAAATACGCATACCGTTGTAATCGGGCCAGATTCTACTTTCAGATGCGAAATGAATTCTTGGGTTAGGTCGATCCGTTCGCGAGATATGGGAGTTTGAAGCCAAGAAATGGTTGAGAAGGCAAAAAATTTTTCGCAATTCTGCTGCTTCAAACGCTTAACCAGAATGGCCTAGGGAAAAAATACACATACCGTTGTAATCGGGCGAGTTTCTACTTTCAGATGCAATAGGAATTTTTGGGTTAGGTCAATCCGTTCGCCAGATATGGGAGTTTGAAGACAAGAAATGGTTGAGAAGGCAAAAAATTTTTCGCAAATTCTGCTGCTCCAAACGCTTAACCAGAATGGCCTAAGGAAAGAATACACATACCGTTGTAATCGGGCGAGTTTCTACTTCCAGATGCAACAGGAATTTTTGGGTTAGGTCAATCCGTTCGCGAGATATGGGACTTTGAAGCTCAGAAATGGTTGAGAAGACAACAAATTTTTCGCAACGCTGCTGCTCCAAACGCTTAACCTGAATGGCCTAGGGAAAAAATACGCATACCGTTGTAATCGGGCCAGATTCTACTTTCAGATGCGACAGGAATTTTTGGGTTAGGTCAATCCGTTCGCGAGATATGGGAGTTTGAAGCCAAGAAATGGTTGAGAAGGCAAAAAATTTTTCGCAATTCTGCTGCTTCAAACGCTTAACCAGAATGGCCTAGGGAAAAAATGCACATACCGTTGTAATCGGGCGGGTTTCTACATTCAGATGCAATAGGAATTTTTGGGTTTGGTCAATCCGTTCGCGAGATATGGGAGTTTGAAGACAAGAAATGGTTGAGAAGGCAAAAAATTTTTCGCAATTCTGCTGCTCCAAACGCTTAACCAGAATGGCCTAAGGAAAGAATACACATACCGTTGTAATCGGGCGAGTTTCTACTTCCAGATGCAACAGGAATTTTTGGGTTAGGTCAATCCGTTCGCGAGACATGGGACTTTGAAGCTAAGAAATGGTCGAGAAGACAACAAATTTTTCGCAATTCTGCTGCTCCAAACGCTTAACCAGAATGGGCTAGGGGAAAAATACAAGTACCGTTGTAATCGGGCGAGTTTCTACATTCAAATGCAATAGGAATTTTTGGGTTAGGTCAATCCGTTCGCGAGATATGGGAGTTTGAAGCTAAGAAATGGTTGAGAAGACAACAAATTTTTCGCAATTCTGCTGCTCCAAACGCTTAACCTGAATGGCCTAGGGAAAAAATACGCATACCGTTGTAATCGGGCCAGATTCTACCTTCAGATGCGAAATGAATTCTTGGGTTAGGTCGATCCGTTCGCGAGATATGGGAGTTTGAAGCCAAGAAATGGTTGAGAAGGCAAAAAATTTTTCGCAATTCTGCTGCTTCAAACGCTTAACCAGAATGGCCTAGGGAAAAAATACACATACCGTTGTAATCGGGCGAGTTTCTACTTTCAGATGCAATAGGAATTTTTGGGTTAGGTCAATCCGTTCGCGAGATATGGGAGTTTGAAGACAAGAAATGGTTGAGAAGGCAAAAAATTTTTCGCAATTCTGCTTCTCCAAACGCTTAACCAGAATGGCCTAAGGAAAAAATACACAAACCGTTGTAATCGGGCGAGTTTCTACTTCCAGATGCAACAGGAATTTTTGGGTTAGGTCAATCCGTTCGCGAGATATGGGAGTTTGAAACCAAGAAATGGTTGAGAAGGCAAAAAATTTTTCACAATTCTGCTGCTCCAGTCGCTTAACCAGAATGGGCTAGGGAAAAAATACACATACCTTTGTAACCGGGCGAGTTTCTACTTTCAGACGCAACAGGAATTTTTGGGTTAGGTCAATCCGTTCGCGAGATATGGGAGTTTGAAGACAAGAAATGGTTGAGAAGGCAAAAAATTTTTCGCAATTCTGCTGCTCCAAACGCTTAACCAGAATGGCCTAAGGAAAGAATACACATACCGTTGTAATCGGGCGAGTTTCTACTTCCAGATGCAACAGGAATTTTTGGGTTAGGTCAATCCGTTCGCGAGATATGGGACTTTGAAGCTCAGAAATGGTTGAGAAGACAACAAATTTTTCACAATTCTGCTGCTCCAAACGCTTAACCTGAATGGCCTAGGGGAAGAATACAAGTACCGTTGTAATCGGGCGAGTTTCTACTTTCAAATGCAATAGGAATTTTTGGGTTAGGTCAATCCGTTCGCGAGATATGGGAGTTTAAAGCTAAGAAATGGTTGAGAAGTCAACAAATTTTTCGCAATTCTGCTGCTCCAGTCGCTTAACCAGAATGGGCTAGGGAAAAAATACACATACCTTTGTAACCGGGCGAGTTTCTACTTTCAGACGCAACAGGAATTTTTGGGTTAGGTCAATCCGTTCGCCAGATATGGGAGTTTGAAGCCGAGAAATGGTTGACAAGACAACAAATTTCTCGCACTTCTGCTGCTCCAATCGCTTAACCAGAGTGGCCTAGGGTAAAAATACAAGTACTGTTGTAATCGGGCGTGTTTCTACATTCAAATGCAATAGGAATTTCTCGGTTAGGTCAATCCGTTCGCGAGATATGGGAGTTTAAAGCTAAGAAATGGTTGAGAAGACAACAAATTTTTCGCAATGCTGCTGCTCCAAACGCTTAACCTGAATGGCCTAGGGAAAAAATACGCATACCGTTGTAATCGGGCCAGATTCTACTTTTAGATCCGACATGAATTTTTGGGTTAGGTCAATCCGTTCGCGAGATATGGGAGTTTGAAGCCAAGAAATGGTTGAGAAGGCAAAAAATTTTTCGCAATTCTGCTGCTTCAAACGCTTAACCAGAATGGCCTAGGGAAAAAATGCACATACCGTTGTAATCGGGCGTGTTTCTACTTTCAGATGCAATAGGAATTTTTGGGTTAGGTCAATCCGTTCGCGAGATATGGGAGTTTGAAGACAAGAAATGGTTGAGAAGGCAAAAAGTTTTTCGCAATTCTGCTGCTCCAAACGCTTAACCAGAATGGCCTAAGGAAAGAATACACATACCGTTGTAATCGTGCGAGTTTCTACTTTCAGTTACAATAGGAATTTTTGGGTTAGGTCAATCCGTTCGCGAGACATGGGACTTTGAAGCTAAGAAATGGTCGAGAAGACAACAAATTTTTCGCAATTCTGCTGCTCCAAACGCTTAACCAGAATGGGCTAGGGGTAAAATACAAGTACCGTTGTAATCGGGCGAGTTTCTACATTCAAATGCAATAGGAATTTTTGGGTTAGGTCAATCCGTTCGCGAGATATGGGAGTTTGAAGCTAAGAAATGGTTGAGAAGACAACAAATTTTTCGCAATTCTGCTGCTCCAAACGCTTAACCTGAATGGCCTAGGGAAAAAATACGCATACCGTTGTAATCGGGCCAGATTCTACTTTCAGATGCGAAATGAATTCTTGGGTTAGGTCGATCCGTTCGCGAGATATGGGAGTTTGAAGCCAAGAAATGGTTGAGAAGGCAAAAAATTTTTCTCAATTCTGCTGCTTCAAACGCTTAACCAGAATGGCCTAAGGAAAGAATACACATACCGTTGTAATCGGGCGAGTTTCTACTTCCAGATGCAACAGGAATTTTTGGGTTAGGTCAATCCGTTCGCGAGATATGGGAGTTTGAAACCAAGAAATGGTTGAGAAGGCAAAAAATTTTTCACAATTCTGCTGCTCCAAACGCTTAACCAGAATGGCCTAGGGAAAAAATACACATACCGTTGTAATCGGGCGAGTTTCTACTTTCAAATGCAATAGGAATTTTTGGGTTAGGTCAATCCGTTCGCGAGATATGGGAGTTTGAAGCCGAGAAATGGTTGACAAGACAACAAATTTCTCGCACTTCTGCTGCTCCAATCGCTTAACCAGAATGGCCTAGGGGAAAAATACAAGTACCGTTGTAATCGCGCGAGTTTCTACTTTCAGACGCAACAGGAATTTTTGGGTTAGGTCAATCCGTTCGCCAGATATGGGAGTTTGAAGCCAAGAAATGGTTGAGAAGGCAAAAAATTTTTCGCAATTCTGCTGCTTCAAACGCTTAAACAGAATGGCCTAGGGAAAAAATGCACATACCGTTGTAATCGGGCGTGTTTCTACTTTCAGATGCAATAGGAATTTTTGTGTTAGGTCAATCCGTTCGCGAGATATGGGAGTTTGAAGACAAGAAATGGTTGAGAAGGCAAAAAGTTTTTCGCAATTCTGCTGCTCCAAACGCTTAACCAGAATGGCCTAAGGAAAGAATACACATACCGTTGTAATCGTGCGAGTTTCTACTTTCAGTTACAATAGGAATTTTTGGGTTAGGTCAATCCGTTCGCGAGACATGGGACTTTGAAGCTAAGAAATGGTCGAGAAAACAACAAATTTTTCGCAATTCTGCTGCTCCAAACGCTTAACCAGAATGGGCTAGGGGAAAAATACAAGTACCGTTGTAATCGGGCGAGTTTCTACATTCAAATGCAATAGGAATTTTTGGGTTAGGTCAATCCGTTCGCGAGATATGGGAGTTTGAAGCTAAGAAATGGTTGAGAAGACAACAAATTTTTCGCAATTCTGCTGCTCCAAACGCTTAACCTGAATGGCCTAGGGAAAAAATACGCATACCGTTGTAATCGGGCCAGATTCTACTTTCAGATGCGAAATGAATTCTTGGGTTAGGTCGATCCGTTCGCGAGATATGGGAGTTTGAAGCCAAGAAATGGTTGAGAAGGCAAAAAATTTTTCGCAATTCTGCTGCTTCAAACGCTTAACCAGAATGGCCTAGGGAAAAAATACACATACCGTTGTAATCGGGCGAGTTTCTACTTTCAGATGCAATAGGAATTTTTGGGTTAGGTCAATCCGTTCGCCAGATATGGGAGTTTGAAGACAAGAAATGGTTGAGAAGGCAAAAAATTTTTCGCAAATTCTGCTGCTCCAAACGCTTAACCAGAATGGCCTAAGGAAAGAATACACATACCGTTGTAATCGGGCGAGTTTCTACTTCCAGATGCAACAGGAATTTTTGGGTTAGGTCAATCCGTTCGCGAGATATGGGACTTTGAAGCTCAGAAATGGTTGAGAAGACAACAAATTTTTCGCAACGCTGCTGCTCCAAACGCTTAACCTGAATGGCCTAGGGAAAAAATACGCATACCGTTGTAATCGGGCCAGATTCTACTTTCAGATGCGACAGGAATTTTTGGGTTAGGTCAATCCGTTCGCGAGATATGGGAGTTTGAAGCCAAGAAATGGTTGAGAAGGCAAAAAATTTTTCGCAATTCTGCTGCTTCAAACGCTTAACCAGAATGGCCTAGGGAAAAAATGCACATACCGTTGTAATCGGGCGGGTTTCTACATTCAGATGCAATAGGAATTTTTGGGTTTGGTCAATCCGTTCGCGAGATATGGGAGTTTGAAGACAAGAAATGGTTGAGAAGGCAAAAAATTTTTCGCAATTCTGCTGCTCCAAACGCTTAACCAGAATGGCCTAAGGAAAGAATACACATACCGTTGTAATCGGGCGAGTTTCTACTTCCAGATGCAACAGGAATTTTTGGGTTAGGTCAATCCGTTCGCGAGACATGGGACTTTGAAGCTAAGAAATGGTCGAGAAGACAACAAATTTTTCGCAATTCTGCTGCTCCAAACGCTTAACCAGAATGGGCTAGGGGAAAAATACAAGTACCGTTGTAATCGGGCGAGTTTCTACATTCAAATGCAATAGGAATTTTTGGGTTAGGTCAATCCGTTCGCGAGATATGGGAGTTTGAAGCTAAGAAATGGTTGAGAAGACAACAAATTTTTCGCAATTCTGCTGCTCCAAACGCTTAACCTGAATGGCCTAGGGAAAAAATACGCATACCGTTGTAATCGGGCCAGATTCTACCTTCAGATGCGAAATGAATTCTTGGGTTAGGTCGATCCGTTCGCGAGATATGGGAGTTTGAAGCCAAGAAATGGTTGAGAAGGCAAAAAATTTTTCGCAATTCTGCTGCTTCAAACGCTTAACCAGAATGGCCTAGGGAAAAAATACACATACCGTTGTAATCGGGCGAGTTTCTACTTTCAGATGCAATAGGAATTTTTGGGTTAGGTCAATCCGTTCGCGAGATATGGGAGTTTGAAGACAAGAAATGGTTGAGAAGGCAAAAAATTTTTCGCAATTCTGCTTCTCCAAACGCTTAACCAGAATGGCCTAAGGAAAAAATACACAAACCGTTGTAATCGGGCGAGTTTCTACTTCCAGATGCAACAGGAATTTTTGGGTTAGGTCAATCCGTTCGCGAGATATGGGACTTTGAAGCTCAGAAATGGTTGAGAAGACAACAAATTTTTCACAATTCTGCTGCTCCAAACGCTTAACCTGAATGGCCTAGGGGAAGAATACAAGTACCGTTGTAATCGGGCGAGTTTCTACTTTCAAATGCAATAGGAATTTTTGGGTTAGGTCAATCCGTTCGCGAGATATGGGAGTTTAAAGCTAAGAAATGGTTGAGAAGTCAACAAATTTTTCGCAATTCTGCTGCTCCAGTCGCTTAACCAGAATGGGCTAGGGAAAAAATACACATACCTTTGTAACCGGGCGAGTTTCTACTTTCAGACGCAACAGGAATTTTTGGGTTAGGTCAATCCGTTCGCCAGATATGGGAGTTTGAAGCCGAGAAATGGTTGACAAGACAACAAATTTCTCGCACTTCTGCTGCTCCAATCGCTTAACCAGAGTGGCCTAGGGTAAAAATACAAGTACTGTTGTAATCGGGCGTGTTTCTACATTCAAATGCAATAGGAATTTCTCGGTTAGGTCAATCCGTTCGCGAGATATGGGAGTTTAAAGCTAAGAAATGGTTGAGAAGACAACAAATTTTTCGCAATGCTGCTGCTCCAAACGCTTAACCTGAATGGCCTAGGGAAAAAATACGCATACCGTTGTAATCGGGCCAGATTCTACTTTTAGATCCGACATGAATTTTTGGGTTAGGTCAATCCGTTCGCGAGATATGGGAGTTTGAAGCCAAGAAATGGTTGAGAAGGCAAAAAATTTTTCGCAATTCTGCTGCTTCAAACGCTTAACCAGAATGGCCTAGGGAAAAAATGCACATACCGTTGTAATCGGGCGTGTTTCTACTTTCAGATGCAATAGGAATTTTTGGGTTAGGTCAATCCGTTCGCGAGATATGGGAGTTTGAAGACAAGAAATGGTTGAGAAGGCAAAAAGTTTTTCGCAATTCTGCTGCTCCAAACGCTTAACCAGAATGGCCTAAGGAAAGAATACACATACCGTTGTAATCGTGCGAGTTTCTACTTTCAGTTACAATAGGAATTTTTGGGTTAGGTCAATCCGTTCGCGAGACATGGGACTTTGAAGCTAAGAAATGGTCGAGAAGACAACAAATTTTTCGCAATTCTGCTGCTCCAAACGCTTAACCAGAATGGGCTAGGGGTAAAATTCAAGTACCGTTGTAATCGGGCGAGTTTCTACATTCAAATGCAATAGGAATTTTTGGGTTAGGTCAATCCGTTCGCGAGATATGGGAGTTTGAAGCTAAGAAATGGTTGAGAAGACAACAAATTTTTCGCAATTCTGCTGCTCCAAACGCTTAACCTGAATGGCCTAGGGAAAAAATACGCATACCGTTGTAATCGGGCCAGATTCTACTTTCAGATGCGAAATGAATTCTTGGGTTAGGTCGATCCGTTCGCGAGATATGGGAGTTTGAAACCAAGAAATGGTTGAGAAGGCAAAAAATTTTTCGCAATTCTGCTGCTTCAAACGCTTAACCAGAATGGCCTAGGGAAAAAATACACATACCGTTGTAATCGGGCGTGTTTCTACTTTCAGATGCAATAGGAATTTTTGGGTTAGGTCAATCCGTTCGCGAGATATGGGAGTTTGAAGACAAGAAATGGTTGAGAAGGCAAAAAATTTTTCGCAATTCTGCTTCTCCAAACGCTTAACCAGAATGGCCTAAGGAAAAAATACACACACCGTTGTAATCGGGCGAGTTTCTACTTCCAGATGCAACAGGAATTTTTGGGTTAGGTCAATCCGTTCGCGAGATATGGGAGTTTGAAACCAAGAAATGGTTGAGAAGGCAAAAAATTTTTCACAATTCTGCTGCTCCAGTCGCTTAACCAGAATGGGCTAGGGAAAAAATACACATACCTTTGTAACCGGGCGAGTTTCTACTTTCAGACGCAACAGGAATTTTTGGGTTAGGTCAATCCGTTCGCGAGATATGGGAGTTTGAAGACAAGAAATGGTTGAGAAGGCAAAAAATTTTTCGCAATTCTGCTGCTCCAAACGCTTAACCAGAATGGCCTAAGGAAAGAATACACATACCGTTGTAATCGGGCGAGTTTCTACTTCCAGATGCAACAGGAATTTTTGGGTTAGGTCAATCCGTTCGCGAGACATGGGACTTTGAAGCTAAGAAATGGTCGAGAAGACAACAAATTTTTCGCAATTCTGCTGCTCCAAACGCTTAACCAGAATGGGCTAGGGGAAAAATACAAGTACCGTTGTAATCGGGCGAGTTTCTACATTCAAATGCAATAGGAATTTTTGGGTTAGGTCAATCCGTTCGCGAGATATGGGAGTTTGAAGCTAAGAAATGGTTGAGAAGACAACAAATTTTTCGCAATTCTGCTGCTCCAAACGCTTAACCTGAATGGCCTAGGGAAAAAATACGCATACCGTTGTAATCGGGCCAGATTCTACTTTCAGATGCGAAATGAATTCTTGGGTTAGGTCGATCCGTTCGCGAGATATGGGAGTTTGAAGCCAAGAAATGGTTGAGTAGGCAAAAAATTTTTCGCAATTCTGCTGCTTCAAACGCTTAACCAGAATGGCCTAGGGAAAAAATACACATACCGTTGTAATCGGGCGTGTTTCTACTTTCAGATGCAATAGGAATTTTTGGGTTAGGTCAATCCGTTCGCGAGATATGGGAGTTTGAAGACAAGAAATGGTTGAGAAGGCAAAAAATTTTTCGCAATTCTGCTTCTCCAAACGCTTAACCAGAATGGCCTAAGGAAAAAATACACACACCGTTGTAATCGGGCGAGTTTCTACTTCCAGATGCAACAGGAATTTTTGGGTTAGGTCAATCCGTTCGCGAGATATGGGAGTTTGAAACCAAGAAATGGTTGAGAAGGCAAAAAATTTTTCACAATTCTGCTGCTCCAGTCGCTTAACCAGAATGGGCTAGGGAAAAAATACACATACCTTTGTAACCGGGCGAGTTTCTACTTTCAGACGCAACAGGAATTTTTGGGTTAGGTCAATCCGTTCGCGAGATATGGGAGTTTGAAGACAAGAAATGGTTGAGAAGGCAAAAAATTTTTCGCAATTCTGCTGCTCCAAACGCTTAACCAGAATGGCCTAAGGAAAGAATACACATACCGTTGTAATCGGGCGAGTTTCTACTTCCAGATGCAACAGGAATTTTTGGGTTAGGTCAATCCGTTCGCGAGATATGGGACTTTGAAGCTCAGAAATGGTTGAGAAGACAACAAATTTTTCGCAATGCTGCTGCTCCAAACGCTTAACCTGAATGGCCTAAGGAAAAAATACACACACCGTTGTAATCGGGCGAGTTTCTACTTCCAGATGCAACAGGAATTTTTGGGTTATGTCAATCCGTTCGCGAGATATGGGAGTTTGAAACCAAGAAATGGTTGAGAAGGCAAAAAATTTTTCACAATTCTGCTGCTCCAAACGCTTAACCAGAATGGCCTAGGGAAAAAATACACATACCGTTGTAATCGGGCGAGCTTCTACTTTCAGTTACAATAGGAATTTTTGGGTTAGGTCAATCCGTTCGCGAGATATGGGACTTTGAAGCTAAGAAATGGTTGAGAAGACAACAAATTTTTCGCAATTCTGCTGCTCCAAACGCTTAACCTGAATGGCCTAGGGGAAGAATACAAGTACCGTTGTAATCGGGCGAGTTTCTACTTTCAAATGCAATAGGAATTTTTGGGTTAGGTCAATCCGTTCGCGAGATATGGGAGTTTAAAGCTAAGAAATGGTTGAGAAGACAACAAATTTTTCGCAATTCTGCTGCTCCAGTCGCTTAACCAGAATGGGCTAGGGAAAAAATACACATACCTTTGTAACCGGGCGAGTTTCTACTTTCAGACGCAACAGGAATTTTTGGGTTAGGTCAATCCGTTCGCCAGATATGGGAGTTTGAAGCCGAGAAATGGTTGACAAGACAACAAATTTCTCGCACTTCTGCTGCTCCAATCGCTTAACCAGAGTGGCCTAAGGGAAAAATACAAGTACTGTTGTAATCGGGCGAGTTTCTACATTCAAATGCAATAGGAATTTTTCGGTTAGGTCAATCCGTTCGCGAGATATGGGAGTTTAAAGCTAAGAAATGGTTGAGAAGACAACAAATTTTTCGCAATTCTGCTGCTCCAAACGCTTAACCTGAATGGCCTAGGGAAAAAATACGCATACCGTTGTAATCGGGCCAGATTCTACTTTTAGATCCGACATGAATTTTTGGGTTAGGTCAATCCGTTCGCGAGATATGGGAGTTTAAAGCTAAGAAATGGTTGAGAAGACAACAAATTTTTCGCACTTCTGCTGCTCCAAACGCTTAACCAGAATGGCCTAAGGAAAAAATACACACACCGTTGTAATCGGGCGAGTTTCTACTTCCAGATGCAACAGGAATTTTTGGGTTAGGTCAATCCGTTCGCGAGATATGGGAGTTTGAAGAGAAGAAATGGTTGAGAAGGCAAAAAATTTTTCGCAATTCTGCTGCTCCAAACGCTTAACCAGAATGGCCTAAGGAAAGAATACACATACCGTTGTAATCGGGCGAGTTTCTACTTCCAGATGCAATAGGAATTTTTGGGTTAGGTCAATCCGTTCGCGAGATATGGGACTTTGAAGCTCAGAAATGGTTGAGAAGACAACAAATTTTTCGCAATGCTGCTGCTCCAAACGCTTAACCTGAATGGCCTAGGGAAAAAATACGCATACCGTTGTAACCGGGCCAGACTCTACTTTCAGATGCGACAGGAATTTTTGGGTTAGGTCAATCCGTTCGCGAGATATGGGAGTTTGAAGCCAAGAAATGGTTGAGAAGGCAAAAAATTTTTCGCAATTCTGCTGCTTCAAACGCTTAACCAGAATGGCCTAGGGAAAAAATGCACATACCGTTGTAATCGGGCGTGTTTCTACTTTCAGATGCAATAGGAATTTTTGGGTTAGGTCAATCCGTTCGCGAGATATGGGAGTTTAAAGACAAGAAATGGTTGAGAAGGCAAAAAATTTTTCGCAATTCTGCTGCTCCAAACGCTTAACCTGAATGGCCTAGGGGAAAAATACAAGTACCGTTGTAATCGGGCGAGTTTCTACTTTCAAATGCAATAGGAATTTTTGGGTTAGGTCAATCCGTTCGCGAGATATGGGAGTTTAAAGCTAAGAAATGGTTGAGAAGACAACAAATTTTTCGCAATTCTGCTGCTCCAGTCGCTTAACCAGAATGGGCTAGGGAAAAAATACACATACCTTTGTAACCGCGCGAGTTTCTACTTTCAGACGCAACAGGAATTTTTGGGTTAGGTCAATCCGTTCGCGAGATATGGGAGTTTGAAGCCGAGAAATGGTTGACAAGACAACAAATTTCTCGCACTTCTGCTGCTCCAATCGCTTAACCAGAATGGCCTAGGGGAAAAATACAAGTACCGTTGTAATCGGGCGAGTTTCTACTTTCAAATGCAATAGGAATTTTTGGGTTAGGTCAATCCGTTCGCGAGATATGGGAGTTTAAAGCTAAGAAATGGTTGAGAAGACAACAAATTTTTCGAAATTCTGCTGCTCCAAACGCTTAACCTGAATGGCCTAGGGAAAAAATAAGCATACCGTTGTAATCGGGCCAGATTCTACTTTCAGATGCGACAGGAATTTTTGGGTTAGGTCAATCCGTTCGCGAGGTATGGGAGTTTGAAGCCGAGAAATGGTTGACAAGACAACAAATTTCTCGCACTTCTGCTGCTCCAATCGCTTAACCAGAATGGCCTAGGGAAAAAATGCACATACCGTTGTAATCGGGCGTGTTTCTACTTTCAGATGCAATAGGAATTTTTGGGTTAGGTCAATCCGTTCGCGAGATATGGGACTTTGAAGCTAAGAAATGGTTGAGAAGACAACAAATTTTTCGCAATTCTGCTGCTCCAAACGCTTAACCTGAATGGCCTAGGGAAAAAATACGCATACCGTTGTAATCGGGCCAGATTCTACTTTCAGATGCGACAGGAATTTTTGGGTTAGGTCAATCCGTTCGCGAGATATGGGAGTTTGAAGCCAAGAAATGGTTGAGAAGGCAAAAAATTTTTCGCAATTCTGCTGCTTCAAACGCTTAACCAGAATGGCCTAGGGAAAAAATGCACATACCGTTGTAATCGGGCGTGTTTCTACTTTCAGATGCAATAGGAATTTTTGGGTTAGGTCAATCCGTTCGCGAGATATGGGAGTTTGAAGACAAGAAATGGTTGAGATGGCAAAAAATTTTTCGCAATTCTGCTGCTCCAAACGCTTAATCAGAATGGCCTAAGGAAAGAATACACATACCGTTGTAATCGGGCGAGTTTCTACTTCCAGATGCAACAGGAATTTTTGGGTTAGGTCAATCCGTGCGCGAGATATGGGAGTTTGAAGCCGAGAAATGGTTGACAAGACAACAAATTTCTCGCACTTCTGCTGCTCCAATCGCTTAACCAGAATGGCCTAGGGGAAAAATACAAGTACCGTTGTAATCGGGCGAGTTTCTACTTTCAAATGCAATAGGAATTTTTGGGTTAGGTCAATCCGTTCGCGTGATATGGGAGTTTGAAGCTAAGAAATTGTTGAGAAGACAACAAATTTTTCGCACTTCTGCTGCTCCAAACGCTTAACCTGAATGGCCTAGGGGAAAAATACAAGTACCGTTGTAATCGGGCGAGTTTCTACTTTCAAACGCAATAGGAATTTTTGGGTTAGGTCAATCCGTTCACGAGATATGGGAGTTTGAAGACAAGAAATGGTTGAGAAGGCAAAAAATTTTTCGCAATTCTGCTGCTCCAAACGCTTAACCAGAATGGCCTAAGGAAAGAATACACATACCGTTGTAATCGGGCGAGTTTCTACTTCCAGATGCAACAGGAATTTTTGGGTTAGGTCAATCCGTTCGCGAGATATGGGACTTTGAAGCTAAGAAATGGTTGAGAAGACAACAAATTTCTCGCACTTCTGCTGCTCCAATCGCTTAACCAGAATGGCCTAGGGGAAAAATACAAGTACCGTTGTAATCGGGCGAGTTTCTACTTTCAAATGCAATAGGAATTTTTGGGTTAGGTCAATCCGTTCGCGTGATATGGGAGTTTAAAGCTAAGAAATGGTTGAGAAGACAACAAATTTTTCGCAATTCTGCTGCTCCAGTCGCTTAACCAGAATGGGCTAGGGAAAAAATACACATACCTTTGTAACCGGGCGAGTTTCTACTTTCAGACGCAACAGGAATTTTTGGGTTAGGTCAATCCGTTCGCGAGATATGGGAGTTTAAAGCTAAGAAATGGTTGAGAAGACAACAAATTTTTCGCAATTCTGCTGCTCCAAACGCTTAACCTGAATGGCCTAGGGAAAAAATAAGCATACCGTTGTAATCGGGCCAGATTCTACTTTCAGATGCGACAGGAATTTTTGGGTTAGGTCAATCCGTTCGCGAGGTATGGGAGTTTGAAGCCGAGAAATGGTTGACAAGACAACAAATTTCTCGCACTTCTGCTGCTCCAATCGCTTAACCAGAATGGCCTAGGGAAAAAATGCACATACCGTTGTAATCGGGCGTGTTTCTACTTTCAGATGCAATAGGAATTTTTGGGTTAGGTCAATCCGTTCGCGAGATATGGGAGTTTGAAGACAAGAAATGGTTGAGAAGGCAAAAAATTTTTCGCAATTCTGCTGCTCCAAACGGTTAACCAGAATGGCCTAAGGAAAGAATACACATACCGTTGTAATCGGGCGAGTTTCTACTTCCAGATGCAACAGGAATTTTTGGGTTAGGTCAATCCGTTCGCGAGATATGGGACTTTGAAGCTAAGAAATGGTTGAGAAGACAACAAATTTTTCGCAATTCTGCTGCTCCAAACGCTTAACCTGAATGGCCTAGGGAAAAAATACGCATACCGTTGTAATCGGGCCAGATTCTACTTTCAGATGCGACAGGAATTTTTGGGTTAGGTCAATCCGTTCGCCAGATATGGGAGTTTGAAGCCAAGAAATGGTTGAGAAGGCAAAAAATTTTTCGCAATTCTGCTGCTTCAAACGCTTAACCAGAATGGCCTAGGGAAAAAATGCACATACCGTTGTAATCGGGCGTGTTTCTACTTTCAGATGCAATAGGAATTTTTGGGTTAGGTCAATCCGTTCGCGAGATATGGGAGTTTGAAGCCAAGAAATGGTTGAGAAGGCAAAAAATTTTTCGCAATTCTGCTGCTTCAAACGATTAACCAGAATGGCCTAGGGAAAAAATGCACATACCGTTGTAATCGGGCGTGTTTCTACTTTCAGATGCAATAGGAATTTTTGGGTTAGGTCAATCCGTTCGCGAGATATGGGAGTTTGAAGACAAGAAATGGTTGAGAAGGCAAAAAATTTTTCGCAATTCTGCTGCTCCAAACGCTTAATCAGAATGGCCTAAGGAAAGAATACACATACCGTTGTAATCGGGCGAGTTTCTACTTCCAGATGCAACAGGAATTTTTGGGTTAGGTCAATCCGTGCGCGAGATATGGGAGTTTGAAGCCGAGAAATGGTTGACAAGACAACAAATTTCTGGCACTTCTGCTGCTCCAATCGCTTAACCAGAATGGCCTAGGGGAAAAATACAAGTACCGTTGTAATCGGGCGAGTTTCTACTTTCAAATGCAATAGGAATTTTTGGGTTAGGTCAATCCGTTCGCGTGATATGGGAGTTTGAAGCTAAGAAATTGTTGAGAAGACAACAAATTTTTCGCACTTCTGCTGCCCCAAACGCTTAACCAGAATGGCCTAGGGAAAAAATGCACATACCGTTGTAATCGGGCGTGTTTCTACTTTGAGATGCAATAGGAATTTTTGGGTTAGGTCAATCCGTTCACGAGATATGGGAGTTTGAAGACAAGAAATGGTTGAGAAGGCAAAAAATTTTTCGCAATTCTGCTGCTCCAAACGCTTAACCAGAATGGCCTAAGGAAAAAATACACATACCGTTGAAATCGGGCGAGTTTCTACTTCCAGATGCAACAGGAATTTTTGGGTTAGGTCAATCCGTTCGCGAGATATGGGAGTTTGAAACCAAGAAATGGTTGAGAAGGCAAACAATTTTTCGCAATTCTGCTGCTCCAAACGCTTAACCAGAATGGCCTAGGGAAAAAATACACATACCGTTGTAATCGGGCGAGCTTCTACTTTCAGTTACAATAGGAATTTTTGGGTTAGGTCAATCCGTTCGCGAGATATGGGACTTTGAAGCTAAGAAATGGTTGAGAAGACAACAAATTTTTCGCAATTCTGCTGCTCCAAACGCTTAACCTGAATGGCCTAGGGGAAAAATACAAGTACCGTTGTAATCGGGCGAGTTTCTACTTTCAAATGCAATAGGAATTTTTGGGTTAGGTCAATCCGTTCGCGAGATATGGGAGTTTGAAGACAAGAAATGGTTGAGAAGGCAAAAAATTTTTCGCAATTCTGCTGCTCCAAACGCTTAACCAGAATGGCCTAAGGAAAGAATACACATACCGTTGTAATCGGGCGAGTTTCTACTTCCAGATGCAACAGGAATTTTTGGGTTAGGTCAATCCGTTCGCGAGATATGGGACTTTGAAGCTAAGAAATGGTTGAGAAGACAACAAATTTCTCGCACTTCTGCTGCTCCAATCGCTTAACCAGAATGGCCTAGGGGAAAAATACAAGTACCGTTGTAATCGGGCGAGTTGCTACTTTCAAATGCAATAGGAATTTTTGGGTTAGGTCAATCCGTTCGCGTGATATGCGAGTTTAAGGCTAAGAAATGGTTGAGAAGACAACAAATTTTTCGCAATTCTGCTGCTCCAGTCGCTTAACCAGAATGGGCTAGGGAAAAAATACACATACCTTTGTAACCGGGCGAGTTTCTACTTTCAGACGCAACAGGAATTTTTGGGTTAGGTCAATCCGTTCGCGAGATATGGGAGTTTGAAGCCGAGAAATGGTTGACAAGACAACAAATTTCTCGCACTTCTGCTGCTCCAATCGCTTAACCAGAATGGCCTAGGGGAAAAATACAAGTACCAGCCATTTGCCTGGAGACGGGCCATGTCAGGCAGCGGTGCACCTCCGCGGTGGACCGCAGCGGTGCTTGTTACCGCTGCGGTGCCGAAGGCCACCGCGCGAGCCACTGCGCGGCGGCCCCCAAGTGCCCGCTGTGTGCGGACATGGGGAGACCCGCCGCGCACCGAATGGGGGGGAAGCAGTGTACCCCCCCATCCCGACGAGGGCAGAGGAGGGGGGCGCCGGGGCCGCTCCCGGCGCCGGTGAGAGTAGCCCCAGCTGCGAGCGCCGCGGCGCCCGCGGACCTGGCCGCGACCGCCGCGACGGCCGCAAAGAAGGGGTCGGAGGCGGCGGCGGCGTTGATGTCCGCGATGGAGGTGGACATTGGCCCCGCCGCCGTCCTCACGGAGGTGCCACCAGGAGGCGGTGAGGAGGCCATCAATTAATGGCTCCCCGCCTCCTCCTGCAGGCCAACCTCAACCACTGCCGCGCAGCGCAGGACCTAATGTGTCAGACGCTGGCGGAGTGGGGGGGTGGTCTGGCAGTCGCTGCCGAGCCGTACCGCGTCCCCGACCATCCGCATTGGATGGGGGATGCGGACGGCTTGGTGGCGGCTGTGTGGCAGGGCGGTGACGGGTACCCTCCGTTCTCCTTACTGGAGAGCGGGGCGGGATTCGTCGCCGTCCAGTGGGGGGGAGTCGCCGTGGTGGGGTGCTACGTTTCGCCCAACTGCGGCCTTGCTGCCTTCGAGCAGTACTTGGCCGGGGTGGGGGCGTGCCTCACAAGGATTGCGCCCCGGCCGGTGCTGGTCCTGGGGGACTTCAATGCCTGGTCTGTGGCATGGGGGTCCCCCAGGACCAATCGAAGGGGCGAGGCTCTGGGCGACTGGGCGGCGGGCTTCGACCTCCGGTTGATTAACCGGGGGTCGGAGCTGACGTGCGTGCGGCGCGGGGGAGGGTCCATAGTGGATTTGACGTTTGGATCCCCCGGCGCCGCGCGTATGGTGTCCGGGTGGGACGTGGTGGTGGGGGAGGAGACATTATCGGACCACCGGTATATCCGCGTGGTCCTGACCGCCCCCGAGGCCGCCGCGGCCCCACACCGACACCTCCGCCCGGGAGCGGGTAGCGCCCCACCCCGCAGATGGGCGCTTCGGCGCCTTGACAAGGACGTCCTGGTGGCAGCCGCTCTAGCCGAAACCTGGCCTCGACGGGAGACCAGGCTGCCCGACCTGGAGGAGGCCGTGGCTCGGCTCGGGAGCGCCGTCGCGCGCATTTGCGACGCGGCGATGCCCCGGGCCGGGCCGCGGTCTCCTCGTCGGGCGGTGTACTGGTGGTCGGGCGAAATCGGGGAATTGCGGACAGCATGCGTCCGGGCCCGACGCCAGTACACCCGCGCGCGTCGTCGGGCCGGACGGAACGGCGACGACGGCGCGCGGGCGGGGGCGGCGGAACTGTACGAGTCCTATCGGGCGGAAAAGAGGGCTCTGCAGGTCGCCATCAAACGGGCCAAGGCCCAGAGCTGGAAGGAGCTCCTCGAGACCCTCGAGCGGGATCCATGGGGGCGCCCATACCGGATAGTTCTAAATAAACTCCGGCCATGGGCTCCCCCGATCACCGAGAGTCTCGACCCCCAGCTCTTGAGGGACGTGGTCGACACGCTCTTCCCGATCGTGGGGGAGAGCGGGCCACGTCCCTCTGCGGACCCGACCACCTGGTCCGCGGAGCTGGGGGTCTCGGCTGGGGAGCTAGCCGCGGCCATCCGAAGACTCGGGGCGAAGGATACTGCCCCGGGTCCTTCGGGAGTGCCCGGCCGAGTCTTGGTCTTGGCCGCGGACGTCCTGGGTGACGGCCTCCGGGAGCTATTCGACCGCTGCCTGGAGGCCGGGCGATTCCCCTCCGCATGGAAGGTGGCCCGAATGGTCCTCCTCCGGAAAGAGGGTAGGCCCGCGGACTCTCCGTCCGCGTACCGGCCGATTTGCCTGCTCGACGATGTGGGCAAGCTCCTAGAAAGAGTCGTGGCGGCCCGCATCGTCGGGCACCTGTCGCGGGGTGGGCCCGGGCTGGCGGAGTGCCAGTTCGGGTTCCGGGAGGGCCGGTCGACGATCGACGCGATTCGACGCGTCCGGTCCCTCTCGGCCTCGGCGGTCTCCCGGGGTGGGGTGGCATTGGCGGTGTCCTTGGACATCGCCAATGCGTTTAACACCCTACCCTGGGAGGCGATTAGGCGGGGGCTTGAGGAACATCGAGTCCCCGCCTACCTTAGGGCAGTCGTCGAGGACTACCTCCGCGACAGGTGGATCGAGTATCCGGGCCGGTGCGGGACGGAGAGGAGAGCGGTGTACTCCGGGGTTCCGCAGGGGTCGGTGTTAGGACCCCTGCTGTGGAACCTCGGGTACGACACCGTCCTGCGGGCCGAAGACCTCCCCGACGGCGTCAGTCTGACGTGTTACGCGGACGACACCTTGTTGCTGGCCGTCGGGGGGGACTGGAGGGGGGCTGTTCGGGCCGCCGAGGACGGTGCCCGGCGCGTCGTCTCCCGGATCAGGGGGATCGGTTTGGAGGTGGCTCTCCACAAAACCGAGGTACTCGGGATGTATAGACCCCGGGGAGAGCCGCCTCCTCCCCTGATCCGGGTGGGTGAGACAGACGTCGAGGTGAGGTCTCAGATGAAATATCTGGGACTTCACCTCGACAGCCACTGGCGCTTCGGGGGCCATTTCCGGGCCCTGGCCCCGCGGTTGGAGAGGATAGTTGGCGCTTTGGGCCGTATCCTCCCCAACCTGCGGGGCCCGAGTGACCGGGTTCGCCGCCTCTACGCGGGAATGGTCCACTCGGTGGCCCTATACGGGGCCCCCGTTTGGGCGGGCGACCTGGCCGCCTCCCGGCGCAGCAAGGTATTGCTGCGCCGGGTTCAAAGGCGGCTTGCACTGCGGATCGCCCGGGGGTACCGGACCGTTTCGTATGAGGCGGCGAGCGTCCTGTCAGGGCTACCCCCGGCGGACTTGATCGCGGGCGCGCATGCGGCTTTCTACGAGGGCCGCATGCGCGCCCGCGAGGATGGGGTGGTCCTGGCGGGACGCGAGGTGGAGGCCCTCAGGCGCCAGGCCCGGGAGTCCATGCTGCAGCTTTGGCAGCAGCGGCTGGCCGAGCCGTTGTTCGGCCAGAGGACTGTCCGGGCTATCCGGCCGGTCCTGTTTGAGTGGCTGGGTAGGCGCTTCGGCTCACTCACCTACCGGTTGGTGCAGGTGCTGTCCGGGCACGGATGCTTCGGACAGTACCTGTGCCGGATCGGTGTGGAAGAGGCGGCGCGCTGCTGGCACTGTCCAGCGGACGAGGACACGGCGCAACACACCCTCGAGGTGTGTCCGGCCTGGGGGGTGGAGCGCCGTGTCCTCACGGCCGTGATTGGGGCGGATCTGTCGCTGCCGGGCGTGGTACGGGCCATGCTCGGCAGCGAGACGAAGTGGCGGGCCGTGGCCTCCTTCTGCGAGGAGGTAATCTCACAGAAGGAGGCCGCGAGCCGCATTCGCGAGAGCGGGAGACCGCGAGCGAGGCCTCGTCCGAGGCCGGGGGCGGGTGGGCCTCCGGAAGGGCCGGGGAGGCCACCCTGAGAGCGGCGGGCGGGGGTGCGTAGCCCTTGAGGCTCGTGCCACCGCCCGTCGTCTGAGGGGTGGGAAGAATAAGGGACGGCGACGCTCTCGAGGGCGGAGAGGCCAGAGCCGCCCTCGGGAGCGTACGAGCCGGGGTGCGGCCGCGCCGACGGCACGGTCCCAGGGCCGTGCCTCCGGCGCGGCTATGGGGACCGTGGGCGGTCGCGAGTGTGGGACTCGCGGCCGCCCTCGGGCGGCCCCCGGGAGTGGGAGGTCGGAGCAGTGTGGCCCTGCTCCGACGTCGGGCGCCAGAGCGCCGAGGAGAAAACAGGGAAGGGAGGGTGAAGTACCCCCTCCCTTCCCTGGAACGGGAGGACACGGGCGCGAGAGCCCTGCACGGGGGAGCACCTGATGTTATGATGTCTTCGGTCCCAGGTGCTCCCCCTGCATAGTGCGAGGATGGCCACCGCGGTGGGTTTTAGTGGGTAGGTCCCGCGCCCGATGGGTTTCCTTCCGGGCGCGGGGAATCCCACACTCCCCCCGCCCCTCCCCAGGCGGCGGGGGGGTCTTTCGAAGATTTCCCCCACGTTAAAAAAAAAAAAAAAAAAAAAAAGTACCGTTGTAATCGTGCGAGTTTCTACTTTCAGATGCAATAGGAATTTTTGGGTTAGGTCATTCCGTTCGCGAGATATGGGAGTTTGAAGACAAGAAATGGTTGAGAAGGCAAAAAATTTTTCGCAATTCTGCTGCTCCAAACGCTTAACCAGAATGGCCTAAGGAAAGAATACACATACCGTTGTAATCGGGCGAGTTTCTACTTCCAGATGCAACAGGAATTTTTGGGTTAGGTCAATCCGTTCGCGAGATATGGGACCTTGAAGCTAAGAAATGGTTGAGAAGACAACAAATTTTTCGCAATTCTGTTGCTCCAGGCGCTTAACCAGAATGGCCTAGAGAAAAAATACGCATACCGTTGTAATCGGGCCAGATTCTACTTTCAGATGCGACAGGAATTTTTGGGTTAGGTCAATCCGTTCGCGAGATATGGGAGTTCGAAGCCAAGAAATGGTTGAGAAGGCAAAAAATTTTTCGCAATTCTGCTGCTTCAAACGCTTAACCAGAATGGCCTAGGGAAAAAATGCACATACCGTTGTAATCGGGCGAGTTTCTACTTCCAGATGCAACAGGAATTTTTGGGTTAGGTCAATCCGTTCGCGAGATATGGGAGTTTGAAGCCGAGAAATGGTTGACAAGACAACAAATTTCTCGCACTTCTGCTGCTCCAATCGCTTAACCAGAATGGCCTAGGGGAAAAATACAAGTACCGTTGTAATCGGGCGAGTTTCTACTTTCAAATGCAATAGGAATTTTTGGGTTAGGTCAATCCGTTCGCGAGATATGGGAGTTTGAAGCTAAGAAATGGTTGAGAAGACAACAAATTTTTCGCAATTCTGCTGCTCCAAACGCTTAACCAGAATCGCCTAGGGAAAAGATACACATACCGTTGTAACCGGGCGAGTTTCTACTTTCAGACGCAAAAGGAATTTTTGGGTTAAGTCAATCCGTTCGCGAGATATGGGAGTTTGAAGCCAAGAAGTGGTTGAGAAGGCAAAAAATTTTTCGCAATTCTGCTGCTTCAAACGCTTAACCAGAATGGCCTAGGGAAAAAATGCACATACCGTTGTAATCGGGCGTGTTTCTACTTTCAGATGCAATAGGAATTTTTGGGTTAGGTCAATCCGTTCGCGAGATATGGGACTTTGAAGCTAAGAAATGGTTGAGAAGACAACAAATTTTTCGCAATTCTGCTGCTCCAAACGCTTAACCTGAATGGCCTAGGGAAAAAATACGCATACCGTTGTAATCGGGCCAGATTCTACTTTCAGATGCGACAGGAATTTTTGGGTTAGGTCAATCCGTTCGCCAGATATGGGAGTTTGAAGCCAAGAAATGGTTGAGAAGGCAAAAAATTTTTCGCAATTCTGCTGCTTCAAACGCTTAACCAGAATGGCCTAGGGAAAAAATGCACATACCGTTGTAATCGGGCGTGTTTCTACTTTCAGATGCAATAGGAATTTTTGGGTTAGGTCAATCCGTTCGCGAGATATGGGAGTTTGAAGCCAAGAAATGGTTGAGAAGGCAAAAAATTTTTCGCAATTCTGCTGCTTCAAACGCTTAACCAGAATGGCCTAGGGAAAAAATGCACATACCGTTGTAATCGGGCGTGTTTCTACTTTCAGATGCAATAGGAATTTTTGGGTTAGGTCAATCCGTTCGCGAGATATGGGAGTTTGAAGACAAGAAATGGTTGAGAAGGCAAAAAATTTTTCGCAATTCTGCTGCTCCAAACGCTTAATCAGAATGGCCTAAGGAAAGAATACACATACCGTTGTAATCGGGCGAGTTTCTACTTCCAGATGCAACAGGAATTTTTGGGTTAGGTCAATCCGTGCGCGAGATATGGGAGTTTGAAGCCGAGAAATGGTTGACAAGACAACAAATTTCTGGCACTTCTGCTGCTCCAATCGCTTAACCAGAATGGCCTAGGGGAAAAATACAAGTACCGTTGTAATCGGGCGAGTTTCTACTTTCAAATGCAATAGGAATTTTTGGGTTAGGTCAATCCGTTCGCGTGATATGGGAGTTTGAAGCTAAGAAATTGTTGAGAAGACAACAAATTTTTCGCACTTCTGCTGCTCCAAACGCTTAACCAGAATGGCCTAGGGAAAAAATGCACATACCGTTGTAATCGGGCGTGTTTCTACTTTGAGATGCAATAGGAATTTTTGAGTTAGGTCAATCCGTTCACGAGATATGGGAGTTTGAAGACAAGAAATGGTTGAGAAGGCAAAAAATTTTTCGCAATTCTGCTGCTCCAAACGCTTAACCAGAATGGCCTAAGGAAAAAATACACATACCGTTGAAATCGGGCGAGTTTCTACTTCCAGATGCAACAGGAATTTTTGGGTTAGGTCAATCCGTTCGCGAGATATGGGAGTTTGAAGCCAAGAAATGGTTGAGAAGGCAAAAAATTTTTCGCAATTCTGCTGCTTCAAACGCTTAACCAGAATGGCCTAGGGAAAAAATGCACATACCGTTGTAATCGGGCGTGTTTCTACTTTCAGATGCAATAGGAATTTTTGGGTTAGGTCAATCCGTTCGCGAGATATGGGAGTTTGAAGCCAAGAAATGGTTGAGAAGGCAAAAAATTTTTCGCAATTCTGCTGCTTCAAACGCTTAACCAGAATGGCCTAGGGAAAAAATGCACATACCGTTGTAATCGGGCGTGTTTCTACTTTCAGATGCAATAGGAATTTTTGGGTTAGGTCAATCCGTTCGCGAGATATGGGAGTTTGAAGACAAGAAATGGTTGAGAAGGCAAAAAATTTTTCGCAATTCTGCTGCTCCAAACGCTTAATCAGAATGGCCTAAGGAAAGAATACACATACCGTTGTAATCGGGCGAGTTTCTACTTCCAGATGCAACAGGAATTTTTGGGTTAGGTCAATCCGTGCGCGAGATATGGGAGTTTGAAGCCGAGAAATGGTTGACAAGACAACAAATTTCTGGCACTTCTGCTGCTCCAATCGCTTAACCAGAATGGCCTAGGGGAAAAATACAAGTACCGTTGTAATCGGGCGAGTTTCTACTTTCAAATGCAATAGGAATTTTTGGGTTAGGTCAATCCGTTCGCGTGATATGGGAGTTTGAAGCTAAGAAATTGTTGAGAAGACAACAAATTTTTCGCACTTCTGCTGCTCCAAACGCTTAACCAGAATGGCCTAGGGAAAAAATGCACATACCGTTGTAATCGGGCGTGTTTCTACTTTGAGATGCAATAGGAATTTTTGAGTTAGGTCAATCCGTTCACGAGATATGGGAGTTTGAAGACAAGAAATGGTTGAGAAGGCAAAAAATTTTTCGCAATTCTGCTGCTCCAAACGCTTAACCAGAATGGCCTAAGGAAAAAATACACATACCGTTGAAATCGGCCGAGTTTCTACTTCCAGATGCAACAGGAATTTTTGGGTTAGGTCAATCCGTTCGCGAGATATGGGAGTTTGAAACCAAGAAATGGTTGAGAAGGCAAACAATTTTTCGCAATTCTGCTGCTCCAAACGCTTAACCAGAATGGCCTAGGGAAAAAATACACATACCGTTGTAATCGGGCGAGCTTCTACTTTCAGTTACAATAGGAATTTTTGGGTTAGGTCAATCCGTTCGCGAGATATGGGACTTTGAAGCTAAGAAATGGTTGAGAAGACAACAAATTTTTCGCAATTCTGCTGCTCCAAACGCTTAACCTGAATGGCCTAGGGGAAAAATACAAGTACCGTTGTAATCGGGCGAGTTTCTACTTTCAAATGCAATAGGAATTTTTGGGTTAGGTCAATCCGTTCGCGAGATATGGGAGTTTGAAGACAAGAAATGGTTGAGAAGGCAAAAAATTTTTCGCAATTCTGCTGCTCCAAACGCTTAACCAGAATGGCCTAAGGAAAGAATACACATACCGTTGTAATCGGGCGAGTTTCTACTTCCAGATGCAACAGGAATTTTTGGGTTAGGTCAATCCGTTCGCGAGATATGGGACTTTGAAGCTAAGAAATGGTTGAGAAGACAACAAATTTCTCGCACTTCTGCTGCTCCAATCGCTTAACCAGAATGGCCTAGGGGAAAAATACAAGTACCGTTGTAATCGGGCGAGTTTCTACTTTCAAATGCAATAGGAATTTTTGGGTTAGGTCAATCCGTTCGCGTGATATGGGAGTTTAAAGCTAAGAAATGGTTGAGAAGACAACAAATTTTTCGCAATTCTGCTGCTCCAGTCGCTTAACCAGAATGGGCTAGGGAAAAAATACACATACCTTTGTAACCGGGCGAGTTTCTACTTTCAGACGCAACAGGAATTTTTGGGTTAGGTCAATCCGTTCGCGAGATATGGGAGTTTGAAGCCGAGAAATGGTTGACAAGACAACAAATTTCTCGCACTTCTGCTGCTCCAATCGCTTAACCAGAATGGCCTAGGGGAAAAATACAAGTACCGTTGTAATCGTGCGAGTTTCTACTTTCAGATGCAATAGGAATTTTTGGGTTAGGTCAATCCGTTCGCGAGACATGGGACTTTGAAGCTAAGAAATGGTCGAGAAGACAACAAATTTTTCGCAATTCTGCTGCTCCAAACGCTTAACCAGATTGGGCTAGGGGAAAAATACAAGTACCGTTGTAATCGGGCGAGTTTCTACATTCAAATGCAATAGGAATTTTTGGGTTAGGTCAATCCGTTCGCGAGATATGGGAGTTTGAAGCTAAGAAATGGTTGAGAAGACAACAAATTTTTCGCAATTCTGCTGCTCCAAACGCTTAACCTGAATGGCCTGGGGAAAAAATACGCATACCGTTGTAATCGGGCCAGATTCTACTTTCAGATGCGACAGGAATTCTTGGGTTAGGTCAATCCGTTCGCGAGATATGGGAGTTTGAAGCCAAGAAATGGCTGAGAAGGCAAAAAATTTTTCGCAATTCTGCTGCTTCAAACGCTTAACCAGAATGGCCTAGGGAAAAAATACACATACCGTTGTAATCGGGCGAGATTCTGCTTTCAGATGCAATAGGAATTTTTGGGTTAGGTCAATCCGTTCGCGAGATATGGGAGTTTGAAGCCAAGAAATGGTTAAGAAGGCAAAAAATTTTTCGCAATTCTGCTGCTCCAAACGCTTAACCAGAATGGCCTAAGGAAAAAATACACATACCGTTGTAATCGGGCGAGTTTCTACTTTCAGATGCAACAGGAATTTTTGGGTTAGGTCAATCCGTTCGCGAGATTTGGGAGTTTGAAGCCAAGAAATGGTTGAGAAGGCAAAAAATTTTTCGCAATTCTGCTGCTCCAAAGGCTTAACCAGAATGGCCTAGGGAAAAAATACACATACCGTTGTAATTGGGCGAGTTTCTACTTTCAGATGCAATAGGAATTTTTGGGTTAGGTCAATCCGTTCGCGAGATATGGGAGTTTGAAGCTAAGAAATTGTTGAGAAGACAACAAATTTTTCGCACTTCTGCTGCTCCAAACGCTTAACCAGAATGGCCTAGGGAAAAAATGCACATACCGTTGTAATCGGGCGTGTTTCTACTTTCAGATGCAATAGGAATTTTTGGGTTAGGTCAATCCGTTCGCGAGATATGGGAGTTTGAAGACAAGAAATGGTTGAGAAGGCAAAAAATTTTTCGCAATTCTGCTTCTCCAAACGCTTAACCAGAATGGCCTAAGGAAAAAATACACATACCGTTGTAATCGAGCGAGTTTCTACTTCCAGATGCAACAGGAATTTTTGGGTTAGGTCAATCCGTTCGCGAGATATGGGAGTTTGAAACCAAGAAATGGATGAGAAGGCAAAAAATTTTTCGCAATTCTGCTGCTTCAAACGCTTAACCAGAATGGCCTAGGGAAAAAATGCACATACCGTTGTAATCGGGCGTGTTTCTACTTTCAGATGCAATAGGAATTTTTGGGTTAGGTCAATCCGTTCGCGAGATATGGGAGTTTGAAGACAAGAAATGGTTGAGAAGGCAAAAAGTTTTTCGCAATTCTGCTGCTCCAAACGCTTAACCAGAATGGCCTAAGGAAAGAATACACATACCGTTGTAATCGTGCGAGTTTCTACTTTCAGTTACAATAGGAATTTTTGGGTTAGGTCAATCCGTTCGCGAGACATGGGACTTTGAAGCTAAGAAATGGTCGAGAAGACAACAAATTTTTCGCAATTCTGCTGCTCCAAACGCTTAACCAGAATGGGCTAGGGGAAAAATACAAGTACCGTTGTAATCGGGCGAGTTTCTACATTCAAATGCAATAGGAATTTTTGGGTTAGGTCAATCCGTTCGCGAGATATGGGAGTTTGAAGCTAAGAAATGGTTGAGAAGACAACAAATTTTTCGCAATTCTGCTGCTCCAAACGCTTAACCTGAATGGCCTAGGGAAAAAATACGCATACCGTTGTAATCGGGCCAGATTCTACTTTCAGATGCGACAGGAATTCTTGGGTTAGGTCGATCCGTTCGCGAGATATGGGAGTTTGAAGCCAAGAAATGGTTGAGAAGGCAAAAAATTTTTCGCAATTCTGCTGCTTCAAACGCTTAACCAGAATGGCCTAGGGAAAAAATACACATACCGTTGTAATCGGGCGAGTTTCTACTTTCAGATGCAATAGGAATTTTTGGGTTAGGTCAATCCGTTCGCGAGATATGGGAGTTTGAAGCTAAGAAATTGTTGAGAAGACAACAAATTTTTCGCACTTCTGCTGCTCCAAACGCTTAACCAGAATGGCCTAGGGAAAAAATGCACATACCGTTGTAATCGGGCGTGTTTCTACTTTCAGATGCAATAGGAATTTTTGGGTTAGGTCAATCCGTTCGCGAGATATGGGAGTTTGAAGACAAGAAATGGTTGAGAAGGCAAAAAATTTTTCGCAATTCTGCTTCTCCAAACGCTTAACCAGAATGGCCTAAGGAAAAAATACACATACCGTTGTAATCGAGCGAGTTTCTACTTCCAGATGCAACAGGAATTTTTGGGTTAGGTCAATCCGTTCGCGAGATATGGGAGTTTGAAACCAAGAAATGGATGAGAAGGCAAAAAATTTTTCGCAATTCTGCTGCTTCAAACGCTTAACCAGAATGGCCTAGGGAAAAAATGCACATACCGTTGTAATCGGGCGTGTTTCTACTTTCAGATGCAATAGGAATTTTTGGGTTAGGTCAATCCGTTCGCGAGATATGGGAGTTTGAAGACAAGAAATGGTTGAGAAGGCAAAAAGTTTTTCGCAATTCTGCTGCTCCAAACGCTTAACCAGAATGGCCTAAGGAAAGAATACACATACCGTTGTAATCGTGCGAGTTTCTACTTTCAGTTACAATAGGAATTTTTGGGTTAGGTCAATCCGTTCGCGAGACATGGGACTTTGAAGCTAAGAAATGGTCGAGAAGACAACAAATTTTTCGCAATTCTGCTGCTCCAAACGCTTAACCAGAATGGGCTAGGGGAAAAATACAAGTACCGTTGTAATCGGGCGAGTTTCTACATTCAAATGCAATAGGAATTTTTGGGTTAGGTCAATCCGTTCGCGAGATATGGGAATTTGAAGCTAAGAAATGGTTGAGAAGACAACAAATTTTTCGCAATTCTGCTGCTCCAAACGCTTAACCTGAATGGCCTAGGGAAAAAATACGCATACCGTTGTAATCGGGCCAGATTCTACTTTCAGATGCGACAGGAATTCTTGGGTTAGGTCGATCCGTTCGCGAGATATGGGAGTTTGAAGCCAAGAAATGGTTGAGAAGGCAAAAAATTTTTCGCAATTCTGCTGCTTCAAACGCTTAACCAGAATGGCCTAGGGAAAAAATACACATACCGTTGTAATCGGGCGAGTTTCTACTTTCAGATGCAATAGGAATTTTTGGGTTAGGTCAATCCGTTCGCGAGATATGGGAGTTTGAAGACAAGAAATGGTTGAGAAGGCAAAAAATTTTTCGCAATTCTGCTTCTCCAAACGCTTAACCAGAATGGCCTAAGGAAAAAATACACATACCGTTGTAATCGAGCGAGTTTCTACTTCCAGATGCAACAGGAATTTTTGGGTTAGGTCAATCCGTTCGCGAGATATGGGAGTTTGAAACCAAGAAATGGATGAGAAGGCAAAAAATTTTTCGCAATTCTGCTGCTTCAAACGCTTAACCAGAATGGCCTAGGGAAAAAATGCACATACCGTTGTAATCGGGCGTGTTTCTACTTTCAGATGCAATAGGAATTTTTGGGTTAGGTCAATCCGTTCGCGAGATATGGGAGTTTGAAGACAAGAAATGGTTGAGAAGGCAAAAAGTTTTTCGCAATTCTGCTGCTCCAAACGCTTAACCAGAATGGCCTAAGGAAAGAATACACATACCGTTGTAATCGTGCGAGTTTCTACTTTCAGTTACAATAGGAATTTTTGGGTTAGGTCAATCCGTTCGCGAGACATGGGACTTTGAAGCTAAGAAATGGTCGAGAAGACAACAAATTTTTCGCAATTCTGCTGCTCCAAACGCTTAACCAGAATGGGCTAGGGGAAAAATACAAGTACCGTTGTAATCGGGCGAGTTTCTACATTCAAATGCAATAGGAATTTTTGGGTTAGGTCAATCCGTTCGCGAGATATGGGAGTTTGAAGCTAAGAAATGGTTGAGAAGACAACAAATTTTTCGCAATTCTGCTGCTCCAAACGCTTAACCTGAATGGCCTAGGGAAAAAATACGCATACCGTTGTAATCGGGCCAGATTCTACTTTCAGATGCGACAGGAATTCTTGGGTTAGGTCGATCCGTTCGCGAGATATGGGAGTTTGAAGCCAAGAAATGGTTGAGAAGGCAAAAAATTTTTCGCAATTCTGCTGCTTCAAACGCTTAACCAGAATGGCCTAGGGAAAAAATACACATACCGTTGTAATCGGGCGAGTTTCTACTTTCAGATGCAATAGGAATTTTTGGGGTAGGTCAATCCGTTCTCGAGATATGGGAGTTTGAAGCTAAGAAATTGTTGAGAAGACAACAAATTTTTCGCACTTCTGCTGCTCCAAACGCTTAACCAGAATGGCCTAGGGAAAAAATGCACATACCGTTGTAATCGGGCGTGTTTCTACTTTCAGATGCAATAGGAATTTTTGGGTTAGGTCAATCCGTTCGCGAGATATGGGAGTTTGAAGACAAGAAATGGTTGAGAGGGCAAAAAATTTTTCGCAATTCTGCTGCTCCAAACGCTTAACCAGAATGGCCTAAGGAAAGAATACACATACCGTTGTAATCGGGCGAGTTTCTACTTCCAGATGCAACAGGAATTTTTGGGTTAGGTCAATCCGTTCGCGAGATATGGGACTTTGAAGCTCAGAAATGGTTGAGAAGACAACAAATTTTTCGCAATGCTGCTGCTCCAAACGCTTAACCTGAATGGCCTAGGGAAAAAATACGCATACCGTTGTAATCGGGCCAGATTCTACTTTCAGATGCGACAGGAATTTTTGGGTTAGGTCAATCCGTTCGCGAGATATGGGAGTTTGAAGCCAAGAAATGGTTGAGAAGGCAAAAAATTTTTCGCAATTCTGCTGCTTCAAACGCTTAACCAGAATGGCCTAGGGAAAAAATGCACATACCGTTGTAATCGGGCGTGTTTCTACTTTCAGATGCAATAGGAATTTTTGGGTTAGGTCAATCCGTTCGCGAGATATGGGAGTTTGAAGACAAGAAATGGTTGAGAAGGCAAAAAATTTTTCGCAATTCTGCTGCTCCAAACGCTTAACCAGAATGGCCTAGGGAAAAAATGCACATACCGTTGTAATCGGGCGTGTTTCTACTTTCAGATGCAATAGGAATTTTTGGGTTAGGTCAATCCGTTCGCGAGATATGGGAGTTTGAAGACAAGAAATGGTTGAGAAGGCAAAAAATTTTTCGCAATTCTGCTGCTCCAAACGCTTAACCTGAATGGCCTAGGGGAAAAATACAAGTACCGTTGTAATCGGGCGAGTTTCTACTTTCAAATGCAATAGGAATTTTTGGGTTAGGTCAATCCGTTCGCGAGATATGGGAGTTTGAAGACAAGGAATGGTTGAGAAGGCAAAAAATTTTTCGCAATTCTGCTGCTCCAAACGCTTAACCAGAATGGCCTAAGGAAAGAATACACATACCGTTGTAATCGGGCGTGTTTCTACTTCCAGATGCAACAGGAATTTTTGGGTTAGGTCAATCCGTTCGCGAGATATGGGACTTTGAATCTCAGAAATAGTTGAGAAGACAAAAAATTTTCGCAATGCTGCTGCTCCAAACGCTTAACCTGAATGGCCTAGGGAAAAAATACGCATACCGTTGTAATCGGGCCAGATTCTACTTTCAGATGCGACAGGAATTTTTGGGTTAGGTCAATCCGTTCGCGAGATATGGGAGTTTGAAGCCAAGAAATGGTTGAGAAGGCAAAAAATTTTTCGCAATTCTGCTGCTTCAAACGCTTAACCAGAATGGCCTAGGGAAAAAATGCACATACCGTTGTAATCGGGCGTGTTTCTACTTTCAGATGCAATAGGAATTTTTGGGTTAGGTCAATCCGTTCGCGAGATATGGGAGTTTGAACACAAGGAATGGTTGAGAAGGCAAAAAATTGTTCGCAATTCTGCTGCTCCAAACGCTTAACCAGAATGGCCTAGGGAAAAAATGCACATACCTTTGTAATCGGGCGTGTTTCTACTTTCAGATGCAATAGGAATTTTTGGGTTAGGTCAATCCGTTCGCGAGATATGGGAGTTTGAAGACAAGAAATGGTTGAGAAGGCAAAAAATTTATCGCAATTCTGCTGCTCCAAACGCTTAACCAGAATGGCCTAAGGAAAAAATACACATACCGTTGTAATCGGGCGAGTTTCTACTTCCAGATGCAACAGGAATTTTTGGGTTAGGTCAATCCGTTCGCGAGATATGGGAGTTTGAAACCAAGAAATGGTTGAGAAGGCAAAAAATTTTTCGCAATTCTGCTGCTCCAAACGCTTAACCAGAATGGCCTAGGGGAAAAATACACATACCGTTGTAATCGGGCGAGCTTCTACTTTCAGTTACAATAGGAATTTTTGGGTTAGGTCAATCCGTTCGCGAGATATGGGACTTTGAAGCTAAGAAATGGTTGAGAAGACAACAAATTTTTCGCAATTCTGCTGCTCCAAACGCTTAACCTGAATGGCCTAGGGGAAAAATACACATACCTTTGTAACCGGGCGAGTTTCTACTTTCAGACGCAACAGGAATTTTTGGGTTAGGTCAATCCGTTCGCGAGATATGGGAGTTTGAAGCCGAGAAATGGTTGACAAGACAACAAATTTCTCGCAATTCTGCTGCTCCAATCGCTTAACCAGAATGGCCTAGGGGAAAAATACAAGTACCGTTGTAATCGGGCGAGTTTCTACTTTCAAATGCAATAGGAATTTTTGGGTTAGGTCAATCCGTTCGCGAGATATGGGAGTTTGAAGACAAGAAATGGTTGAGAAGGCAAAAAATTTTTCGCAATTCTGCTGCTCCAAACGCTTAACCAGAATGGCCTAAGGAAAGAATACACATACAGTTGTAATCGGGCGAGTTTCTACTTCCAGATGCAACAGGAATTTTTGGGTTAGGTCAATCCGTTCGCGAGATATGGGACTTTGAAGCTAAGAAATGGTTGAGAAGACAACAAATTTTTCGCAATTCTGCTGCTCCAAACGCTTAACCTGAATGGCCTAGGGAAAAAATACGCCTACCGTTGTAATCGGGCCAGATTCTACTTTCAGATGCGACAGGAATTTTTGGGTTAGGTCAATCCGTTCGCGAGATATGGGAGTTTGAAACCAAGAAATGGTTGAGAAGGCAAAAAATTTTTCGCAATTCTGCTGCTTCAAACGCTTAACCAGAATGGCCTAGGGGAAAAATACAAGTACCGTTGTAATCGGGCGAGTTTCTACTTTCAGATGCAATAGGAATTTTTGGGTTAGGTCAGTCCGATCGCGAGATATGGGAGTTTGAAGACAAGAAATGGTTGAGAAGGCAAAAAATTTTTCGCAATTCTGCTGCTCCAAACGCTTAATCAGAATGGCCTAAAGAAAGAATACACATACCGATGTAATCGGGCGAGTTTCTACTTCCAGATGCAACAGGAATTTTTGGGTTAGGTCAATCCGTTCGCGAAATAAGGGAGTTGAAAGCTAAGAAATGGTTGAGCAGACAACAAATTTTTCGCAATTCTGCTGCTCCAGTCGCTTAACCAGAATGGGCTAGGGTAAAAATACACATACCTTTGTAACCGGGCGAGTTTCTACTTTCAGACGCAACAGGAATTTTTGGGTTAGGTCAATCCGTTCGCGAGATACGGGAGTTTGAAGCCGAGAAATGGTTGACAAGACAACAAATTTCTCGCACTTCTGCTGCTCCAATCGCTTAACCAGAATGGCCTAGGGGAAAAATACAAGTACCGTTGTAATCGGGCGAGTTTCTACTTCCAGATGCAACAGGAATTTTTGGGTTAGGTCAATCCGTTCGCGAGATATGGGACTTTGAAGCTAAGAAATGGTTGAGAAGACAACATATTTTTCGCAATTCTGCTGCTCCAAACGCTTAACCTGAATGGCCTAGGGAAAAAATACGCATACCGTTGTAATCGGGCCAGATTCTACTTTCAGATGCGACAGGAATTTTTGGGTTAGGTCAATCCGTTCGCGAGATATGGGAGTTTGAAGCCAAGAAATGGTTGAGAAGGCAAAAAATTTTTCGCAATTCTGCTGCTTCAAACGCTTAACCAGAATGGCCTAGGGAAAAAATGCACATACCGTTGTAATCGGGCGTGTTTCTACTTTCAGATGCAATAGGAATTTTTGGGATAGGTCAGTCCGTTCGCGAGATATGGGAGTTTGAAGACAAGAAATGGTTGAGAAGGCAAAAAATTTTTCGCAATTCTGCTGCTCCAAACGCTTAATCAGAATGGCCTAAGGAAAGAATACACATACCGTTGTAATCGGGCGAGTTTCTACTTCCAGATGCAACAGGAATTTTTGGGTTAGGTCAATCCGTGCGCGAGATATGGGAGTTTGAAGCCGAGAAATGGTTGACAAGACAACAAATTTCTCGCACTTCTGCTGCTCCAATCGCTTAACCAGAATGGCCTAGGGAAAAAATGCACATACCGTTGTAATCGGGCGTGTTTCTACTTTGAGATGCAATAGGAATTTTTGGGTTAGGTCAATCCGTTCACGAGATATGGGAGTTTGAAGACAAGAAATGGTTGAGAAGGCAAAAAATTTTTCGCAATTCTGCTGCTCCAAACGCTTAACCAGAATGGCCTAAGGAAAAAATGCACATACCGTTGTAATCGGGCGTGTTTCTACTTTCAGATGCAATAGGAATTTTTGGGTTAGGTCAGTCCGTTCGCGAGATATGGGAGTTTGAAGACAAGAAATGGTTGAGAAGGCAAAAAATTTTTCGCAATTCTGCTGCTCCAAACGCTTAATCAGAATGGCCTAAGGAAAGAATACACATACCGTTGTAATCGGGCGAGTTTCTACTTCCAGATGCAACAGGAATTTTTGGGTTAGGTCAATCCGTGCGCGAGATATGGGAGTTTGAAGCCGAGAAATGGTTGACAAGACAACAAATTTCTCGCACTTCTGCTGCTCCAATCGCTTAACCAGAATGGCCTAGGGGAAAAATACAAGTACCGTTGTAATCGGGCGAGTTTCTACTTTCAAATGCAATAGGAATTTTTGGGTTAGGTCAATCCGTTCGCGTTTTATGGGAGTTTGAAGCTAAGAAATTGTTGAGAAGACAACAAATTTTTCGCACTTCTGCTGCTCCAAACGCTTAATCAGAATGGCCTAAGGAAAGAATACACATACCGTTGTAATCGGGCGAGTTTCTACTTCCAGATGCAACAGGAATTTTTGGGTTAGGTCAATCCGTTCGCGAGATATGGGACTTTGAAGCTAAGAAATGGTTGAGAAGACAACAAATTTTTCGCAATTCTGCTGCTCCAAACGCTTAACCTGAATGGCCTAGGGAAAAAATACGCCTACCGTTGTAATCGGGCCAGATTCTACTTTCAGATGCGACAGGAATTTTTGGGTTAGGTCAATCCGTTCGCGAGATATGGGAGTTTGAAGCCAAGAAATGGTTGAGAAGGCAAAAAATTTTTCGCAATTCTGCTGCTTCAAACGCTTAACCAGAATGGCCTAGGGAAAAAATGCACATACCGTTGTAATCGGGCGTGTTTCTACTTTCAGATGCAATAGGAATTTTTGGGTTAGGTCAGTCCGTTCGCGAGATATGGGAGTTTGAAGACAAGAAATGGTTGAGAAGGCAAAAAATTTTTCGCAATTCTGCTGCTCCAAACGCTTAATCAGAATGGCCTAAGGAAAGAATACACATACCGATGTAATCGGGCGAGTTTCTACTTCCAGATGCAACAGGAATTTTTGGGTTAGGTCAATCCGTTCGCGAAATATGGGAGTTGAAAGCTAAGAAATGGTTGAGCAGACAACAAATTTTTCGCAATTCTGCTGCTCCAGTCGCTTAACCAGAATGGGCTAGGGTAAAAATACACATACCTTTGTAACTGGGCGAGTTTCTACTTTCAGACGCAACAGGAATTTTTGGGTTAGGTCAATCCGTTCGCGAGATATGGGAGTTTGAAGCCGAGAAATGGTTGACAAGACAACAAATTTCTCGCACTTCTGCTGCTCCAATCGCTTAACCAGAATGGCCTAGGGGAAAAATACAAGTACCGTTGTAATCGGGCGAGTTTCTACTTTCAAATGCAATAGGAATTTTTGGGTTAGGTCAATCCGTTCGCGAGATATGGGAGTTTGAAGACAAGAAATGGTTGAGAAGGCAAAAAATTTTTCGCAATTCTGCTGCTCCAAACGCTTAACCAGAATGGCCTAAGGAAAGAATACACATACCGTTGTAATCGGGCGAGTTTCTACTTCCAGATGCAACAGGAATTTTTGGGTTAGGTCAATCCGTTCGCGAGATATGGGACTTTGAAGCTAAGAAATGGTTGAGAAGACAACAAATTTTTCGCAATTCTGCTGCTCCAAACGCTTAACCTGAATGGCCTAGGGAAAAAATACGCATACCGTTGTAATCGGGCCAGATTCTACTTTCAGATGCGACAGGAATTTTTGGGTTAGGTCAATCCGTTCGCGAGATATGGGAGTTTGAAGCCAAGAAATGGTTGAGAAGGCAAAAAATTTTTCGCAATTCTGCTGCTTCAAACGCTTAACCAGAATGGCCTAGGGAAAAAATGCACATACCGTTGTAATCGGGCGTGTTTCTACTTTCAGATGCAATAGGAATTTTTGGGTTAGGTCAATCCGTTCGCGAGATATGGGAGTTTGAAGACAAGAAATGGTTGAGAAGGCAACAAATTTTTCGCAATTCTGCTGCTCCAAACGCTTAATCAGAATGGCCTAAGGAAAGAATACACATACCGTTGTAATCGGGCGAGTTTCTACTTCCAGATGCAACAGGAATTTTTGGGTTAGGTCAATCCGTGCGCGAGATATGGGAGTTTGAAGCCGAGAAATGGTTGACAAGACAACAAATTTCTCGCACTTCTGCTGCTCCAATCGCTTAACCAGAATGGCCTAGGGGAAAAATACAAGTACCGTTGTAATCGGGCGAGTTTCTACTTTCAAATGCAATAGGAATTTTTGGGTTAGGTCAATCCGTTCGCGTGATATGGGAGTTTGAAGCTAAGAAATTGTTGAGAAGACAACAAATTTTTCGCACTTCTGCTGCTCCAAACGCTTAACCAGAATGGCCTAGGGAAAAAATGCACATACCGTTGTAATCGGGCGTGTTTCTACTTTGAGATGCAATAGGAATTTTTGGGTTAGGTCAATCCGTTCACGAGATATGGGAGTTTGAAGACAAGAAATGTTTGAGAAGGCAAAAAATTTTTCGCAATTCTGCTGCTCCAAACGCTTAACCAGAATGGCCTAAGGAAAAAATACACATACCGTTGTAATCGGGCGAGTTTCTACTTTCAAATGCAATAGGAATTTTTGGGTTAGGTCAATCCGTTCGCGAGATATGGGAGTTTAAAGCTAAGAAATGGTTGAGAAGACAACAAATTTTTCGCAATTCTGCTGCTCCAGTCGCTTAACCAGAATGGGCTAGGGAAAAAATACACATACCTTTGTAACCGGGCGAGTTTCTACTTTCAGACGCAACAGGAATTTTTGGGTTAGGTCAATCCGTTCGCGAGATATGGGAGTTTGAAGCCGAGAAATGGTTGACAAGACAACAAATTTCTCGCACTTCTGCTGCTCCAATCGCTTAACCAGAATGGCCTAGGGGAAAAATACAAGTACCGTTGTAATCGGGCCAGATTCTACTTTCAGATGCGACAGGAATTTTTGGGTTAGGTCAATCCGTTCGCGAGATATGGGAGTTTGAAGCCGAGAAATGGTTGACAAGACATCAAATTTCTCGCACTTCTGCTGCTCCAATCGCTTAACCAGAATGGCCTAGGGAAAAAATGCACATACCGTTGTAATCGGGCGTGTTTCTACTTTCAGATGCAATAGGAATTTTTGGGTTAGGTCAATCCGTTCGCGAGATATGGGACTTTGAAGCTAAGAAATGGTTGAGAAGACAACAAATTTTTCGCAATTCTGCTGCTCCAAACGCTTAACCTGAATGGCCTAGGGAAAAAATACGCATACCGTTGTAATCGGGCCAGATTCTACTTTCAGATGCGACAGGAATTTTTGGGTTAGGTCAATCCGTTCGCGAGATATGGGAGTTTGAAGCCAAGAAATGGTTGAGAAGGCAAAAAATTTTTCGCAATTCTGCTGCTTCAAACGCTTAACCAGAATGGCCTAGGGAAAAAATGCACATACCGTTGTAATCGGGCGTGTTTCTACTTTCAGATGCAATAGGAATTTTTGGGTTAGGTCAATCCGTTCGCGAGATATGGGAGTTTGAAGACAAGAAATGGTTGAGAAGGCAACAAATTTTTCGCAATTCTGCTGCTCCAAACGCTTAATCAGAATGGCCTAAGGAAAGAATACACATACCGTTGTAATCGGGCGAGTTTCTACTTCCAGATGCAACAGGAATTTTTGGGTTAGGTCAATCCGTGCGCGAGATATGGGAGTTTGAAGCCGAGAAATGGTTGACAAGACAACAAATTTCTCGCACTTCTGCTGCTCCAATCGCTTAACCAGAATGGCCTAGGGGAAAAATACAAGTACCGTTGTAATCGGGCGAGTTTCTACTTTCAAATGCAATAGGAATTTTTGGGTTAGGTCAATCCGTTCGCGTGATATGGGAGTTTGAAGCTAAGAAATTGTTGAGAAGACAACAAATTTTTCGCACTTCTGCTGCTCCAAACGCTTAACCAGAATGGCCTAGGGAAAAAATGCACATACCGTTGTAATCGGGCGTGTTTCTACTTTGAGATGCAATAGGAATTTTTGGGTTAGGTCAATCCGTTCACGAGATATGGGAGTTTGAAGACAAGAAATGTTTGAGAAGGCAAAAAATTTTTCGCAATTCTGCTGCTCCAAACGCTTAACCAGAATGGCCTAAGGAAAAAATACACATACCGTTGTAATCGGGCGAGTTTCTACTTTCAAATGCAATAGGAATTTTTGGGTTAGGTCAATCCGTTCGCGAGATATGGGAGTTTAAAGCTAAGAAATGGTTGAGAAGACAACAAATTTTTCGCAATTCTGCTGCTCCAGTCGCTTAACCAGAATGGGCTAGGGAAAAAATACACATACCTTTGTAACCGGGCGAGTTTCTGCTTTCAGACGCAACAGGAATTTTTGGGTTAGGTCAATCCGTTCGCGAGATATGGGAGTTTGAAGCCGAGAAATGGTTGACAAGACAACAAATTTCTCGCACTTCTGCTGCTCCAATCGCTTAACCAGAATGGCCTAGGGGAAAAATACAAGTACCGTTGTAATCGGGCCAGATTCTACTTTCAGATGCGACAGGAATTTTTGGGTTAGGTCAATCCGTTCGCGAGATATGGGAGTTTGAAGCCGAGAAATGGTTGACAAGACAACAAATTTCTCGCACTTCTGCTGCTCCAATCGCTTAACCAGAATGGCCTAGGGAAAAAATGCACATACCGTTGTAATCGGGCGTGTTTCTACTTTCAGATGCAATAGGAATTTTTGGGTTAGGTCAATCCGTTCGCGAGATATGGGACTTTGAAGCTAAGAAATGGTTGAGAAGACAACAAATTTTTCGCAATTCTGCTGCTCCAAACGCTTAACCTGAATGGCCTAGGGAAAAAATACGCATACCGTTGTAATCGGGCCAGATTCTACTTTCAGATGCGACAGGAATTTTTGGGTTAGGTCAATCCGTTCGCGAGATATGGGAGTTTGAAGCCAAGAAATGGTTGAGAAGGCAAAAAATTTTTCGCAATTCTGCTGCTTCAAACGCTTAACCAGAATGGCCTAGGGAAGAAATGCACATACCGTTGTAATCGGGCGTGTTTCTACTTTCAGATGCAATAGGAATTTTTGGGTTAGGTCAATCCGTTCGCGAGATATGGGAGTTTGAAGGCAAGAAATGGTTGAGAAGGCAAAAAATTTTTCGCAATTCTGCTGCTCCAAACGCTTAACCAGAATGGCCTAAGGAAAGAATACACATACCGTTGTAATCGGGCGAGTTTCTACTTCCAGATGCAACAGGAATTTTTGGGTTAGGTCAATCCGTTCGCGAGATATGGGACTTTGAAGCTAAGAAATGGTTGAGAAGACAACAAATTTCTCGCAATTCTGCTGCTCCAAACGCTTAACCTGAATGGCCTAGGGAAAAAATACGCATACCGTTGTAATCGGGCCAGATTCTACTTTCAGATGCGACAGGAATTTTTGGGTTAGGTCAATCCGTTCGCGAGATATGGGAGTTTGAAGCCAAGAAATGGTTGAGAAGGCAAAAAATTTTTCGCAATTCTGCTGCTTCAAACGCTTAACCAGAATGGCCTAGGGAAAAAATGCACATACCGTTGCAATCGGGCGTGTTTCTACTTTCAGATGCAATAGGAATTTTTGGGTTAGGTCAATCCGTTCGCGAGATATGGGAGTTTGAAGGCAAGAAATGGTTGAGAAGGCAAAAAATTTTTCGCAATTCTGCTGCTCCAAACGCTTAATCAGAATGGCCTAAGGAAAGAATACACATACCGTTGTAATCGGGCGAGTTTCTACTTCCAGATGCAACAGGAATTTTTGGGTTAGGTCAATCCGTGCGCGAGATATGGGAGTTTGAAGCCGAGAAATGGTTGACAAGACAACAAATTTCTCGCACTTCTGCTGCTCCAATCGCTTAACCAGAATGGCCTAGGGGAAAAATACAAGTACCGTTGTAATCGGGCGAGTTTCTACTTTCAAATGCAATAGGAATTTTTGGGTTAGGTCTATCCGTTCGCGTGATATGGGAGTTTGAAGCTAAGAAATTGTTGAGAAGACAACAAATTTTTCGCACTTCTGCTGCTCCAAACGCTTAACCAGAATGGCCTAGGGAAAAAATGCACATACCGTTGTAATCGGGCGTGTTTCTACTTTGAGATGCAATAGGAATTTTTGGGTTAGGTCAATCCGTTCGCGAGATATGGGAGCTTGAAACCAAGAAATGGTTGAGAAGGCAAAAAATTTTTCGCAATTCTGCTGCTCCAAACGCTTAACCAGAATGGCCTAAGGAAAGAATACACATACCGTTGAAATCGGGCGAGTTTCTACTTCCAGATGCAACAGGAATTTTTGGGTTTGGTCAATCCGTTCGCGAGATATGGGAGTTTGAAACCCAGAAATGGTTGAGAAGGCAAAAAATTTTTCGCAATTCTGCTGCTCCAAACGCTTAACCAGAATGGCCTAAGGAAAGAATACACATACCGTTGTAATTGGGCGAGTTTCTACTTCCAGATGCAACAGGAATTTTTGGGTTAGGTCAATCCGTTCGCGAGATATGGGACTTTGAAGCTAAGAAATGGTTGAGAAGACAACAAATTTTTCGCAATTCTGCTGCTCCAAACGCTTAACCTGAATGGCCTAGGGAAAAAATACGCCTACCGTTGTAATCGGGCCAGATTCTACTTTCAGATGCGACAGGAATTTTTGGGTTAGGTCAATCCGTTCGCGAGATATGGGAGTTTGAAGCCAAGAAATGGTTGAGAAGGCAACAAATTTTTCGCAATTCTGCTGCTTCAAACGCTTAACCAGAATGGCCTAGGGAAAAAATGCACATACCGTTGTAATCGGGCGTGTTTCTACTTTCAGATGCAATAGGAATTTTTGGGTTAGGTCAGTCCGTTCGCGAGATATGGGAGTTTGAAGACAAGAAATGGTTGAGAAGGCAAAAAATTTTTCGCAATTCTGCTGCTCCAAACGCTTAATCAGAATGGCCTAAGGAAAGAATACACATACCGTTGTAATCGGGCGAGTTTCTACTTCCAGATGCAAAAGGAGTTTTTGGGTTAGGTCAATCCGTGCGCGAGATATGGGAGTTTGAAGCCGAGAAATGGTTGACAAGACAACAAATTTCTCGCACTTCTGCTGCTCCAATCGCTTAACCAGAATGGCCTAGGGGAAAAATACAAGTACCGTTGTAATCGGGCGAGTTTCTACTTTCAAATGCAATAGGAATTTTTGGGTTAGGTCAATCCGTTCGCGTGATATGGGAGTTTGAAGCTAAGAAATTGTTGAGAAGACAACAAATTTTTCGCACTTCTGCTGCTCCAAACGCTTAATCAGAATGGCCTAAGGAAAGAATACACATACCGTTGTAATCGGGCGAGTTTCTACTTCCAGATGCAACAGGAATTTTTGGGTTAGGTCAATCCGTTCGCGAGATATGGGACTTTGAAGCTAAGAAATGGTTGAGAAGACAACAAATTTTTCGCAATTCTGCTGCTCCAAACGCTTAACCTGAATGGCCTAGGGAAAAAATACGCCTACCGTCGTAATCGGGCCAGATTCTACTTTCAGATGCGACAGGAATTTTTGGGTTAGGTCAATCCGTTCGCGAGATATGGGAGTTTGAAGCCAAGAAATGGTTGAGAAGGCAAAAAATTTTTCGCAATTCTGCTGCTCCAAACGCTTAATCAGAATGGCCTAAGGAAAGAATACACATACCGATGTAATCGGGCGAGTTTCTACTTCCAGATGCAACAGGAATTTTTGGGTTAGGTCAATCCGTTCGCGAAATATGGGAGTTGAAAGCTAAGAAATGGTTGAGCAGACAACAAATTTTTCGCAATTCTGCTGCTCCAGTCGCTTAACCAGAATGGGCTAGGGTAAAAATACACATACCTTTGTAACCGGGCGAGTTTCTACTTTCAGACGCAACAGGAATTTTTGGGTTAGGTCAATCCGTTCGCGAGATACGGGAGTTTGAAGCCGAGAAATGGTTGACAAGACAACAAATTTCTCGCACTTCTGCTGCTCCAATCGCTTAACCAGAATGGCCTAGGGGAAAAATACAAGTACCGTTGTAATCGGGCGAGTTTCTACTTCCAGATGCAACAGGAATTTTTGGGTTAGGTCAATCCGTTCGCGAGATATGGGACTTTGAAGCTAAGAAATGGTTGAGAAGACAACATATTTTTCGCAATTCTGCTGCTTCAAACGCTTAACCAGAATGGCCTAGGGAAAAAATGCACATACCGTTGTAATCGGGCGTGTTTCTACTTTCAGATGCAATAGGAATTTTTGGGTTAGGTCAGTCCGTTCGCGAGATATGGGAGTTTGAAGACAAGAAATGGTTGAGAAGGCAAAAAATTTTTCGCAATTCTGCTGCTCCAAACGCTTAATCAGAATGGCCTAAGGAAAGAATACACATACCGTTGTAATCGGGCGAGTTTCTACTTCCAGATGCAACAGGAATTTTTGGGTTAGGTCAATCCGTGCGCGAGATATGGGAGTTTGAAGCCGAGAAATGGTTGACAAGACAACAAATTTCTCGCACTTCTGCTGCTCCAATCGCTTAACCAGAATGGCCTAGGGAAAAAATGCACATACCGTTGTAATCGGGCGTGTTTCTACTTTGAGATGCAATAGGAATTTTTGGGTTAGGTCAATCCGTTCACGAGATATGGGAGTTTGAAGACAAGAAATGGTTGAGAAGGCAAAAAATTTTTCGCAATTCTGCTGCTCCAAACGCTTAACCAGAATGGCCTAAGGAAAAAATGCACATACCGTTGTAATCGGGCGTGTTTCTACTTTCAGATGCAATAGGAATTTTTGGGTTAGGTCAGTCCGTTCGCGAGATATGGGAGTTTGAAGACAAGAAATGGTTGAGAAGGCAAAAAATTTTTCGCAATTCTGCTGCTCCAAACGCTTAATCAGAATGGCCTAAGGAAAGAATACACATACCGTTGTAATCGGGCGAGTTTCTACTTCCAGATGCAACAGGAATTTTTGGGTTAGGTCAATCCGTGCGCGAGATATGGGAGTTTGAAGCCGAGAAATGGATGACAAGACAACAAATTTCTCGCACTTCTGCTGCTCCAATCGCTTAACCAGAATGGCCTAGGGGAAAAATACAAGTACCGTTGTAATCGGGCGAGTTTCTACTTTCAAATGCAATAGGAATTTTTGGGTTAGGTCAATCCGTTCGCGTTTTATGGGAGTTTGAAGCTAAGAAATTGTTGAGAAGACAACAAATTTTTCGCACTTCTGCTGCTCCAAACGCTTAATCAGAATGGCCTAAGGAAAGAATACACATACCGTTGTAATCGGGCGAGTTTCTACTTCCAGATGCAACAGGAATTTTTGGGTTAGGTCAATCCGTTCGCGAGATATGGGACTTTGAAGCTAAGAAATGGTTGAGAAGACAACAAATTTTTCGCAATTCTGCTGCTCCAAACGCTTAACCTGAATGGCCTAGGGAAAAAATACGCCTACCGCTGTAATCGGGCCAGATTCTACTTTCAGATGCGACAGGAATTTTTGGGTTAGGTCAATCCGTTCGCGAGATATGGGAGTTTGAAGCCAAGAAATGGTTGAGAAGGCAAAAAATTTTTCGCAATTCTGCTGCTTCAAACGCTTAACCAGAATGGCCTAGGGAAAAAATGCACCTACCGTTGTAATCGGGCGTGTTTCTACTTTCAGATGCAATAGGAATTTTTGGGTTAGGTCAGTCCGTTCGCGAAATATGGGAGTTGAAAGCTAAGAAATAGTTGAGCAGACAACAAATTTTTCGCAATTCTGCTGCTCCAGTCGCTTAACCAGAATGGGCTAGGGTAAAAATACACATACCTTTGTAACCGGGCGAGTTTCTACTTTCAGACGCAACAGGAATTTTTGGGTTAGGTCAATCCGTTCGCGAGATATGGGAGTTTGAAGCCGAGAAATGGTTGACAAGACAACAAATTTCTCGCACTTCTGCTGCTCCAATCGCTTAACCAGAATGGCCTAGGGGAAAAATACAAGTACCGTTGTAATCGGGCGAGTTTCTACTTTCAAATGCAATAGGAATTTTTGGGTTAGGTCAATCCGTTCGCGAGATATGGGAGTTTGAAGACAAGAAATGGTTGAGAAGGCAAAAAAATTTTCGCAATTCTGCTGCTCCAAACGCTTAACCAGAATGGCCTAAGGAAAGAATACACATACCGTTGTAATCGGGCGAGTTTCTACTTCCAGATGCAACAGGAATTTTTGGGTTAGGTCAATCCGTTCGCGAGATACGGGACTTTGAAGCTAAGAAATGGTTGAGAAGACAACAAATTTTTCGCAATTCTGCTGCTCCAAACGCTTAACCTGAATGGCCTAGGGAAAAAATACGCCTACCGTTGTAATCGGGCCAGATTCTACTTTCAGATGCGACAGGAATTTTTGGGTTAGGTCAATCCGTTCGCGAGATATGGGAGTTTGAAGCCAAGAAATGGTTGAGAAGGCAAAAAATTTTTCGCAATTCTGCTGCTTCAAACGCTTAACCAGAATGGCCTAGGGAAAAAATGCACATACCGTTGTAATCGGGCGTGTTTCTACTTTCAGATGCAATAGGAATTTTTGGGTTAGGTCAGTCCGTTCGCGAGATATGGGAGTTTGAAGACAAGAAATGGTTGAGAAGGCAAAAAATTTTTCGCAATTCTGCTGCTCCAAACGCTTAATCAGAATGGCCTAAGGAAAGAATACACATACCGATGTAATCGGGCGAGTTTCTACTTCCAGATGCAACAGGAATTTTTGGGTTAGGTCAATCCGTTCGCGAAATATGGGAGTTGAAAGCTAAGAAATGGTTGAGCAGACAACAAATTTTTCGCAATTCTGCTGCTCCAGTCGCTTAACCAGAATGGGCTAGGGTAAAAATACACATACCTTTGTAACCGGGCGAGTTTCTACTTTCAGACGCAACAGGAATTTTTGGGTTAGGTCAATCCGTTCGCGAGATATGGGAGTTTGAAGCCGAGAAATGGTTGACAAGACAACAAATTTCTCGCACTTCTGCTGCTCCAAACGCTTAATCAGAATGGCCTAAGGAAAGAATACACATACCGTTGTAATCGGGCGAGTTTCTACTTCCAGATGCAACAGGAATTTTTGGGTTAGGTCAATCCGTGCGCGAGATATGGGAGTTTGAAGCCGAGAAATGGTTGACAAGACAACAAATTTCTCGCACTTCTGCTGCTCCAATCGCTTAACCAGAATGGCCTAGGGGAAAAATACAAGTACCGTTGTAATCGGGCGAGTTTCTACTTTCAAATGCAATAGGAATTTTTGGGTTAGGTCAATCCGTTCGCGTGATATGGGAGTTTGAAGCTAAGAAATTGTTGAGAAGACAACAAATTTTTCGCACTTCTGCTGCTCCAAACGCTTAACCAGAATGGCCTAGGGAAAAAATGCACATACCGTTGTAATCGGGCGTGTTTCTACTTTGAGATGCAATAGGAATTTTTGGGTTAGGTCAATCCGTTCACGAGATATGGGAGTTTGAAGACAAGAAATGTTTGAGAAGGCAAAAAATTTTTCGCAATTCTGCTGCTCCAAACGCTTAACCAGAATGGCCTAAGGAAAAAATACACATACCGTTGTAATCGGGCGAGTTTCTACTTTCAAATGCAATAGGAATTTTTGGGTTAGGTCAATCCGTTCGCGAGATATGGGAGTTTAAAGATAAGAAATGGTTGAGAAGACAACAAATTTTTCGCAATTCTGCTGCTCCAGTCGCTTAACCAGAATGGGCTAGGGAAAAAATACACATACCTTTGTAACCGGGCGAGTTTCTACTTTCAGACGCAACAGGAATTTTTGGGTTAGGTCAATCCGTTCGCGAGATATGGGAGTTTGAAGCCGAGAAATGGTTGACAAGACAACAAATTTCTCGCACTTCTGCTGCTCCAATCGCTTAACCAGAATGGCCTAGGGGAAAAATACAAGTACCGTTGTAATCGGGCCAGATTCTACTTTCAGATGCGACAGGAATTTTTGGGTTAGGTCAATCCGTTCGCGAGATATGGGAGTTTGAAGCCGAGAAATGGTTGACAAGACAACAAATTTCTCGCACTTCTGCTGCTCCAATCGCTTAACCAGAATGGCCTAGGGAAAAAATGCACATACCGTTGTAATCGGGCGTGTTTCTACTTTCAGATGCAATAGGAATTTTTGGGTTAGGTCAATCCGTTCGCGAGATATGGGACTTTGAAGCTAAGAAATGGTTGAGAAGACAACAAATTTTTCGCAATTCTGCTGCTCCAAACGCTTAACCTGAATGGCCTAGGGAAAAAATACGCATACCGTTGTAATCGGGCCAGATTCTACTTTCAGATGCGACAGGAATTTTTGGGTTAGGTCAATCCGTTCGCGAGATATGGGAGTTTGAAGCCAAGAAATGGTTGAGAAGGCAAAAAATTTTTCGCAATTCTGCTGCTTCAAACGCTTAACCAGAATGGGCTAGGGAAGAAATGCACATACCGTTGTAATCGGGCGTGTTTCTACTTTCAGATGCAATAGGAATTTTTGGGTTAGGTCAATCCGTTCGCGAGATATGGGAGTTTGAAGGCAAGAAATGGTTGAGAAGGCAAAAAATTTTTCGCAATTCTGCTGCTCCAAACGCTTAACCAGACTGGCCTAAGGAAAGAATACACATACCGTTGTAATCGGGCGAGTTTCTACTTCCAGATGCAACAGGAATTTTTGGGTTAGGTCAATCCGTTCGCGAGATATGGGACTTTGAAGCTAAGAAATGGTTGAGAAGACAACAAATTTCTCGCAATTCTGCTGCTCCAAACGCTTAACCTGAATGGCCTAGGGAAAAAATACGCATACCGTTGTAATCGGGCCAGATTCTACTTTCAGATGCGACAGGAATTTTTGGGTTAGGTCAATCCGTTCGCGAGATATGGGAGTTTGAAGCCAAGAAATGGTTGAGAAGGCAAAAAATTTTTCGCAATTCTGCTGCTTCAAACGCTTAACCAGAATGGCCTAGGGAAAAAATGCACATACCGTTGTAATCGGGCGTGTTTCTACTTTCAGATGCAATAGGAATTTTTGGGTTAGGTCAATCCGTTCGCGAGATATGGGAGTTTGAAGGCAAGAAATGGTTGAGAAGGCAAAAAATTTTTCGCAATTCTGCTGCTCCAAACGCTTAATCAGAATGGCCTAAGGAAAGAATACACATACCGTTGTAATCGGGCGAGTTTCTACTTCCAGATGCAACAGGAATTTTTGGGTTAGGTCAATCCGTGCGCGAGATATGGGAGTTTGAAGCCGAGAAATGGTTGACAAGACAACAAATTTCTCGCACTTCTGCTGCTCCAATCGCTTAACCAGAATGGCCTAGGGGAAAAATACAAGTACCGTTGTAATCGGGCGAGTTTCTACTTTCAAATGCAATAGGAATTTTTGGGTTAGGTCAATCCGTTCGCGTGATATGGGAGTTTGAAGCTAAGAAATGGTTGAGAAGACAACAAGTTTTTCGCAATTCTGCTGCTCCAAACGCTTAACCTGAATGGCCTAGGGAAAAAATGCACATACCGTTGTAATCGGGCGTGTTTCTACTTTCAGATGCAATAGGAATTTTTGGGTTAGGTCAGTCCGTTCGCGAGATATGGGAGTTTGAAGAAAAGAAATGGTTGAGAAGGCAAAAAATTTTTCGCAATTCTGCTGCTCCAAACGCTTAATCAGAATGGCCTAAGGAAAGAATACACATACCGTTGTAATCGGGCGAGTTTCTACTTTCAGACGCAACAGGAATTTTTGGGTTAGGTCAATCCGTTCGCGAGATATGGGAGTTTGAAGCCGAGAAATGGTTGACAAGACAACAAATTTCTCGCAATTCTGCTGCTCCAATCGCTTAACCAGAATGGCCTAGGGGAAAAATACAAGTACCGTTGTAATCGGGCGAGACTCTACTTTCAAATGCAATAGGAATTTTTGGGTTAGGTCAATCCGTTCGCGAGATATGGGAGTTTGAGGACAAGAAATGGTTGAGAAGGCAACAAGTTTTTCGCAATTCTGCTGCTCCAAACGCTTAACCTGAATGGCCTAGGGAAAAAATACGCCTACCGTTGTAATCGGGCCAGATTCTACTTTCAGATGCGACAGGAATTTTTGGGTTAGGTCAATCCGTTCGCGAGATATGGGAGTTTGAAGCGGAGAAATGGTTGACAAGACAACAAATTTCTCGCACTTCTGCTGCTCCAATCGCTTAACCAGAATAGCCTAGGGGAAAAATACAAGTACCGTTGTAATCGGGCGAGTTTCTACTTTCAAATGCAATAGGAATTTTTGGGTTAGGTCAATCCGTTCGCGAGATATGGGAGTTTAAAGCTAAGAAATGGTTGAGAAGACAACAAATTTTTCGCAATCCTGCTGCTCCAGTCGCTTAACCAGAATGGGCTAGGGAAAAAATACACATACCTTTGTAACCGGGCGAGTTTCTACTTTCAGACGCAACAGGAATTTTTGGGTTAGGTCAATCCGTTCGCGAGATACGGGAGTTTGAAGCCGAGAAATGGTTGACAAGACAACAAATTTCTCGCACTTCTGCTGCTCCAATCGCTTAACCAGAATGGCCTAGGGGAAAAATACGCATACCGTTGTAATCGGGCCAGATTCTACTTTCAGATGCGACAGGAATTTTTGGGTTAGGTCAATCCGTTCGCGAGATATGGGAGTTTGAAGCCAAGAAATGGTTGAGAAGGCAAAAAATTTTTCGCAATTCTGCTGCTTCAAACGCTTAACCAGAATGGCCTAAGGAAAGAATACACATACCGTTGTAATCGGGCGAGTTTCTACTTCCAGATGCAACAGGATTTTTTGGGTTAGGTCAATCCGTTCGCGAGATATGGGACTTTGAAGCTAAGAAATGGTTGAGAAGACAACAAATTTTTCGCAATTCTGCTGCCCCAAACGCTTAACCTGAATGGCCTAGGGAAAAAATACGCATACCGTTGTAATCGGGCCAGATTCTACTTTCAGATGCGACAGGAATTTTTGGGTTAGGTCAATCCGTTCGCGAGATATGGGAGTTTGAAGCCAAGAAATGGTTGAGAAGGCAAAAAATTTTTCGCAATTCTGCTGCTTCAAACGCTTAACCAGAATGGCCTAGGGAAAAAATGCACATACCGTTGTAATCGGGCGTGTTTCTACTTTCAGATGCAATAGGAATTTTTGGGTTAGGTCAATCCGTTCGCGAGATATGGGAGTTTGAAGACAAGAAATGGTTGAGAAGGCAAAAAATTTTTCGCAATTCTGCTGCTCCAAACGCTTAATCAGAATGGCCTAAGGAAAGAATACACATACCGTTGTAATCGGGCGAGTTTCTACTTCCAGATGCAACAGGAATTTTTGGGTTAGGTCAATCCGTGCGCGAGATATGGGAGTTTGAAGCCGAGAAATGGTTGACAAGACAACAAATTTCTCGCACTTCTGCTGCTCCAATCGCTTAACCAGAATGGCCTAGGGGAAAAATACAAGTACCGTTGTAATCGGGCGAGTTTCTACTTTCAAATGCAATAGGAATTTTTGGGTTAGGTCAATCCGTTCGCGTGATATGGGAGTTTGAAGCTAAGAAATTGTTGAGAAGACAACAAATTTTTCGCACTTCTGCTGCTCCAAACGCTTAACCAGAATGGCCTAGGGAAAAAATGCACATACCGTTGTAATCGGGCGTGTTTCTACTTTGAGATGCAATAGGAATTTTTGGGTTAGGTCAATCCGTTCAAGAGATATGGGAGTTTGAAGACAAGAAATGGTTGAGAAGGCAAAAAATTTTACGCAATTCTGATGCTCCAAACGCTTAACCAGAATGGCCTAAGGAAAAAATACACATACCGTTGAAATCGGGCGAGTTTCTACTTCCAGATGCATCAGGAATTTTTGGGTTAGGTCAATCCGTTCGCGAGATATGGGAGCTTGAAACCAAGAAATGGTTGAGAAGGCAAAAAATTTTTCGCAATTCTGCTGCTCCAAACGCTTAACCAGAATGGCCTAAGGAAAGAATACACATACCGTTGTAATCGGGCGAGTTTCTACTTCCAGATGCAACAGGAATTTTTGGGTTAGGTCAATCCGTTCGCGAGATATGGGACTTTGAAGCTAAGAAATGGTTGAGAAGACAACAAGTTTTTCGCAATTCTGCTGCTCCAAACGCTTAACCTGAATGGCCTAGGGAAAAAATACGCCTACCGTTGTAATCGGGCCAGATTCTACTTTCAGATGCGACAGGAATTTTTGGGTTAGGTCAATCCGTTCGCGAGATATGGGAGTTTGAAGCCAAGAAATGGTTGAGAAGGCAAAAAATTTTTCGCAATTCTGCTGCTTCAAACGCTTAACCAGAATGGCCTAGGGAAAAAATGCACATACCGTTGTAATCGGGCGTGTTTCTACTTTCAGATGCAATAGGAATTTTTGGGTTAGGTCAGTCCGTTCGCGAGATATGGGAGTTTGAAGCCGAGAAATGGTTGACAAGACAACAAATTTCTCGCAATTCTGCTGCTCCAATCGCTTAACCAGAATGGCCTAGGGGAAAAATACAAGTACCGTTGTAATCGGGCGAGACTCTACTTTCAAATGCAATAGGAATTTTTGGGTTAGGTCAATCCGTTCGCGAGATATGGGAGTTTGAGGACAAGAAATGGTTGAGAAGGCAACAAGTTTTTCGCAATTCTGCTGCTCCAAACGCTTAACCTGAATGGCCTAGGGAAAAAATACGCCTACCGTTGTAATCGGGCCAGATTCTACTTTCAGATGCGACAGGAATTTTTGGGTTAGGTCAATCCGTTCGCGAGATATGGGAGTTTGAAGCGGAGAAATGGTTGACAAGACAACAAATTTCTCGCACTTCTGCTGCTCCAATCGCTTAACCAGAATGGCCTAGGGGAAAAATACAAGTACCGTTGTAATCGGGCGAGTTTCTACTTTCAAATGCAATAGGAATTTTTGGGTCAGGTCAATCCGTTCGCGAGATATGGGAGTTTAAAGATAAGAAATGGTTGAGAAGACAACAAATTTTTCGCAATCCTGCTGCTCCAGTCGCTTAACCAGAATGGGCTAGGGAAAAAATACACATACCTTTGTAACCGGGCGAGTTTCTACTTTCAGACGCAACAGGAATTTTTGGGTTAGGTCAATCCGTTCGCGAGATACGGGAGTTTGAAGCCGAGAAATGGTTGACAAGACAACAAATTTCTCGCACTTCTGCTGCTCCAATCGCTTAACCAGAATGGCCTAGGGGAAAAATACAAGTACCGTTGTAATCGGGCGAGACTCTACTTTCAAATGCAATAGGAATTTTTGGGTTAGGTCAATCCGTTCGCGAGATATGGGAGTTTGAGGACAAGAAATGGTTGAGAAGGCAAAAAATTTTTCGCAATTCTGCTGCCCCAAACGCTTAACCTGAATGGCCTAGGGAAAAAATACGCATACCGTTGTAATCGGGCCAGATTCTACTTTCAGATGCGACAGGAATTTTTGGGTTAGGTCAATCCGTTCGCGAGATATGGGAGTTTGAAGCCAAGAAATGGTTGAGAAGGCAAAAAATTTTTCGCAATTCTGCTGCTTCAAACGCTTAACCAGAATGGCCTAGGGAAAAAATGCACATACCGTTGTAATCGGGCGAGTTTCTACTTCCAGATGCAACAGGAATTTTTGGGTTAGGTCAATCCGTGCGCGAGATATGGGAGTTTGAAACCAAGAAATGGTTGAGAAGGCAAACAATTTTTCGCAATTCTGCTGCTCCAAACGCTTAACCAGAATGGCCTAAGGAAAGAATACACATACCGTTGTAATCGGGCGAGTTTCTACTTCCAGATGCAACAGGAATTTTTGGGTTAGGTCAATCCGTTCGCGAGATATGGGACTTTGAAGCTAAGAAATGGTTGAGAAGACAACAAATTTTTCGCAATTCTGCTGCTCCAAACGCTTAACCTGAATGGCCTAGGGAAAAAATACGCATACCGTTGTAATCGGGCCAGATTCTACTTTCAGATGCGACAGGAATTTTTGGGTTAGGTCAATCCGTTCGCGAGATATGGGAGTTTGAAGCCAAGAAATGGTTGAGAAGGCAAAAAATTTTTCGCAATTCTGCTGCTTCAAACGCTTAACCAGAATGGCCTAGGGAAAAAATACACATACCGTTGTAATCGGGCGAGCTTCTACTTTCAGTTACAATAGGAATTTTTGGGTTAGGTCAATCCGTTCGCGAGATATGGGACTTTGAAGCTAAGAAATGGTTGAGAAGACAACAAATTTTTCGCAATTCTGCTGCTCCAAACGCTTAACCTGAATGGGCTAGGGGAAAAATACAAGTACCGTTGTAATCGGGCGAGTTTCTACTTTCAAATGCAATAGGAATTTTTGGGTTAGGTCAATCCGTTCGCGAGATATGGGAGTTTAAAGCTAAGAAATGGTTGAGAAGACAACAAATTTTTCGCAATTCTGCTGCTCCAGTCGCTTAACCAGAATGGGCTAGGGAAAAAATACACATACCTTTGTAACCGGGCGAGTTTCTACTTTCAGACGCAACAGGAGTTTTTGGGTTAGGTCAATCCGTTCACGAGATATGGGAGTTTGAAGCCGAGAAATGGTTGACAAGACAACAAATTTCTCGCACTTCTGCTGCTCCAATCGCTTAACCAGAATGGCCTAGGGAAAAAATGCACATACCGTTGTAATCGGGCGAGTTTCTACTTTCAAATGCAATAGGAATTTTTGGGTTAGGTCAATCCGTTCGCGAGATATGGGAGTTTGAAGCTAAGAAATGGTTGAGAAGACAACAAATTTTTCGCAATTCTGCTGCTCCAAACGCTTACCCAGAATCGCCTAGGGAAAAATACGCATACCGTTGTAATCGGGCCAGATTCTACTTTCAGAAGCGACAGGAATTTTTGGGTTAGGTCAATGCGTTCGCGAGATTTGGGAGTTTGAAGCCACGAAATGGTTGAGAAGGCAAAAAATTTTTCGCAATTCTGCTGCTTCAAAGGCTTAACCAGAATGGCCTAGGGAAAAAATACACATACCGTTGTAACCGGGCGAGTTTCTACTTTCAGTTACAATAGGAATTTTTGGGTTAGGTCAATCCGTTCGCGAGATATGGGACTTTGAAGCTAAGAAATGTTTGACAAGACATCAAATTTTTCGCACTTCTGCTGCTCCAATCGCTTAACCAAAATGGCCTAGGGGAAAAATACACATACCTTTGTAATCGGGCGAGTTTCTACTTTCAGTCGCAACAGGAATTTTTGTGTTAGGTCAATCCGTTCGCGAGATATGGGAGTTTGAAGACAAGAAATGGTTGAGAAGGCAAAAAATTTTTCGCAATTCTGCTGCTCCAAACGCTTAACCAGAATGGCCTAGGGAAAAAATACACATACCGTTGTAATCGGGAGAGTTTCTACTTTCAGTTGCAATAGGAATTTTTGGGTTAGGTCAATCCGTTCGCGAGATATGGGACTTTGAAGCTAAGAAATGTTTGAGAAGACAACAAATTTTTCGCACTTCTGCTGCTCCAAACGCTTAACCAGAACGGCCTAGGGAAAAGATACACATACCGTTGTAACCGGGCGAGTTTCTACTTTCAGACGCAACAGGAATTTTTGGGTTAAGTCAATCCGTTCGTGAGATATGGGAGTTTGAAGCCAAGAAATGGTTGAGAAGGCAAAAAATTTTTCGCAATTCTGCTGCTCCAAACGTTTAACCAGAATGGCCTGGGGAAAAAATACACATACCGTTGTAATCGGGCGAGTTTCTACTTTCAGATGCAATAGGAATTTTTGGGTTAGGTCAATCCGTTGGCGAGATATGGGAGTTTGAAGCCAAGAAATGGTAGAGAATGCAAAAACTTTTTCACAATTCTGCTGCTCCAAACGCTTAACCAGAATGGCCTAGGGAAAAAATACACATACCGTTGTAATCGGGCGAGTTTCTACTTTCAGATGCAATAGGAATTTTGGATTAGGTCAATCCGTTTGCGAGATATGGGAGTTTGAAGACAAGAAATGGTTGAGAAGGCAAAAAATTTTTCGCAATTCTGCTGCTCCAAACGCTTAACCAGAATGGCCTAAGGAAAAAATAAACATACCGTTGTAATCGAGCGAGTTTCTAGTTTCAGATGCAACAGGAATTTTTGGGTCAGGTCAATCCGTTCGCGAGATATGGGAGTTTGAAGCCAAGAAATGGCTGAGAAGGCAAAAAGTTTTTCGCAAGTCTGCTGCTCCAAACGCTTAACCAGAATGGCCTAGGGAAAAAATACGCATACCGTTGTAATCGGCCGAGTTTCTACTTTCAGATGCAATAGGAATTTTTGGGTTAGGTCAATCCGTTCGCGAGATATGGGACTTTGAAGCTAAGAAATGTTTGAGAAGACAACAAATTTTTCGCACTTCTGCTGCTCCAAACGCTTAACCAGAACGGCCTAGGGAAAAGATACACATACCGTTGTAACCGGGCGAGTTTCTACTTTCAGACGCAACAGGAATTTTTGGGTTAAGTCAATCCGTTCGTGAGATATGGGAGTTTGAAGCCAAGAAATGGTTGAGAAGGCAAAAAATTTTTCGCAATTCTGCTGCTCCAAACGTTTAACCAGAATGGCCTGGGGAAAAAATACACACACCGTTGTAATCGGGCGAGTTTCTACTTTCAGATGCAATAGGAATTTTTGGGTTAGGTCAATCCGTTGGCGAGATATGGGAGTTTGAAGCCAAGAAATGGTAGAGAATGCAAAAACTTTTTCACAATTCTGCTGCTCCAAACGCTTAACCAGAATGGCCTAGGGAAAAAATACACATACCGTTGTAATCGGGCGAGTTTCTACTTTCAGATGCAATAGGAATTTTGGATTAGGTCAATCCGTTTGCGAGATATGGGAGTTTGAAGACAAGAAATGGTTGAGAAGGCAAAAAATTTTTCGCAATTCTGCTGCTCCAAACGCTTAACCAGAATGGCCTAAGGAAAAAATAAACATACCGTTGTAATCGAGCGAGTTTCTAGTTTCAGATGCAACAGGAATTTTTGGGTCAGGTCAATCCATTCGCGAGATATGGGAGTTTGAAGCCAAGAAATGGCTGAGAAGGCAAAAAGTTTTTCGCAAGTCTGCTGCTCCAAACGCTTAACCAGAATGGCCTAGGGAAAAAATACGCATACCGTTGTAATCGGCCGAGTTTCTACTTTCAGATGCAATAGGAATTTTTGGGTTAGGTCAATCCGTTGGCGAGATATGGGAGTTTGAAGCCAAGAAATGGCTGAGAAGGCAAAAAGTTTTTCGCAAATCTGCTGCTCCAAACGCTTAACCAGAATGGCCTAGGGAAAAAATACGCATACCGTTGTAATCGGGCGATTTCTACTTTCAGTTACAATAGGAATTTTTGGGTTCGGTCAACCCGTTCGCGAGATATGGGACTTTGAAGCTAAGAAGTGGTTGACAAGACAACAAATTTTTCGCACTTCTGCTGCTCCAATAGCTTAACCAGAATGGCCTAGGGGAAAAATACACGTACCGTTGTAATCGGGCGAGTTTCTACTTTCAAATGCAATAGGAATTTTTGGGTTAGGACAATCCGTTCGCGAGATATTAGAGTTTGAATTTAAGAAATGGTTGAGAAGACAACAAATTTTTCGCAATTCTGCTGCTCCAAACGCTTAACCAGAATGGCCTAGGGAAAAAATACACATACCGTTGTAATCGGGAGAGTTTCTACTTTCAGATGCAATAGGAATTTTTGGGTTAGGTCAATCCGTTCGCGAGATATGGGACTTTGAAGCTAAGAAATGTTTGAGAAGACAACAAATTTTTCGCACTTCTGCTGCTCCAAACGCTTAACCAGAACGGCCTAGGGAAAAGATACACATACCGTTGTAACCGGGCGAGTTTCTACTTTCAGTTACAATAGGAATTTTTGGGTTAGGTCAATCCGTTCGCGAGATATGGGAGTTTGAAGCCAAGAAACGGTTGAGAAGGCAAAAAATTTTTCGCAATTCTGCTGCTCCAAACGTTTAACCAAAATGGCCTGGGGAAAAAATACCCATACCGTTGTAATCGGGCGAGTTTCTACTTTCAGATGCAATAGGAATTTTTGGGTTAGGTCAATCCGTTCGCGAGATATGGGAGTTTGAAGCCAAGAAATGGTTGAGAAGGCAACAAATTTTTCACAATTCTGCTGCTCCAAACGCTTAACCAGAACGGCCTAGGGAAAAGATACACATACCGTTGTAACCGGGCGAGTTTCTACTTTCAGACGCAACAGGAATTTTTGGGTTAAGTCAATCCGTTCGCGAGATATGGGAGTTTGAAGCCAAGAAACGGTTGAGAAGGCAAAAAATTTTTCGCAATTCTGCTGCTCCAAACGTTTAACCAAAATGGCCTGGGGAAAAAATACACATACCGTTGTAATCGGGCGAGTTTCTACTTTCAGATGCAATAGGAATTTTTGGGTTAGGTCAATCCGTTCGCGAGATATGGGAGTTTGAAGCCAAGAAATGGTAGAGAATGCAAAAAATTTTTCACAATTCTGCTGCTCCAAACGCTTAACCAGAATGGCCTAGGGAAAAAATACACATACCGTTGTAATCGGGCGAGTTTCTACTTTCAGATGCAATAGGAATTTTTGGGTTAGGTCAATCCGTTGGCGAGATATGGGAGTTTGAAGCCAAGAAATGGTAGAGAATGCAAAAAATTTTTCACAATTCTGCTGCTCCAAACGCTTAACCAGAATGGCCTAGGGAAAAAATACACATACCGTTGTAATCGGGCGAGTTTCTACTTTCAGATGCAATAGGAATTTTGGATTAGGTCAATCCGTTTGCGAGATATGGGAGTTTGAAGACAAGAAATGGTTGAGAAGGCAAAAAATTTTTCGCAATTCTGCTGCTCCAAACGCTTAACCAGAATGGCCTAAGGAAAAAATACACATACCGTTGTAATCGAGCGAGTTTCTAGTTTCAGATGCAACAGGAATTTTTGGGTTAGGTCAATCCGTTCGCGAGATATGGGAGTTTGAAGACAAGAAATGGTTGAGAAGGCAAAAAATTTTTCGCAATTCTGCTGCTCCAAACGCTTAACCAGAATGGCCTAAGGAAAAAATAAACATACCGTTGTAATCGAGCGAGTTTCTAGTTTCAGATGCAACAGGAATTTTTGGGTCAGGTCAATCCGTTCGCGAGATATGGGAGTTTGAAGCCAAGAAATGGCTGAGAAGGCAAAAAGTTTTTCGCAAGTCTGCTGCTCCAAACGCTTAACCAGAATGGCCTAGGGAAAAAATACGCATACCGTTGTAATCGGCCGAGTTTCTACTTTCAGATGCAATAGGAATTTTTGGGTTAGGTCAATCCGTTGGCGAGATATGGGAGTTTGAAGCCAAGAAATGGCTGAGAAGGCAAAAAGTTTTTCGCAAATCTGCTGCTCCAAACGCTTAACCAGAATGGCCTAGGGAAAAAATACGCATACCGTTGTAATCGGGCGATTTCTACTTTCAGTTACAATAGGAATATTTGGGTTCGGTCAACCCGTTCGCGAGATATGGGACTTTGAAGCTAAGAAGTGGTTGACAAGACAACAAATTTTTCGCACTTCTGCTGCTCCAATAGCTTAACCAGAATGGCCTAGGGGAAAAATACACGTACCGTTGTAATCGGGCGAGTTTCTACTTTCAAATGCAATAGGAATTTTTGGGTTAGGACAATCCGTTCGCGAGATATTAGAGTTTGAAGTTAAGAAATGGTTGAGAAGACAACAAATTTTTCGCAATTCTGCTGCTCCAAACGCTTAACCAGAATGGCCTAGGGAAAACATACACATACCGTTGTAATCGGGAGAGTTTCTACTTTCAGATGCAATAGGAATTTTTGGGTTAGGTCAATCCGTTCGCGAGATATGGGACTTTGAAGCTAAGAAATGTTTGAGAAGACAACAAATTTTTCGCACTTCTGCTGCTCCAAACGCTTAACCAGAACGGCCTAGGGAAAAGATACACATACCGTTGTAACCGGGCGAGTTTCTACTTTCAGTTACAATAGGAATTTTTGGGTTAGGTCAATCCGTTCGCGAGATATGGGACTTTGAAGCTAAGAAATGTTTGACAAGACATCAAATTTTTCGCACTTCTGCTGCTCCAATCGCTTAACCAAAATGGCCTAGGGGAAAAATACACATACCTTTGTAATCGGGCTAGTTTCTACTTTCAGTCGCAACAGGAATTTTTGTGTTAGGTCAATCCGTTCGCGAGATATGGGAGTTTGAAGCCAAGAAATGGTTGAGAAGGCAACAAATTTTTCGCACTTCTGCTGCTCCAAACGCTTAACCAGAACGGCCTAGGGAAAAGATACACATACCGTTGTAACCGGGCGAGTTTCTACTTTCAGACGCAACAGGAATTTTTGGGTTAAGTCAATCCGTTCGTGAGATATGGGAGTTTGAAGCCAAGAAATGGTTGAGAAGGCAAAAAATTTTTCGCAATTCTGCTGCTCCAAACGTTTAACCAGAATGGCCTGGGGAAAAAATACACACACCGTTGTAATCGGGCGAGTTTCTACTTTCAGATGCAATAGGAATTTTTGGGTTAGGTCAATCCGTTGGCGAGATATGGGAGTTTGAAGCCAAGAAATGGTAGAGAATGCAAAAACTTTTTCACAATTCTGCTGCTCCAAACGCTTAACCAGAATGGCCTAGGGAAAAAATACACATACCGTTGTAATCGGGCGAGTTTCTACTTTCAGATGCAATAGGAATTTTGGATTAGGTCAATCCGTTTGCGAGATATGGGAGTTTGAAGACAAGAAATGGTTGAGAAGGCAAAAAATTTTTCGCAATTCTGCTGCTCCAAACGCTTAACCAGAATGGCCTAAGGAAAAAATAAACATACCGTTGTAATCGAGCGAGTTTCTAGTTTCAGATGCAACAGGAATTTTTGGGTCAGGTCAATCCATTCGCGAGATATGGGAGTTTGAAGCCAAGAAATGGCTGAGAAGGCAAAAAGTTTTTCGCAAGTCTGCTGCTCCAAACGCTTAACCAGAATGGCCTAGGGAAAAAATACGCATACCGTTGTAATCGGCCGAGTTTCTACTTTCAGATGCAATAGGAATTTTTGGGTTAGGTCAATCCGTTGGCGAGATATGGGAGTTTGAAGCCAAGAAATGGCTGAGAAGGCAAAAAGTTTTTCGCAAATCTGCTGCTCCAAACGCTTAACCAGAATGGCCTAGGGAAAAAATACGCATACCGTTGTAATCGGGCGATTTCTACTTTCAGTTACAATAGGAATTTTTGGGTTCGGTCAACCCGTTCGCGAGATATGGGACTTTGAAGCTAAGAAGTGGTTGACAAGACAACAAATTTTTCGCACTTCTGCTGCTCCAATAGCTTAACCAGAATGGCCTAGGGGAAAAATACACGTACCGTTGTAATCGGGCGAGTTTCTACTTTCAAATGCAATAGGAATTTTTGGGTTAGGACAATCCGTTCGCGAGATATTAGAGTTTGAATTTAAGAAATGGTTGAGAAGACAACAAATTTTTCGCAATTCTGCTGCTCCAAACGCTTAACCAGAATGGCCTAGGGAAAAAATACACATACCGTTGTAATCGGGAGAGTTTCTACTTTCAGATGCAATAGGAATTTTTGGGTTAGGTCAATCCGTTCGCGAGATATGGGACTTTGAAGCTAAGAAATGTTTGAGAAGACAACAAATTTTTCGCACTTCTGCTGCTCCAAACGCTTAACCAGAACGGCCTAGGGAAAAGATACACATACCGTTGTAACCGGGCGAGTTTCTACTTTCAGTTACAATAGGAATTTTTGGGTTAGGTCAATCCGTTCGCGAGATATGGGAGTTTGAAGCCAAGAAACGGTTGAGAAGGCAAAAAATTTTTCGCAATTCTGCTGCTCCAAACGTTTAACCAAAATGGCCTGGGGAAAAAATACACATACCGTTGTAATCGGGCGAGTTTCTACTTTCAGATGCAATAGGAATTTTTGGGTTAGGTCAATCCGTTCGCGAGATATGGGAGTTTGAAGCCAAGAAATGGTAGAGAATGCAAAAAATTTTTCACAATTCTGCTGCTCCAAACGCTTAACCAGAATGGCCTAGGGAAAAAATACACATACCGTTGTAATCGGGCGAGTTTCTACTTTCAGATGCAATAGGAATTTTTGGGTTAGGTCAATCCGTTGGCGAGATATGGGAGTTTGAAGCCAAGAAATGGTAGAGAATGCAAAAAATTTTTCACAATTCTGCTGCTCCAAACGCTTAACCAGAATGGCCTAGGGAAAAAATACACATACCGTTGTAATCGGGCGAGTTTCTACTTTCAGATGCAATAGGAATTTTGGATTAGGTCAATCCGTTTGCGAGATATGGGAGTTTGAAGACAAGAAATGGTTGAGAAGGCAAAAAATTTTTCGCAATTCTGCTGCTCCAAACGCTTAACCAGAATGGCCTAAGGAAAAAATACACATACCGTTGTAATCGAGCGAGTTTCTAGTTTCAGATGCAACAGGAATTTTTGGGTTAGGTCAATCCGTTCGCGAGATATGGGAGTTTGAAACCAAGAAATGTTTGAGAAGGCAAAAAATTTTTCGCAATTTTGCTGCTCCAATAGCTTAACCAGAATGGCCTAGTGGAAAAATACACGTACCGTTGTAATCGGGCGAGTTTCTACTTTCAAATGCAATAGGAATTTTTGGGTTAGGACAATCCGTTCGCGAGATATTAGAGTTTGAAGTTAAGAAATGGTTGAGAAGACAACAAATTTTTCGCAATTCTGCTGCTCCAAACGCTTAACCAGAATGGGCTAGGGAAAAAATACACATACCGTTGTAATCGGGCGAGTTTCTACTTTCAGACGCAACAGGAATTTTGGGGTTCGGTCAATCCGTTCGCGAGATATGGGAGTTTGAAGCCAAGAAATGGTTGAGAAGGCAAAAAATTTTTCGCAATTCTGCTGCTCCAAACGCTTAACCAGAATGGCCTAGGGAAAAAATACACATACCGTTGTAATAGGGCGAGCTACTACTTTCAGTTACAATAGGAATTTTTGGGTTAGGTCAATCCGTTCGCGAGATATGGGTGCTTGAAGCCAAGAAATGATAGAGAAGGCAAAAAATTTTTCACAATTCTGCTGCTCCAAAAGCTTAACCAGAATGGCCTAGGGAAAAAATACACATACCGTTGTAATTGGGCGAGTTTCTACTTTCAGATGCAATAGGAATTTTTGGGTTAGGTCAATCCGTTCGCGAGATATGGGAGTTTGAAGCCAAGAAATGGCTGAGAAGGCAAAAAGTTTTTCGCAAATCTGCTGCTCCAAACGCTTAACCAGAATGGCCTAGGGAAAAAATACGCATACCGATGTAATCGGGCGAGTTTCTACTTTCAGTTACAATAGGAATTTTTGGGTTCGGTCAACCCGTTCGCGAGATATGGGACTTTGAAGCTAAGAAGTGGTTGACAAGACAACAAATTTTTCGAACTTCTGCTGCTCCAATCGCTTAACCAGAACGGCCAAGGGAAAAAATACACATACCGTTGCAATCGGGCGAGTTTCTACTTTAAAATGCAATAGGAATTTTTGGATTAGGACAATCCGTTCGCGAGATATTAGAGTTTGAAGCTAAGAAATGGTTGAGAAGACAACAAATTTTTCGCAATTCTGCTGCTCCAAACGCTTAACCAGAACGGCCTAGGGAAAAGATACACATACCGTTGTAACCGGGCGAGTTTCTACTTTCAGACGCAACAGGAATTTTTGGGTTAGGTCAATCCGTTCGCGAGATATGGGAGTTTGAAGCCAAGAAATGGTTGAGAAGGCAAAAAATTTTTCGCAATTCTGCTGCTCCAAACGCTTAACCAGAATGGGCTAGGGAAAAAATACACATACCGTGGTAATCGGGCGAGTTTCTACTTTAAAATGCAATAGGAATTTTTGGATTAGGTAAATCCGTTCGCGAGATATGGGACTTTGAAGCTAAGAAATGGTTGAGAAGACAACAAATTTTTCGCAATTCTGCTGCTCCAAACGCTTAACCAGAATGGGCTAGGGAAAAAATACACATACCGTGGTAATCGGGCGAGTTTCTACTTTAAAATGCAATAGGAATTTTTGGATTAGGACAATCCGTTCGCGAGATATTAGAGTTTGAAGCTAAGAAATGGTTGAGAAGACAACAAATTTTTCGCAATTCTGCTGCTCCAAACGCTTAACCAGAACGGCCTAGGGAAAAGATACACATACCGTTGTAATTGGGCGAGTTTCTACTTTCAGATGCAATAGGAATTTTTGGGTTAGGTCAATCTGTTCGCGAGATATGGGACTTTGAAGCTAAGAAATGTTTGACAAGACAACAAATTTTTGGCAATTCTGCTTCTCCAAACGCTTAACCAGAATGGCCTAGGGAAAAAATACGCATACCGTTGTAATCGGGCGAGTTTCTACTTTCAGACGCAGAATGAATTTTTGGGTTTGGTCAATCCGTTCGCGAGATATGGGAGTTTTAAGCTAAGAAATTGTTGAGAAGACAACAAATTTTTCGCAATTCTGCTGCTCCAAACGCTTAACCAGAACGGCCTAGGGAAAAGATACATATACCGTTGTAACCGGGCGAGTTTCTACTTTCAGACGCAACAGGAATTTTTGGGTTAGGTCAATCCGTTCGCGAGATATGGGAGTTTGAAGCCAAGAAATGGTTGAGAAGGCAAAAAATTTTTCGCAATTCTGCTGCTCCAAACGCTTAACTAGAATGGCCTAGGGAAAAAATACACATACCGTTGTAATCGGGCGAGTTTCTACTTTCAGATGCAATAGGAATTTTTGGGATAGGTCAATCCGTTCGCGAGATATGAGAGTTTGAAGCCAAGAAATGGTAGAGAAGGCAAAAAATTTTTCACAATTCTGCTGCTCCAACCGCTTAACCAGAATGGCCTAGGGAAAAAATACACATACCGTGGTAATCGGGCGAGTTTCTACTTTCAGATGCAATAGGAATTTTGGATTAGGTCAATCCGTTCGCGAGATATGGGAGTTTGAAGACAAGAAAAGGTTGAGAAGGCAAAAAAATTTTCGCAATTCTGCTGCTCCAAACGCTTAACCAGAATGGCCTAAGGAAAAAATACACATACCGTTGTAATCGGGCGAGTTTCTACTTTCAGATTCAACAGGAATTTTTGGGTTAGGTCAATCCGTTCGCGAGGTATGGGAGTTTGAAACCAAGAAATGGTTGAGAAGGCAAAAAATTTTTCGCAATTTTGCTGCTCCAAAAGCTTAGCCAGAATGACCTAGGGAAAAAATACACATACCGTTGTAATTGGGCGAGTTTCTACTTTCAGATGCAATAGGAATTTTTGGTTAGGTCCATCCGTTCGCGAGATATGGGAGTTTGAATCCAAGAAATGGTTTAGAAGGCAAAAAATTTTGCGCAATTCTGCTGCTCGAAACGCTTAACCAGATTGGCCTAGGGAAAAAATACACATACCGTTGTAATCGGGCGAGTTTCTACTTTCAGATGCAATAGGAATTTTTGGGTTAGGTCAGTCCGTTCGCGAGATATGGGACTTTGAAGCTAAGAAATGTTTGACAAGACAACAAATTTTTCGCACTTCTGCTGCTCCAATCGCTTAACCAAAATGGCCTAGGGGAAAAATACACGTACCGTTGTGATCGGGCGAGTTTCTACTTTCAAATGCAATAGGAATTTTTGGGTTAGGTCAATCCGTTCGCGAGATATGGGAGTTTTAAGCTAAGAAATGGTTGAGAAGACAACAAATTTTTCGCAATTCTGCTGCTCCAAACGCTTAACCAGAACGGCCTAGGGAAAAGATACACATACCGTTGTAACCGGGCGAGTTTCTACTTTCAGACGCAACAGGAATTTTTGGGTTAGGTCAATCCGTTCGCGAGATATGGGAGTTTGAAGCCAAGAAATGGTTGAGAAGGCAAAAAATTTTTCGCAATTCTGCTGCTCCAAACGCTTAACCAGAATGGCCTAGGGAAAAAATACACATACCGTTGTAATCGGGCGAGTTTCTACTTTCAGATGCAATAGGAATTTTTGGGATAGGTCAATCCGTTCGCGAGATATGAGAGTTTGAAGCCAAGAAATGGTAGAGAAGGCAAAAAATTTTTCACAATTCTGCTGCTCCAACCGCTTAACCAGAATGGCCTAGGGAAAAAATACACATACCGTTGTAATCGGGCGAGTTTCTACTTTCAGATGCAATAGGAATTTTTGGGATAGGTCAATCCGTTCGCGAGAAATGAGAGTTTGAAGCCAAGAAATGGTAGAGAAGGCAAAAAATTTTTCACAATTCTGCTGCTCCAACCGCTTAACCAGAATGGCCTAGGGAAAAAATACACATACCGTTGTAATCGGGCGAGTTTCTACTTTCAGATGCAATAGGAATTTTGGATTAGGTCAATCCGTTCGCGAGATATGGGAGTTTGAAGACAAGAAAAGGTTGAGAAGGCAAAAAATTTTTCGCAATTCTGCTGCTCCAAACGCTTAACCAGAATGGCCTAAGGAAAAAATACACATACCGTTGTAATCGGGCGAGTTTCTACTTTCAGATGCAACAGGAATTTTTGGGTTAGGTCAATCCGTTCGCGAGGTATGGGAGTTTGAAACCAAGAAATGGTTGAGAAGGCAAAAAATTTTTCGGACTTCTGCTGCTCCAATCGCTTAGACAGACTGACCTAGGGAAAAAATACACATACCGTTGTAATCGAGCGAGTTTCTTCTTTCAGATGCAATAGGAATTTTTGGGTTAGGTCAATCCGTTCGCGAGATATGGGAGTTTGAAGCTAAGAAATGGTTGAGAGCACAACAAATTTTTCGCATTTCTGCTGCTCCAAACGCTTAACCAGATTGTCCTTGGGAAAAAATACACATGCCGTTGTAATCGGGCGAGTTTCTACTTTCAGACGCAGCAGGAATTTTTGGGTTTGGTCAATGCGTTCGCGAGATATGTGAGTTTTAATCTAAGAAATAGTTGAGAAGACAACAAATTTTTCGCACTTCTGCTGCTCCAAACGCTTAACCAGAATGGCCTAGGGAAAAAATACACATGCCGTTGTAATCGGGCGAGTTTCTACTTTCAGACGCAGCAGGAATTTTTGGGTTTGTTCAATCCGTTCGCGAGATATGGGAGTTTGAAGCTAAGAAATGGTTGACAAGACCACAAATTTTTCGCACTTCTGCTGCTCTAATCGCTTAACCAGAATGGCCTAGGGGAAAAAACACATACCGTTGTAATCGGGCGAGTTTCTACTTGCAGTTGCAATAGGAATTTTTGGGTTATGTCATTCCGTTCGCGAGATATGGGAGTTTTAAACTAAGAAATGGTTGAGAAGACAACTAATTTTTCGCAATTCTGCTGCTCCAAACTGCTTAACCAGAATGGCCTACGGAAAAAATACACATACCTTTGTAATCGGGCGAGTTTCTACCTTCATGCGCAACAGGAATTTTTGGGTTAGTTCAATCCGTTCGCGAGATATGGGAGATTGAAGCTAAGAAATGGTTGAGAAGGTAACAAATTTTTCGCACTTCTGCTGGTCCAAAAGCTTAACCAGAATGGCCTAGGGAAAAAACACATACCGTTGTAATCGAGCGAGTTTCTACTTTCAGATGCAATAGGAATTTTTGGGTTAGGTCAATCCGTTCGCGAGATATGGGAGTTTGAAGCTAAGAAATGGTTGACAAGACCACAAATTTTTCGCACTTCTGCTGCTCTAATCGCTTAACCAGAATGGCCTAGGGGAAAAAACACATACCGTTGTAATCGAGCGAGTTTCTACTTTCAGATGCAATAGGAATTTTTGGGTTAGGTCAATCCGTTCGCGAGATATGGGAGTTTGAAGCTAAGAAATGGTTGAGAGCACAACAAATTTTTCGCATTTCTGCTGCTCCAAACGCTTAACCAGATTGTCCTTGGGAAAAAATACACATACCGTTGTAACCGGACGAGTTTCTACTTTCAGATGCAATAGGAATTTTTGAGTTAGGTCAATCCGTTCGCGAGATAAGGGAGTTTGAAGCTAAGAAATGGTTGAGAAGGCAACAAATTTTTCGGACTTCTGCTGCTCCAATCGCTTAGACAGACTGACCTAGGGAAAAAATACACATACCGTTGTAATCGAGCGAGTTTCTACTTTCAGATGCAATAGGAATGTTTGGGTTAGGGAAATCCGTTCGCGAGGTATGGGAGTTTGAAGCTAAGAAATGGTTGAGAGCACAACAAATTTTTCGCATTTCTGCTGCTCCAAACGCTTAACCAGATTGTCCTTGGGAAAAAATACACATGCCGTTGTAATCGGGCGAGTTTCTACTTTCAGACGCAGCAGGAATTTTTGGGTTTGGTCAATCCGTTCGCGAGATATGGGAGTTTGAAGCTAAGAAATGGTTGACAAGACCACAAATTTTTCGCACTTCTGCTGCTCTAATCGCTTAACCAGAATGGCCTAGGGGAAAAAACACATACCGTTGTAATCGGGCGAGTTTCTACTTGCAGTTGCAATAGGAATTTTTGGGTTATGTCATTCCGTTCGCGAGATATGGGAGTTTTAAACTAAGAAATGGTTGAGAAGACAACTAATTTTTCGCAATTCTGCTGCTCCAAACTGCTTAACCAGAATGGCCTAGGGAAAAAATACACATACCGTTGTAATCGGGCGAGTTTCTTCTTTCGGACGCAGCAGGAATTGTTGGGTTTGTTCAATCGGTTCGCGAGATACGGGAGTTTGAAGCTAAGAAATGGTTGACGAGAAAACAAATTTTTCGCAATTCTGCTGCTCCAAACGCTTAACCAGAACGGCATAGGGAAAAAATACATATACCGTTGTAATCGAGCGAGTTTCTACTTTCAGATGCAATAGGAATTTTTGGGTTAGGTCAATCCGTTCGCGAGATATGGGAGTTTGAAGCTAAGAAATGGTTGTGAAGGTAACAAATTTTTCGCACTTCTGCTGGTCCAAAAGCTTAACTAGAATGGCCTACGGAAAAAATACACATACCGTTGTAACCGGACGAGTTTCTATAATACTTTCAGACGCAATAGGAATTTTTGGGTTAGGTCAATCCGTTCGCGAGATATGGGAGTTTGAAGCTAAGAAATGTTTGAGGAGGCAACAAATTTTTCGCATTTCTGCTGCTCCAATCGCTTAACCAGATTGGCCTAGGGAAAAAATGCACTTACCGTTGTAATCGGGCGAGTTTCTACTTTCAGGCGCAACAGGAATTTTTGGGTTTGGTCAATCCGTTCGCGAGAAATGTGAGTTTGAAGCTAAGAAATGGTTGAGAAGACAACAAATTTTTCGCAATTCTGCTGCTCCAAACGCTTAACCAGAACGGCATAGGGAAAAAATACACATACCGTTGTAATCGAGCGAGTTTCTACTTTCAGATGCAATAGGAATTTTTGGGTTAGGTCAATCCGCTCGCGAGATATGGGAGTTTGAAGCTAAGAAATGGTTGAGAAGACAACAAATTTTTCGCAATTCTGCTGCTCCAAACGCTTAACCAGAATGGCCTAGGGAAGAAATACATATACCGTTGTAATCGGGCGAGTTTCTACTTTTAGATGCAATAGGAATTTTTGGGTTAGGTCAATCCGCTCGCGAGATATGGGAGTTTGAAGCTAAGAAATGGTTGAGAAGACAACAAATTTTTCGCACTTCTGCTGCTCCAAACGCTTAACCAGAATGGCCTAGGGAAGAAATACATATACCGTTGTAATCGGGCGAGTTTCTACTTTTAGACGCAATAGGAATTTTTGGGTTAGGTCAATGCGTTCGCGAGATATGTGAGTTTTAATCTAAGAAATAGTTGAGAAGACAACAAATTTTTCGCACTTCTGCTGCTCCAAACGCTTAACCAGAATGGCCTAGGGAAAAAATACACATGCCGGTGTAATCGGGCGAGTTTCTACTTTCAGACGCAGCAGGAATTTTTGGGTTTGTTCAATCCGTTCGCGAGATATGGGAGTTTGAAGCTAAGAAATGGTTGACAAGACCACAAATTTTTCGCACTTCTGCTGCTCTAATCGCTTAACCAGAATGGCCTAGGGGAAAAAACACATACCGTTGTAATCGAGCGAGTTTCTACTTTCAGATGCAATAGGAATTTTTGGGTTAGGTCAATCCGTTCGCGAGATATGGGAGTTTGAAGCTAAGAAATGGTTGAGAGCACAACAAATTTTTCGCATTTCTGCTGCTCCAAACGCTTAACCAGATTGTCCTTGGGAAAAAATACACATACCGTTGTAACCGGACGAGTTTCTACTTTCAGATGCAATAGGAATTTTTGAGTTAGGTCAATCCGTTCGCGAGATAAGGGAGTTTGAAGCTAAGAAATGGTTGAGAAGGCAACAAATTTTTCGGACTTCTGCTGCTCCAATCGCTTAGACAGACTGACCTAGGGAAAAAATACACATACCGTTGTAATCGGGCTAGTTTCTACTTTCAGACGCAGCAGGAGTTTTTGGGTTTAGTCAATCCGTTCGCGAGATATGGGAGTTTGAAGCTAAGAAATGGTTGAGAAGGTATCAAATTTTTCGCAATTCTGCTGGTCCAAAAGCTTAATCAGAATGGCCTAGGGAAAAAATACATATACCGTTGTAATCGGGCGAGTTTCTACTTTCAGACGCAGCAGGAATTTTTGGGTTAGGTCAATCCGTTCGCGAGATATGGGAGTTTGAAGCTAAGAAATGGTTGAGAAGGTAACAAATTTTTCGCACTTCTGCTGGTCCAAAAGCTTAACCAGAATGGCCTAGGGAAAAAATACACATACCGTTGTAATCGGACGAGTTTCTACTTTCAGACGCAGCAGGAATTATTGGGTTTGTTCAATCGGTTCGCGAGATATGGGAGTTTGAAGCTAAGAAATGGTTGAGAAGGTAACAAATTTTTCGCACTTCTGCTGGTCCAAAAGCTTAACCAGAATGGCCTAGGGAAAAAACACATACCGTTGTAATCGAGCGAGTTTCTACTTTCAGATGCAATAGGAATTTTTGGGTTAGGTCAATCCGTTCGCGAGATATGGGAGTTTGAAGCTAAGAAATGGTTGACAAGACCACAAATTTTTCGCACTTCTGCTGCTCTAATCGCTTAACCAGAATGGCCTAGGGGAAAAAACACATACCGTTGTAATCGAGCGAGTTTCTACTTTCAGATGCAATAGGAATTTTTGGGTTAGGTCAATCCGTTCGCGAGATATGGGAGTTTGAAGCTAAGAAATGGTTGAGAGCACAACAAATTTTTCGCATTTCTGCTGCTCCAAACGCTTAACCAGATTGTCCTTGGGAAAAAATACACATACCGTTGTAACCGGACGAGTTTCTACTTTCAGATGCAATAGGAATTTTTGAGTTAGGTCAATCCGTTCGCGAGATAAGGGAGTTTGAAGCTAAGAAATGGTTGAGAAGGCAACAAATTTTTCGGACTTCTGCTGCTCCAATCGCTTAGACAGACTGACCTAGGGAAAAAATACACATACCGTTGTAATCGAGCGAGTTTCTACTTTCAGATGCAATAGGAATGTTTGGGTTAGGGAAATCCGTTCGCGAGGTATGGGAGTTTGAAGCTAAGAAATGGTTGAGAGCACAACAAATTTTTCGCATTTCTGCTGCTCCAAACGCTTAACCAGATTGTCCTTGGGAAAAAATACACATGCCGTTGTAATCGGGCGAGTTTCTACTTTCAGACGCAGCAGGAATTTTTGGGTTTGGTCAATCCGTTCGCGAGATATGGGAGTTTGAAGCTAAGAAATGGTTGACAAGACCACAAATTTTTCGCACTTCTGCTGCTCTAATCGCTTAACCAGAATGGCCTAGGGGAAAAAACACATACCGTTGTAATCGGGCGAGTTTCTACTTGCAGTTGCAATAGGAATTTTTGGGTTATGTCATTCCGTTCGCGAGATATGGGAGTTTTAAACTAAGAAATGGTTGAGAAGACAACTAATTTTTCGCAATTCTGCTGCTCCAAACTGCTTAACCAGAATGGCCTAGGGAAAAAATACACATACCGTTGTAATCGGGCGAGTTTCTTCTTTCGGACGCAGCAGGAATTGTTGGGTTTGTTCAATCGGTTCGCGAGATACGGGAGTTTGAAGCTAAGAAATGGTTGACGAGAAAACAAATTTTTCGCAATTCTGCTGCTCCAAACGCTTAACCAGAACGGCATAGGGAAAAAATACATATACCGTTGTAATCGAGCGAGTTTCTACTTTCAGATGCAATAGGAATTTTTGGGTTAGGTCAATCCGTTCGCGAGATATGGGAGTTTGAAGCTAAGAAATGGTTGTGAAGGTAACAAATTTTTCGCACTTCTGCTGGTCCAAAAGCTTAACTAGAATGGCCTACGGAAAAAATACACATACCGTTGTAACCGGACGAGTTTCTATAATACTTTCAGACGCAATAGGAATTTTTGGGTTAGGTCAATCCGTTCGCGAGATATGGGAGTTTGAAGCTAAGAAATGTTTGAGGAGGCAACAAATTTTTCGCATTTCTGCTGCTCCAATCGCTTAACCAGATTGGCCTAGGGAAAAAATGCACTTACCGTTGTAATCGGGCGAGTTTCTACTTTCAGGCGCAACAGGAATTTTTGGGTTTGGTCAATCCGTTCGCGAGAAATGTGAGTTTGAAGCTAAGAAATGGTTGAGAAGACAACAAATTTTTCGCAATTCTGCTGCTCCAAACGCTTAACCAGAACGGCATAGGGAAAAAATACACATACCGTTGTAATCGAGCGAGTTTCTACTTTCAGATGCAATAGGAATTTTTGGGTTAGGTCAATCCGCTCGCGAGATATGGGAGTTTGAAGCTAAGAAATGGTTGAGAAGACAACAAATTTTTCGCAATTCTGCTGCTCCAAACGCTTAACCAGAATGGCCTAGGGAAGAAATACATATACCGTTGTAATCGGGCGAGTTTCTACTTTTAGATGCAATAGGAATTTTTGGGTTAGGTCAATCCGCTCGCGAGATATGGGAGTTTGAAGCTAAGAAATGGTTGAGAAGACAACAAATTTTTCGCACTTCTGCTGCTCCAAACGCTTAACCAGAATGGCCTAGGGAAGAAATACATATACCGTTGTAATCGGGCGAGTTTCTACTTTTAGACGCAATAGGAATTTTTGGGTTAGGTCAATGCGTTCGCGAGATATGTGAGTTTTAATCTAAGAAATAGTTGAGAAGACAACAAATTTTTCGCACTTCTGCTGCTCCAAACGCTTAACCAGAATGGCCTAGGGAAAAAATACACATGCCGGTGTAATCGGGCGAGTTTCTACTTTCAGACGCAGCAGGAATTTTTGGGTTTGTTCAATCCGTTCGCGAGATATGGGAGTTTGAAGCTAAGAAATGGTTGACAAGACCACAAATTTTTCGCACTTCTGCTGCTCTAATCGCTTAACCAGAATGGCCTAGGGGAAAAAACACATACCGTTGTAATCGAGCGAGTTTCTACTTTCAGATGCAATAGGAATTTTTGGGTTAGGTCAATCCGTTCGCGAGATATGGGAGTTTGAAGCTAAGAAATGGTTGAGAGCACAACAAATTTTTCGCATTTCTGCTGCTCCAAACGCTTAACCAGATTGTCCTTGGGAAAAAATACACATACCGTTGTAACCGGACGAGTTTCTACTTTCAGATGCAATAGGAATTTTTGAGTTAGGTCAATCCGTTCGCGAGATAAGGGAGTTTGAAGCTAAGAAATGGTTGAGAAGGCAACAAATTTTTCGGACTTCTGCTGCTCCAATCGCTTAGACAGACTGACCTAGGGAAAAAATACACATACCGTTGTAATCGGGCTAGTTTCTACTTTCAGACGCAGCAGGAGTTTTTGGGTTTAGTCAATCCGTTCGCGAGATATGGGAGTTTGAAGCTAAGAAATGGTTGAGAAGGTATCAAATTTTTCGCAATTCTGCTGGTCCAAAAGCTTAATCAGAATGGCCTAGGGAAAAAATACATATACCGTTGTAATCGGGCGAGTTTCTACTTTCAGACGCAGCAGGAATTTTTGGGTTAGGTCAATCCGTTCGCGAGATATGGGAGTTTGAAGCTAAGAAATGGTTGAGAAGGTAACAAATTTTTCGCACTTCTGCTGGTCCAAAAGCTTAACCAGAATGGCCTAGGGAAAAAATACACATACCGTTGTAATCGGACGAGTTTCTACTTTCAGACGCAGCAGGAATTATTGGGTTTGTTCAATCGGTTCGCGAGATATGGGAGTTTGAAGCTAAGAAATGGTTGAGAAGGTAACAAATTTTACGCACTTCTGCTGGTCCAAAAGCTTAACTAGAATGTTCTAGGGAAAAAATACACATACCGTTGTAACCGGACGAGTTTCTACTTTCAGACGCAATAGGAATTTTTGGGTTAGGTCAATCCGTTCGCGAGAAATGGGAGTTTGAAGCTAAGAAATGTTTGAGGAGGCAACAAATTTTTCGCAATTCTGCTGCTCCAAACGCTTAACCAGAACGGCATAGGGAAAAAATACACATACCGTTGTAATCGAGCGAGTTTCTACTTTCAGATGCAAAAGGAATTTTTGGGTTAGGTCAATCCGTTCGCGAGATATGGGAGTTTGAAGCTAAGAAATGTTTGAGAAGACAACAAATTTTTCGCAATTCTGCTGCTACAAACGGTTAACAAGAATGGCCTAGGGAAAAAATACACATACCGTTGTAATCAGGCGAGTTTCTACTTTCAGGTGCAATAGGAATTTTAGGGTTAGGTCTATCTGTTTGCGAGATATGGGAGTTTGAAGTTAACAAATGGTTGAGAAGACAACAAATTTTTCGCAATTCTACTGCTCCAAACGCTTAACCAGAATGGCCTAGGGATAAAATACGCATACCGTTGTAATCGGGCGAGTTTCTACTTTCAGACACAACAGGAATATGTGGGTTTGGTCAATCCGTTCGCGAGATATGGGACATTGAAGCTAAGAAATGGTTGACAAGAAAATAAATTTTTTGCACTTTTGCTGCTCCAGTCGCTTAACCAGAATTGCCTAGGGGAAAAATACACATACAGTTGTAATCGGGCTGGTTTCTACTTTCAGACGCAGCAGCAGTTTTTGGGTTTAGTCAATCCGTTCGCGAGAAATGGGACTTTGAAGCTAAGAAATGGTTGACAAGACAACAAATTTTTCGCAATTCTGCTGCTCCAAACGCTTAGCCAGAACGGCATAGGGAAAAAATACACATACCGTTGTAATCGAGCGAGTTTCTACTTTCAGATGCAATAGGAATTTTTGGGTTAGGTCAATCCGCTCGCGAGATATGGGAGTTTGAAGCTAAGAAATGGTTGAAAAGACAACAAATTTTTCGCACTTCTGCTGGTCCAAAAGCTTAACCAGAATGGCCTAGGGAAAAAATACACATACCGTTGTAATCGGGCGAGTTTCTTCTTTCAGACGCAGCAGGAATTGTTGGGTTTGTTCAATCGGTTCGCGAGATATGGGAGTTTGAAGCTAAGAAATGGTTGACGAGAAAACAAATTTTTCGCAATTCTGCTGCTCCAAACGCTTAACCAGAACGGCATAGGGAAAAAATACACATACCGTTGTAATCGAGCGAGTTTCTACTTTCAGATGCAATAGGAATTTTTGGGTTAGGTCAATCCGTTCGCGAGATATGGGAGTTTGAAGCTAAGAAATGGTTGTGAAGGTAACAAATTTTTCGCACTTCTGCTGGTCCAAAAGCTTAACTAGAATGGCCTACGAAAAAAATAAAGATACCCTTGTAATCGGGCGAGTTACTTCTTTTAGGCGTAGCAGGAATTTTTGGGTTTGGTCAATCCGTTCGCGAGATATGGGAGTTTGAAGCTAAGAAATGTTTGAGGAGGCAACAAATTTTTCGCACTTCTGCTGCTCCAATCGCTTAACCAGACTGGCCTAGGGAAAAAATACACATACCCTTGTAATCGGGCGAGTTACTTCTTTCAGGCGCAGCAGGAATTTTTGGGTTTGGTCAATCCGTTCGCGAGATATGGGAGTTTGAAGTCAAGAAATGGTTGAGAAGACAACAAATTTTTCGCAATTCTGCTGCTCCAAACGCTTAACAAGAATGGCCTAGGGAAAAAATACACATACCGTTGTAATCACGCGAGTTTCTACTTTCAGGTGCAATAGGAATTTTAGGGTTAGGTCTATCTGTTCGCGAGACATGGGAGTTTGAAGCTAAGAAATGGTTGAGGAGACAACAAATTTTTCGCAATTCTGCTGCTCCAAACGCTTAACCAGAACGGCATAGGGAAAAAATACACATACCGTTGTAATCGAGCGAGTTTCTACTTTCAGATGCAATAGGAATTTTTGGGTTAGGTCAATCCGCTCGCGAGATATGGGAGTTTGAAGCTAAGAAATGGTTGAGAAGACAACAAATTTTTCGCAATTCTGCTGCTCCAAACGCTTAACCAGAATGGCCTAGGGTAGAAATACATATACCGTTGTAATCGGGCGAGTTTCTACTTTTAGATGCAATAGGAATTTTTGGGTTAGGTCAATCCGCTCGCGAGATATGGGAGTTTGAAGCTAAGAAATGGTTGAGAAGACAACAAATTTTTCGCACTTCTGCTGCTCCAAACGCTTAACCAGAATGGCCTAGGGAAGAAATACATATACCGTTGTAATCGGGCTAGTTTCTACTTTCAGATGCAATAGGAACTTTTGGGTTTGTTCAATCCGTTCGCGAGATATGGGAGTTTGAAGCTAAGAAATGGTTGAGAAGGTATCAAATTTTTCGCACTTCTGCTGGTCCAAAAGCTTAACCAGAATGGCCTAGGGAAAAAATACACATACCGTTGTAATCGGGCGAGTTTCTTCTTTCGGACGCAGCAGGAATTGTTGGGTTTGTTCAATCGGTTCGCGAGATACGGGAGTTTGAAGCTAAGAAATGGTTGACGAGAAAACAAATTTTTCGCAATTCTGCTGCTCCAAACGCTTAACCAGAACGGCATAGGGAAAAAATACATATACCGTTGTAATCGAGCGAGTTTCTACTTTCAGATGCAATAGGAATTTTTGGGTTAGGTCAATCCGTTCGCGAGATATGGGAGTTTGAAGTCAAGAAATGGTTGAGAAGACAACAAATTTTTCGCAATTCTGCTGCTCCAAACGCTTAACAAGAATGGCCTAGGGAAAAAATACACATACCGTTGTAATCACGCGAGTTTCTACTTTCAGGTGCAATAGGAATTTTAGGGTTAGGTCTATCTGTTCGCGAGACATGGGAGTTTGAAGCTAAGAAATGGCTGAGGAGACAACAAATTTTTCGCAATTCTGCTGCTCCAAACGCTTAACCAGAACGGCATAGGGAAAAAATACACATACCGTTGTAATCGAGCGAGTTTCTACTTTCAGATGCAATAGGAATTTTTGGGTTAGGTCAATCCGCTCGCGAGATATGGGAGTTTGAAGCTAAGAAATGGTTGAGAAGACAACAAATTTTTCGCAATTCTGCTGCTCCAAACGCTTAACCAGAATGGCCTAGGGTAGAAATACATATACCGTTGTAATCGGGCGAGTTTCTACTTTTAGATGCAATAGGAATTTTTGGGTTAGGTCAATCCGCTCGCGAGATATGGGAGTTTGAAGCTAAGAAATGGTTGAGAAGACAACAAATTTTTCGCACTTCTGCTGCTCCAAACGCTTAACCAGAATGGCCTAGGGAAGAAATACATATACCGTTGTAATCGGGCTAGTTTCTACTTTCAGATGCAATAGGAACTTTTGGGTTTGTTCAATCCGTTCGCGAGATATGGGAGTTTGAAGCAAAGAAATGGTTGAGAAGGTATCAAATTTTTCGCACTTCTGCTGGTCCAAAAGCTTAACCAGAATGGCCTAGGGAAAAAATACATATACCGTTGTATTCGGGCGAGTTTCTACTTTCAGACGCAGCAGGAATTTTTCGGTTAGGTCAATCCGTTCGCGAGATATGGAAGTTTGAAGCTAAGAAATGGTTGAGAAGGTAACAAATTTTTCGCACTTCTGCTTGTCCAAAAGCTTAACCAGAATGGCCTAGGGAAAAAATACACATACCGTTGTAATCGGGCGAGTTTCTTCTTTCAGACGCAGCAGGAATTGTTGGGTTTGTTCAATCGGTTCGCGAGATATGGGAGTTTGAAGCTAAGAAATGGTTGACGAGAAAACAAATTTTTCGCAATTCTGCTGCTCCAAACGCTTAACCAGAACGGCATAGGGAAAAAATACACATACCGTTGTAATCGAGCGAGTTTCTACTTTCAGATGCAATAGGATTTTTTGGGTTAGGTCAATCCGCTCGCGAGATATGGGAGTTTGAAGCTAAGAAATGGTTGAGAAGGTAACAAATTTTTCGCACTTCTGCTGGTCCAAAAGCTTAACCAGAATGGCCTAGGGAAAAAATACACATACCGTTGTAATCGGGCGAGTTTCTTCTTTCGGACGCAGCAGGAATTGTTGGGTTTGTTCAATCGGTTCGCGAGATACGGGAGTTTGAAGCTAAGAAATGGTTGACGAGAAAACAAATTTTTCGCAATTCTGCTGCTCCAAACGCTTAACCAGAACGGCATAGGGAAAAAATACATATACCGTTGTAATCGAGCGAGTTTCTACTTTCAGATGCAATAGGAATTTTTGGGTTAGGTCAATCCGTTCGCGAGATATGGGAGTTTGAAGCTAAGAAATGGTTGTGAAGGTAACAAATTTTTCGCACTTCTGCTGGTCCAAAAGCTTAACTAGAATGGCCTACGGAAAAAATACACATACCGTTGTAACCGGACGAGTTTCTATAATACTTTCAGACGCAATAGGAATTTTTGGGTTAGGTCAATCCGTTCGCGAGATATGGGAGTTTGAAGCTAAGAAATGTTTGAGGAGGCAACAAATTTTTCGCATTTCTGCTGCTCCAATCGCTTAACCAGATTGGCCTAGGGAAAAAATGCACTTACCGTTGTAATCGGGCGAGTTTCTACTTTCAGGCGCAACAGGAATTTTTGGGTTTGGTCAATCCGTTCGCGAGAAATGTGAGTTTGAAGCTAAGAAATGGTTGAGAAGACAACAAATTTTTCGCAATTCTGCTGCTCCAAACGCTTAACCAGAACGGCATAGGGAAAAAATACACATACCGTTGTAATCGAGCGAGTTTCTACTTTCAGATGCAATAGGAATTTTTGGGTTAGGTCAATCCGCTCGCGAGATATGGGAGTTTGAAGCTAAGAAATGGTTGAGAAGACAACAAATTTTTCGCAATTCTGCTGCTCCAAACGCTTAACCAGAATGGCCTAGGGAAGAAATACATATACCGTTGTAATCGGGCGAGTTTCTACTTTTAGATGCAATAGGAATTTTTGGGTTAGGTCAATCCGCTCGCGAGATATGGGAGTTTGAAGCTAAGAAATGGTTGAGAAGACAACAAATTTTTCGCACTTCTGCTGCTCCAAACGCTTAACCAGAATGGCCTAGGGAAGAAATACATATACCGTTGTAATCGGGCTAGTTTCTACTTTCAGATGCAATAGGAACTTTTGGGTTTGTTCAATCCGTTCGCGAGATATGGGAGTTTGAAGCTAAGAAATGGTTGAGAAGGTATCAAATTTTTCGCACTTCTGCTGGTCCAAAAGCTTAACCAGAATGGCCTAGGGAAAAAATACATATACCGTTGTATTCGGGCGAGTTTCTACTTTCAGACGCAGCAGGAATTTTTCGGTTAGGTCAATCCGTTCGCGAGATATGGAAGTTTGAAGCTAAGAAATGGTTGAGAAGGTAACAAATTTTTCGCACTTCTGCTGGTCCAAAAGCTTAACCAGAATGGCCTAGGGAAAAAATACACATACCGTTGTAATCGGGCGAGTTTCTTCTTTCAGACGCAGCAGGAATTGTTGGGTTTGTTCAGTCGGTTCGCGAGATATGGGAGTTTGAAGCTAAGAAATGGTTGACGAGAAAACAAATTTTTCGCAATTCTGCTGCTCCAAACGCTTAACCAGAACGGCATAGGGAAAAAAAAACACATACCGTTGTAATCGAGCGAGTTTCTACTTTCAGATGCAATAGGATTTTTTGGGTTAGGTCAATCCGCTCGCGAGATATGGGAGTTTGAAGCTAAGAAATGGTTGAGAAGGTAACAAATTTTTCGCACTTCTGCTGGTCCAAAAGCTTAACCAGAATGGCCTAGGGAAAAAATACACATACCGTTGTAATCGGGCGAGTTTCTTCTTTCAGACGCAGCAGGAATTGTTGGGTTTGTTCAATCGGTTCGCGAGATACGGGAGTTTGAAGCTAAGAAATGGTTGACGAGAAAACAAATTTTTCGCAATTCTGCTGCTCCAAACGCTTAACCAGAACGGCATAGGGAAAAAATACACATACCGTTGCAATCGAGCGAGTTTCTACTTTCAGATGCAATAGGAATTTTTGGGTTAGGTCAATCCGTTCGCGAGATATGGGAGTTTGAAGCTAAGAAATGTTTGAGGAGGCAACAAATTTTTCGCATTTCTGCTGCTCCAATCGCTTAACCAGATTGGCCTAGGGAAAAAATGCACTTACCGTTGTAATCGGGCGAGTTTCTACTTTCAGGCGCAACAGGAATTTTTGGGTTTGGTCAATCCGTTCGCGAGAAATGTGAGTTTGAAGCTAAGAAATGGTTGAGAAGACAACAAATTTTTCGCAATTCTGCTGCCCCAAACGCTTAACAAGAATGGCCTAGGGAAAAAATACACATACCGTTGTAATCGGGCGAGTTTCTACTTTCAGGCGCAGCAGGAATTTTTGGGTTTGTTGAATCGGTTCGCGAGATATGGGAGTTTGAAGCTAAGAAATGGTTGAGAAGACAACAAATTTTTCACACTTCTGCTGCTCCAAAGGCTTAACCAGAGTGGCCTAGGGGAAAAATACACACACCGTTGTCATCGGGCGAGTTTCTACATTCAGATGCAATAGGAATTTTTGGGTTAGGTCAATCCGTTCGCGAGATATGAGAGATTGAAACTAAGAAATGGTTGAGAAGGCAACAAATTTTTCGCACTTCTGCTGCTCCAAACGCTTAACCAGAATGGCCTAGGGATAAAATACGCATACCCTTGTAATTGGGCGAGTTACTTCTTTCAGGCGTAGCAGGAATTTTTGGGTTTGGTCAATCCGTTCGCGAGATATGGGAGTTTGAAGACAAGAAATGGTTGAGAAGACAACAAATTTTTCGCAATTCTGCTGCTCCAAACGCTTAACAAGAATGGCCTAGGGAAAAAATACACATACCGTTGTAATCAGGCGAGTTTCTACTTTCAGGTGCAATAGGAATTTTAGGGTTAGGTCTATCTGTTCGCGAGACATGGGAGTTTGAAGCTAAGAAATGGTTGAGAAGACAACAAATTTTTCGCAATTCTGCTGCTCCAAACGCTTAACCAGAACGGCATAGGGAAAAAATACACATACCGTTGTAATCGGGCGAGTTTCTACTTTCAGATGCAATAGGAATTTTTGGGTTAGGTCAATCCGTTTGCGAGATATGGGAGTTTGAAGCTAAGAAATGGTTGAGAATGTAACAAATTTTTCGCACTTCTGCTGGTCCAAAAGCTTAACCAGACTGGCCTAGGGAAAAAATACACATACCCTTGTAATTGGGCGAGTTACTTCTTTCAGGCGTAGCAGGAATTTTTGGGTTAGGTCAATCCGTTCGCGAGATATGGGAGTTTGAAGCTAAGAAATGTTTGAGGAGGCAACAAATTTTTCGCATTTCTGCTGCTCCAATCGCTTAACCAGATTGGCCTAGGGAAAAAATGCACTTACCGTTGTAATCGGGCGAGTTTCTACTTTCAGGCGCAACAGGAATTTTTGGGTTTGGTCAATCCGTTCGCGAGATATGTGAGTTTGAAGCTAAGAAATGGTTGAGAAGACAACAAATTTTTCGCAATTCTGCTGCCCCAAACGCTTAACAAGAATGGCCTAGGGAAAAAATACACACACCGTTGTAATCGGGCGAGTTTCTACTTTCAGACGCAGCAGGAATTTTTGGGTTAGGTCAATCCGTTCGCGAGATATGGGAGTTTGAAGCTAAGAAATGGTTGAGAAGGTAACAAATTTTTCCCACTTCTGCTGGTCCAAAAGCTTAACCAGAATGTCCTAGGGAAAGAATACACATACCGTTGTAATCGGGCGAGTTTCTACTTTCAGACGCAGCAGGAATTTTTGGGTTTGTTGAATCGGTTCGCGAGATATGGGAGTTTGAAGCTAAGAAATGGTTGAGAAGACAACAAATTTTTCACACTTCTGCTGCACCAAAGGCTTAACCAGAGTGGCCTAGGGGAAAAATACACACACCGTTGTCATCGGGCGAGTTTCTACATTCAGATGCAATAGGAATTTTTGGGTTAGGTCAATCCGTTCGCGAGATATGAGAGATTGAAACTAAGAAATGGTTGAGAAGGCAACAAATTTTTCGCACTTCTGCTGCTCCAAACGCTTAACCAGAATGGCCTAGGGATAAAATACGCATACCGTTGTAATCGGGCGAGTTTCTACTTTCAGACGCAACAGGAATATGTGGGTTTGGTCAATCCGTTCGCGAGATATGTGAGTTTGAAGCTAAGAAATGGTTGAGAAGACAACAAATTTTTCGCAATTCTGCTGCCCCAAACGCTTAACAAGAATGGCCTAGGGAAAAAATACACATACCGTTGTAATCGGGCGAGTTTCTACTTTCAGATGCAATAGGAATTTTTGGGTTAGGTCAATCCGTTCGCGAGATATGGGAGTTTGAAGCTAAGAAATGGTTGAGAATGTAACAAATTTTTCGCACTTCTGCTGGTCCAAAAGCTTAACCAGAATGGCCTAGGGAAAAAATACACATACCGTTGTAATCGGGCGAGTTTCTTCTTTCAGACGCAGCAGGAATATGTGGGTTTGTTCAATCGGTTCGCGAGATATGGGAGTTTGAAGCTAAGAAATGGTTGACGAGAAAACAAATTTTTCGCAATTCTGCTGCTCCAAACGCTTAACCAGAACGGCATAGGGAAAAAATACACATACCGTTGTAATCGAGCGAGTTTCTACTTTCAGATGCAATAGGATTTTTTGGGTTAGGTCAATCCGCTCGCGAGATATGGGAGTTTGAAGCTAAGAAATGGTTGAGAAGGTTACAAATTTTTCGCACTTCTGCTGGTCCAAAAGCTTAACCAGAATGGCCTAGGGAAAAAATACACATACCGTTGTAATCGGGCGAGTTTCTTCTTTCAGACGCAACAGGAATATGTGGGTTTGGTCAATCCGTTCGCGAGATATGTGAGTTTGAAGCTAAGAAATGGTTGAGAAGACAACAAATTTTTCGCAATTCCGCTGCCCCAAACGCTTAACAAGAATGGCCTAGGGAAAAAATACACATACCGTTGTAATCGGGCGAGTTTCTACTTTCAGACGCAGCAGGAATTTTTGGGTTAGGTCAATCCGTTCGCGAGATATGGGAGTTTGAAGCTAAGAAATGGTTGAGAAGGTAACAAATTTTTCGCACTTCTGCTGGTCCAAAAGCTTACCCAGAATGGCCTAGGGGAAAAATACACATAACGTTGCAACCGGACGAGTTTAAGGTTTCAGATGCAAAAGGAATTTTTGGGTTAGGTCAATCCGTTCGCGAGATATGGGAGTTTGAAGCCAAGAAATGGTTGAGAAGACAACAAATTTTTCGCAATTCTGCTGCTCCAAACGCTTAACAAGAATGGCCTAGGGAAAAAATACACATACCGTTGTAATCAGGCGAGTTTCTACTTTCAGGTGCAATAGGAATTTTTGGGTTAGGTCAATCCGCTCGCGAGATATGGGAGTTTGAAGCTAAGAAATGGTTGAGAAGGTAACAAATTTTTCGCACTTCTGCTGGTCCAAAAGCTTCACCAGAATGGCCAAGGGAAAAAATACACATACCGTTGTAATCGGGCGAGTTTCTACTTTCAGATGCAATAGGAATTTTTGGGTTAGGTCATTCCGTTCGCGAGATATGGGAGTTTGAAACTAAGAAATGGTTGAGAGGACAACAAATTTTTCGCAATTCCGCTGCCCCAAACGCTTAACCAGAATGGCCTACGGAAAAAATACAATTACCTTTGTAATCGGGCGAGTTTCTTCTTTCAGACGCAACAGGAATATGTGGGTTTGGTCAATCCGTTCGCGAGATATGTGAGTTTGAAGCTAAGAAATGGTTGTGAAGACAACAAATTTTTCACACTTCTGCTGCTCCAAAGGCTTAACCAGAGTGGCCTAGGGGAAAAATACACACACCGTTGTCATCGGGCGAGTTTCTACATTCAGATGCAACACGAATATGTGGGTTTGGTCAATCCGTTCGCGAGATATGTGAGATTGAAGCTAAGAAATGGTTGAGAAGACAACAAATTTTTCGCAATTCCGCTGCCCCAAACGCTTAACAAGAATGGCCTAGGGAAAAAATTCACATACCGTTGTAATCGGGCGAGTTTCTACTTTCAGACGCAGCAGGAATTTTTGGGTTAGGTCAATCCGTTCGCGAGATATGGGAGTTTGAAGCTAAGAAATGGTTGAGAAGGTAACAAATTTTTCGCACTTCTGCTGGTCCAAAAGCTTACCCAGAATGGCCTAGGGGAAAAATACACATAACGTTGCAACCGGACGAGTTTCTAGTTTCAGATGCAAAAGGAATTTTTGGGTTAGGTCAATCCGTTCGCGAGATATGGGAGTTTGAAGCCAAGAAATGGTTGAGAAGACAACAAATTTTTCGCAATTCTGCTGCTCCAAACGCTTAACAAGAATGGCCTAGGGAAAAAATACACATACCGTTGTAATCAGGCGAGTTTCTACTTTCAGGTGCAATAGGAATTTTAGGGTTAGGTCTATCTGTTCGCGAGACATGGGAGATTGAAGCTAAGAAATGGTTGAGAAGACAACAAATTTTTCGCAATTCTGCTGCTCCAAACGCTTAACCAGAACGGCATAGGGAAAAAATACACATACCGTTGTAATCGAGCGAGTTTCTACTTTCAGATGCAATAGGAATTTTTGGGTTAGGTCAATCCGCTCGCGAGATATGGGAGTTTGAAGCTAAGAAATGGTTGAGAAGGTAACAAATTTTTCGCACTTCTGCTGGTCCAAAAGCTTCACCAGAATGGCCAAGGGAAAAAATACACATACCGTTGTAATCGGGCGAGTTTCTACTTTCAGATGCAATAGGAATTTTTGGGTTAGGTCTATCTGTTCGCGAGGCATGGGAGTTTGAAGCTAAGAAATGGTTGAGAAGACAACAAATTTTTCGCAATTCTGCTGCTCCAAACGCTTAACCAGAACGGCATAGGGAAAAAATACACAAACCGTTGTAATCGAGCGAGTTTCTACTTTCAGATGCAATAGGAATTTTTGGGTTAGGTCAATACGCTCGCGAGATATGGGAGTTTGAAGCTAAGAAATGGTTGACAAGACAACAAATTTTTCACACTTCTGCTGCTACAAACGCTTAACCAGAATGGCCTAGGGGAAAAATACACATACCGTTGTTATCGGGCGCGTTTCTACTTTCAGATGCAATAGGAATTTTTAGGTTAGGTTAATCCGTTTGCGAGATATGGGAGTTTGAAGCTAAGAAATGGTTGAGAAGGCAACAAATTTTTCGCACTTCTGCTGCTCCAGTCGCTTAACCAGATTGGCCTAGGGAAAAAATGCACATACCGTTGTAATCGGGCGAGTTTCTACTTTCAGACGCAGCAGGAATTTTTGGGTTTGGTCACTCCGTTCGCGAGATATGTGAGTTTGAAGCTAAGAAATAGTTGAGAAGACAACAAATTTTTCGCACTTCTGCTGCTACAAACGCTTAACCAGACTGGCCTAGGGAAAAAATACACATACTGTTGTAATCGGGCGAGTTACTACTTTCAGGCGCAGCAGGAATTTTTGGGTTTGGTCAATCCGTTCGCGAGATATGTGAGTTTGAAGCTAAGAAATAGTTGAGAAGACAACAAATTTTTCGCACTTCTGCTGCTACAAACGCTTGACCAGAATGGCCTAGGGGAAAAATACACATACCGTTGTTATCGGGCGCGTTTCTACTTTCAGATGCAATAGGAATTTTTAGGTTAGGTTAATCCGTTAGCGAGATATGGGAGTTTGAAGCTAAGAAATGGTTGACAAGACAACAAATTTTTCACACTTCTGCTGCCCCAAAAGCTTAACCAGAGTGGCCTAGGGGGAAAGTACACATACCGTTGTCATCGGGCGAGTTTCTACTTTCAGGTGCAATAGGAATTTTTGGGTTAGGTCAATCCGTTTGCGAGATATGGGAGTTTGAAGCTAAGAAATGGTTGAGAATGTAACAAATTTTTCGCACTTCTGCTGGTCCAAAAGCTTAACCAGAATGGCCTAGGGAAAAAATACACATACCGTTGTAACCGGACGAGTTTCTACTTTCAGACGCAACAGGAATTTTTGGGTTAGGTCAATCCGTTCGCGAGATATGGGAGTTTGAAGCTAAGAAATGGTTGAGAAGGCAACAAATTTTTCGCACTTCTGCTGCTCCAGTCGCTTAACCAGATTGGCCTAGGGAAAAATGCACATACCGTTGTAATCGGGCGAGTTTCTACTTTCAGACGCAGCAGGAATTTTTGGGTTTGGTCACTCCGTTCGCGAGATATGTGAGTTTGAAGCTAAGAAATAGTTGAGAAGACAACAAATTTTTCGCAAGTCTGCTGCTCCAAACGCTTACCCAGAATAGCCTAGGGGAAAAATACACATACCGTTGTAACCGGACGAGTTTCTACTTTCAGATGCAAAGGGAATTTTTGGGTTAGGACAATCCATTCGCGAGATATGGGAGTTTGAAGCCAAGAAATGGTTGAGAAGACAACAAATTTTTCGCAATTCTGCTGCTCCAAACGCTTAACAAGAATGGCCTAGGGAAAAAATACACATACCGTTGTAATCAGGCGAGTTTCTAGTTTCAGGTGCAATAGGAATTTTAGGGTTAGGTCTATCTGTTCGCGAGACATGGGAGTTTGAAGCTAAGAAATGGTTGAGAAGACAACAAATTTTTCGCAATTCTGCTGCTCCAAACGCTTAACCAGAACGGCATAGGGAAAAAATACACATACCGTTGTAATCGAGCGAGTTTCTACTTTCAGATGCAATAGGAATTTTTGGGTTAGGTCAATACGCTCGCGAGATATGGGAGTTTGAAGCTAAGAAATGGTTGAGAAGACAACAACTTTTTCGCACTTCTGCTGCTCCAAACGCTTAACCAGAATGGCCTAGGGAAGAAATACATATACCGTTGTAATCGGGCGAGTTTCTACTTTCAGATGCAATAGGAAATTTTGGGTTAGGTCAATCCGTTCGCGAGATATGGGAGTTTGAAGCTAAGAAATGGTTGAGAAGGCAACAAATTTTTCACACTTCTGCTGCTCCAATCGCTTAACCAGACTGGCCTAGGGAAAAAATACACATACTGTTGTAATCGGGCGAGTTACTACTTTCAGGCGCAGCAGGAATTTTTGGGTTTGGTCAATCCGTTCGCGAGATATGTGAGTTTGAAGCTAAGAAATAGTTGAGAAGACAACAAATTTTTCGCACTTCTGCTGCTACAAACGCTTAACCAGAATGGCCTAGGGGAAAAATACACATACCGTTGTTATCGGGCGCGTTTCTACTTTCAGATGCAATAGGAATTTTTAGGTTAGGTTAATCCGTTAGCGAGATATGGGAGTTTGAAGCTAAGAAATGGTTGACAAGACAACAAATTTTTAGCACTTCTGCTGCTCCAGTCGCTTAACCAGAATGGCCTAGGGGAAAAATACACATACCGTTGCAATCGGGCTAGTTTCTACTTTCAGATGCAATAGGAATTTTAGGGTTAGGTCAATCCGTTCGCGAGATATGTGAGTTTGAAGCTAAGAAATGGTTGAGAAGACAACAAATTTTTCGCACTTCTGCTGCTCCAATCGCTTAACCAGAATGGGCTATGGAAAAATACACATACCATTGTAACCGGACGAGTTTCTACTTTCAGATGCAATAGGAATTTTAGGGTTAGGTCTATCTGTTCGCGAGATATGGGAGTTTGAAGCTAAGAAATGGTTGAGAAGACAACAAATTTTTCGCAATTCTGCTGCTCCAAACGCTTAACCAGAATGGCCTAGGGATAAAATACGCATACCGTTGTAATCGGACGAGTTTCTGCTTTCAGACGCAACAGGAATATGTGGGTTTCGTCAATCCGTTCGCGAGATATGGGGCTTTGAAGCTAAGAAATGGTTGACAAGACAACAAATTTTTTGCACTTCTGCTGCTCCAGTCGCTTAACCAGAATGGCCTAGGGGATCAAAAAAAACATACCGTTGTAATCGAGCGAGTTTCTACTTTCAGATGCAATAGGAATTTTTGGTTTAGGTCAATCCGTTCGCGAGATGTGGGAGTTTGAAGCTAAGAAATGGTTGAGAAGACAACAAATTTTTCGCACTTCTGCTGCTCCAAACGCTTAACCAGAATAGCCTAGGGAAAAAATACACATACCGTTGGAATCGGGCGAGTTTCTACTTTCAGACACAATAGGAATTTTTGGGTTAGGTCAATCCGTTCGCGAGATATGGGAGTTTGAAGCTAAGAAATGTTTGAAGTGGCAACAAATTTTTCGCACTTCTGATGCTCCAATCGCGTAACCAGATTGGCCTAGGGAAAAAATGCACATACCTTTATAATCGGGCGAGTTTCTACTTTCAGATGCAGCAGGAATTTTTGGGTTTGGTCAATCCGTTCGCGAGATGTGTGAGTTTGAAGCTAAGAAATGGTTGACAAGACAACAAATTTTTCGCAATTCTGCTGCTCCAATCGCTTAACCAGATTGGCCTAGGGAAAAAATGCACATACCGTTGTAATCGGGCGAGTTTCTACTTTCAGACGCAGCAGGAATTTTTGGGTTTGGTCACTCCGTTCGCGAGATATGTGAGTTTGAAGCTAAGAAATAGTTGAGAAGACAACAAATTTTTCGCACTTCTGCTGCTACAAACGCTTAACCAGACTGGCCTAGGGAAAAAATACACATACTGTTGTAATCGGGCGAGTTACTACTTTCAGGCGCAGCAGGAATTTTTGGGTTTGGTCAATCCGTTCGCGAGATATGTGAGTTTGAAGCTAAGAAATGGTTGAGAAGACAACAAATTTTTCGCACTTCTGCTGCTACAAACGCTTAACCAGAATGGCCTAGGGGAAAAATACACATACCGTTGTTATCGGGCGCGTTTCTACTTTCAGATGCAATAGGAATTTTTGGGTTAGGTTAATCCGTTAGCGAGATATGGGAGTTTGAAGCTAAGAAATGGTTGACAAGACAACAAATTTTTCACACTTCTGCTGCCCCAAAAGCTTAACCAGAGTGGCCTAGGGGGAAAGTACACATACCGTTGTCATCGGGCGAGTTTCTACTTTCAGGTGCAATAGGAATTTTTGGGTTAGGTCAATCCGTTTGCGAGATATGGGAGTTTGAAGCTAAGAATGGTTGAGAATGTAACAAATTTTTCGCTCTTCTGCTGGTCCAAAAGCTTAACCAGAATGGCCTAGGGAAAAAATACACATACCGTTGTAACCGGACGAGTTTCTACTTTCAGACGCAACAGGAATTTTTGGGTTAGGTCAATCCGTTCGCGAGATATGGGAGTTTGAAGCTAAGAAATGGTTGAGAAGGCAACAAATTTTTCGCACTTCTGCTGCTCCAGTCGCTTAACCAGATTGGCCTAGGGAAAAAATGCGCATACCGTTGTAATCGGGCGAGTTTCTACTTTCAGACGCAGCAGGAATTTTTGGGTTTGGTCACTCCGTTCGCGAGATATGTGAGTTTGAAGCTAAGAAATAGTTGAGAAGACAACAAATTTTTCGCAAGTCTGCTGCTCCAAACGCTTACCCAGAATAGCCTAGGGGAAAAATACACATACCGTTGTAATCGAGCGAGTTTCTACTTTCAGATGCAATAGGAATTTTTGGGTTAGGTCAATACGCTCGCGAGATATGGAAGTTTGAAGCTAAGAAATGGTTGAGAAGACAACAACTTTTTCGCACTTCTGCTGCTCCAAACGCTTAACCAGAATGGCCTAGGGAAGAAATACATATACCGTTGTAATCGGGCGAGTTTCTACTTTCAGATGCAATAGGAAATTTTGGGTTAGGTCAATCCGTTCGCGAGATATGGGAGTTTGAAGCTAAGAAATGGTTGAGAAGGCAACAAATTTTTCACACTTCTGCTGCTCCAATCGCTTAACCAGACTGGCCTAGGGAAAAAATACACATACTGTTGTAATCGGGCGAGTTACTACTTTCAGGCGCAGCAGGAATTTTTGGGTTTGGTCAATCCGTTCGCGAGATATGTGAGTTTGAAGCTAAGAAATAGTTGAGAAGACAACAAATTTTTCGCACTTCTGCTGCTACAAACGCTTAACCAGAATGGCCTAGGGGAAAAATACACATACCGTTGTTTATCGGGCGCGTTTCTACTTTCAGATGCAATAGGAATTTTAGGGTTAGGTCAATCCGTTCGCGAGATATGTGAGTTTGAAGCTAAGAAATGGTTGAGAAGACAACAAATTTTTCGCACTTCTGCTGCTCCAATCGCTTAACCAGAATGGGCTATGGAAAAATACACATACCATTGTAACCGGACGAGTTTCTACTTTCAGATGCAATAGGAATTTTAGGGTTAGGTCTATCTGTTCGCGAGATATGGGAGTTTGAAGCTAAGAAATGGTTGAGAAGACAACAAATTTTTCGCAATTCTGCTGCTCCAAACGCTTAACCAGAATGGCCTAGGGATAAAATACGCATACCGTTGTAATCGGACGAGTTTCTGCTTTCAGACGCAACAGGAATATGTGGGTTTCGTCAATCCGTTCGCGAGATATGGGGCTTTGAAGCTAAGAAATGGTTGACAAGACAACAAATTTTTTGCACTTCTGCTGCTCCAGTCGCTTAACCAGAATGGCCTAGGGGATCAAAAAAAACATACCGTTGTAATCGAGCGAGTTTCTACTTTCAGATGCAATAGGAATTTTTGGGTTAGGTCAATCCGTTCGCGAGATGTGGGAGTTTGAAGCTAAGAAATGGTTGAGAAGACAACAAATTTTTCGCACTTCTGCTGCTCCAAACGCTTAACCAGAATAGCCTAGGGAAAAAATACACATACCGTTGGAATCGGGCGAGTTTCTACTTTCAGACACAATAGGAATTTTTGGGTTAGGTCAATCCGTTCGCGAGATATGGGAGTTTGAAGCTAAGAAATGTTTGAAGTGGCAACAAATTTTTCGCACTTCTGATGCTCCAATCGCGTAACCAGATTGGCCTAGGGAAAAAATGCACATACCTTTATAATCGGGCGAGTTTCTACTTTCAGATGCAGCAGGAATTTTTGGGTTTGGTCAATCCGTTCGCGAGATATGTGAGTTTGAAGCTAAGAAATGGTTGACAAGACAACAAATTTTTCGCAATTCTGCTGCTCCAAACGCTTAACCAGGACGGCATAGGAAAAAAATACGCATACCGTTGTAACCGGACGAGTTTCTACTTTCAGACGCAATAGGAATTTTTGGTTAGGTCAATCTGTTCGCGAGATATGGGAGTTTGAAGCTAAGAAATGTTTGAAGTGGCAACAAATTTTTCGCACTTCTGCTGCTCCAAACGCTTAACCAGAATGGCCTAGGGGAAAAATACACATACCGTTGTAGTCGGGCGAGTTTCTACATTCAGATGCAATAGGAATTTTTGGGTTAAGTCAATCTGTTCGCGAGATATGTGAGTTTGAAGCTAAGAAATAGTTGAGAAGACAACAAGTTTTTCGCACTCCTGCTGCTCCAAACGCTTAACCAGAATGGCCTAGGGAAAAAATACACATAGCGTTGTAACCGGACGAGTTTCTACTTTCAGACGCAATAGGAAATTTTGGGTTAGGTCAATGCGTTCGCGAGATATGGGAGTTTGAAGCTAAGAAATGGTTGAGAAGGCAACAAATTTTTCACACTTCTGCTACTCCAATCGCTTAACCAGACTGGCCTAGGGAAAAAATACACATACCGTTGTAATCGGGCGAGTTACTACTTTCAGGCGCAGCAGGAATTTTTGGGTTTGGTCAATCCGTTCGCGAGATATGGGAGTTTGAAACTAAGAAATGGTTGAGAAGGCAACAAATATTTCGCACTTCTGCTGCTCCATTCGCTTAACCAGATTGGCCTAGGGAAAAATACACATACCGTTGTAATCGGGCGAGTTTCTACTTTCAGACGCAGCAGCAATTTTTGGATTGGTCAATCCGTTCCCGAGATATGTGAGTTTGAAGCTAAGAAATAGTTGAGAAGACAACAAGTTTTTCGCAATCCTGCTGCTCCAAACGCTTAACCAGAATGGCCTAGGGAAAAAATACACATACCGTTGTAACCGGACGAGTTTCTACTTTCAGACGCAATAGGAAATTTTGGGTTAGGTCAATCCGTTCGCGAGATATGGGAGTTTGAAGCTAAGAAATGGTTGAGAGGGCAACAAATTCTTCACACTTCTGCTGCTCCAATCGCTTAACCAGACTGGCCTAGGGAAAAAATACACATACCGTTGTAATCGGGCGAGTTACTACTTTCAGGCGCAGCAGGAATTTTTGGGTTTGGTCAATCCGTTCGCGAGATATGTGAGTTTGAAGCTAAGAAATAGTTGAGAAGACAACAAATTTTTCGCACTTCTGCTGCTGCAAAGGCTTAACCAGAATGGCCTAGGGGAAAAATACACATACCGTTGCAATCGGGCTAGTTTCTACTTTCAGATGCAATAGGAATTTTAGGGTTAGGTCTATCTGTTCGCGAGATATGGGAGTTTGAAGCTAAGAAATGGTTGAGAAGACAACAAATTTTTCGCACTTCTGCTGCTCCAAACGCTTAACCAGAATAGCCTAGGGAAAAAATACACATACCGTTGGAATCGGGCGAGTTTCTACTTTCAGACACAATAGGAATTTTTGGGTTAGGTCAATCCGTTCGCGATATGGGAGTTTGAAGCTAAGAAATGTTTGAAGTGGCAACAAATTTTTCGCACTTCTGCTGCTCCAATCGCTTAACCAGATTTGCCTAGGGAAAAAATGCACATACCCTTATAATCGGGCGAGTTTCTACTTTCAGATGCAGCAGGAATTTTTGGGTTTGGTCAATCCGTTCGCGAGATATGTGAGTTTGAAGCTAAGAAATGGTTGACAAGACAACAAATTTTTCGCAATTCTGCTGCTCCAAACGCTTAACCAGGACGGCATAGGAAAAAAATACGCATACCGTTGTAACCGTACGAGTTTCTACTTTCAGACGCAACAGGAATTTTTGGGTTAGGTCAATCTGTTCGCGAGATATGGGAGTTTGAAGCTAAGAAATGGTTGAGAAGACAACAAATTTTTCGCACTTCTGCTGCTGCAAACGCTTAACCAGAATAGCCTAGGGGAAAAATACACATAGCGCTGTAGTCGGGCGAGTTTCTACATTCAGATGCAATAGGAATTTTTGGGTTAAGTCAATCTGTTCGCGAGATATGTGAGTTTGAATCTAAGAAATAGTTGAGAAGACAACAAGTTTTTCGCACTCCTGCTGCTCCAAACGCTTAACCAGAATGGCCTAGGGAAAAAATACACATACCGTTGTAACCGGACGAGTTTCTACTTTCAGACGCAATAGGAAATTTTGGGTTAGGTCAATGCGTTCGCGAGATATGGGAGTTTGAAGCTAAGAAATGGTTGAGAAGGCAACAAATTTTTCACACTTCTGCTACTCCAAACGCTTAACCAGAATGGCCTAGGGAAAAAATACACATACCGTTGTAATCGGGCGAGTTACTACTTTCAGGCGCAATAGGAATTTTTGGGTTAGGTCAATCCGTTCGCGAGATATGGGAGTTTGAAGCTAAGAAATGGTTGAGAAGACAACAAATTTTTCGCAATTCTGCTGCTCCAAACGCTTAACAAGAATGGCCTAGGGAAGAAATACACATACCGTTGTAATCGGGCGAGTTTCTACTTTCAGATGCAATAGGAATTTTAGGGTTAGGTCACTCTGATCGCGAGATATGGGAGTTTGAAGCTTAGAAATGGTTGAGAAGGCAACAAATTTTTCGCACTTCTGCTGCTCCAATCGCTTAACCAGAATCGCCTAGGGAAAAAATACACATACCGTTGTAATCGGGCGGGTTTCTACCTTCAGGCGCAACAGGAATTTTTGGGTTAGGTCAAGCCGTTCGCGAGATATGGAAAGTTTGAAGCTAAAAAATGGTTGAGAAGGTTACAAATTTTTCGCAATTCTGCTGCTCCAAACGCTTAACAAGAATGGCCTAGGGAAGAAATACACATACCGTTGTAATCGGGCGAGTGTGTACCTTCAGGCGCAACAGGAATTTTTGGGTTAGGTCAAGCCGTTCGCGAGATATGGGAGTTTGAAGCTAAGAAATGGTTGACAAGAAAACAAATTTTTGCACTTCTGCTGCTCCAGTCGCTTAACCGGAATGGCCTAGGGGAAAAATACACATACCGTTGTAATCGGGCTAGTTCTACTTTCAGACGCAACAGGATTTTTTGGGTTTAGTCAATCCGTTCGCGAGAAATGGGACTTTGAAGCTAAGAAATGGATGACAAGACAACAAATTTTTCGCACTTCTGCTGCTCCAAACGCTTAACCAGAATGGCCTAGGGAAAAAATACACATACCGTTGTAATCGAGCGAGTTTCTACTTTCAGATGCAATAGGAATTTTTGGGTTAGGTCTATCCGCTCGCGAGATATGGGAGTTTGAAGCTAAGAAATGGTTGAAAAGACAACAAATTTTTCGCACTTCTGCTGCTCCAAACGCTTAACCAGAATGGCCCAGGGAAAAAATACATATACCGTTGTAATCGGGCGAGTTTCTACTTTCAGATGCAATAGGAACTTTTGGGTTTGTTCAATCCGTTCGCGAGATATGGGAGTTTGAAGCTAAGAAATGGTTGAGAAGGTATCATATTTTTCGCAATTCTGCTGGTGCAAAAGCTTAACCAGAATGGCCTAGGGAAAAAATACAGATACCGTTGTAATCGGGCGAGTTTCTACTTTCAGACGCAGCAGGAATTTTTGGGTTGGTTCAATCGGTTCGCGAGATATGGGAGTTTGAAGCTAAGAAATGGTTGACGAGAAAACAAATTTTTCGCAATTCTGCTGCTCCAAACGCTTAACCAGAACTGCATAGGGAAAAAATACACATACCGTTGTAATCGAGCGAGTTTCTACTTTCAGATGCAATAGGAATTTTTGGGTTAGGTCAATCCGTTCGCGAGATATAGGAGTTTGAAGCTAAGAAATGGTTGAGAAGGTAACAAATTTTTCGCACTTCTGCTGGTCCAAAAGCTTAACTAGAATGGCCTAGGGAAAAAATACACATACCGTTGTAACCGGACGAGTTTCTACTTTGAGAGGCAGCAGGAATTTTTGGGTTTGGTCAATCCGTTCGCGAGATATGTGCGTATGAAGCTAAGAAATAGTTGAGAAGACAACAAATTTTTCGCAAGTCTGCTGCTCCAAACGCTTAACCAGAATGGCCTAGGGAAAAAATACATATACCGTTGTAATCGGGCGAGTTTCTACTTTCAGTTGCAATAGGAACTTTTGGGTTTGTTAAATCCGTTCGCGAGATGAGGGAGTTTGAAGCTAAGAAATGGTTGACAAGAAAACAAATTTTTCGCAATTCTACTGCTCCAAACGCTTAACCAGAACGGCTTGGGAAAAAATACACATACCGTTGTAATCGAGCGAGTTTCTACTTTCAGATGCAATTGGAATATGTGGGTTTCGTCAATCCGTTCGCGAGATATGGGGCTTTGAAGCTAAGAAATGGTTGACAAGACAACAAATTTTTTGCACTTCTGCTGCTCCAGTCGCTTAACCAGAATGGCCTAGGGGATCAAAAAAAACATACCGTTGTAATCGAGCGAGTTTCTACTTTCAGATGCAATAGGAATTTTTGGGTTAGGTCAATCCGTTCGCGAGATGTGGGAGTTTGAAGCTAAGAAATGGTTGAGAAGACAACAAATTTTTCGCACTTCTGCTGCTCCAAACGCTTAACCAGAATAGCCTAGGGAAAAAATACACATACCGTTGGAATCGGGCGAGTTTCTACTTTCAGACACAATAGGAATTTTTGGGTTAGGTCAATCCGTTCGCGAGATATGGGAGTTTGAAGCTAAGAAATGTTTGAAGTGGCAACAAATTTTTCGCACTTCTGATGCTCCAATCGCGTAACCAGATTGGCCTAGGGAAAAAATGCACATACCTTTATAATCGGGCGAGTTTCTACTTTCAGATGCAGCAGGAATTTTTGGGTTTGGTCAATCCGTTCGCGAGATATGTGAGTTTGAAGCTAAGAAATGGTTGACAAGACAACAAATTTTTCGCAATTCTGCTGCTCCAAACGCTTAACCAGGACGGCATAGGAAAAAAATACGCATACCGTTGTAACCGGACGAGTTTCTACTTTCAGACGCAATAGGAATTTTTGGGTTAGGTCAATCTGTTCGCGAGATATGGGAGTTTGAAGCTAAGAAATGTTTGAAGTGGCAACAAATTTTTCGCACTTCTGCTGCTCCAAACGCTTAACCAGAATGGCCTAGGGGAAAAATACACATACCGTTGTAGTCGGGCGAGTTTCTACATTCAGATGCAATAGGAATTTTTGGGTTAAGTCAATCTGTTCGCGAGATATGTGAGTTTGAAGCTAAGAAATAGTTGAGAAGACAACAAGTTTTTCGCACTCCTGCTGCTCCAAACGCTTAACCAGAATGGCCTAGGGAAAAAATACACATAGCGTTGTAACCGGACGAGTTTCTACTTTCAGACGCAATAGGAAATTTTGGGTTAGGTCAATGCGTTCGCGAGATATGGGAGTTTGAAGCTAAGAAATGGTTGAGAAGGCAACAAATTTTTCACACTTCTGCTACTCCAATCGCTTAACCAGACTGGCCTAGGGAAAAAATACACATACCGTTGTAATCGGGCGAGTTACTACTTTCAGGCGCAGCAGGAATTTTTGGGTTTGGTCAATCCGTTCGCGAGATATGGGAGTTTGAAACTAAGAAATGGTTGAGAAGGCAACAAATATTTCGCACTTCTGCTGCTCCATTCGCTTAACCAGATTGGCCTAGGGAAAAATACACATACCGTTGTAATCGGGCGAGTTTCTACTTTCAGACGCAGCAGCAATTTTTGGGATTGGTCAATCCGTTCCCGAGATATGTGAGTTTGAAGCTAAGAAATAGTTGAGAAGACAACAAGTTTTTCGCAATCCTGCTGCTCCAAACGCTTAACCAGAATGGCCTAGGGAAAAAATACACATACCGTTGTAACCGGACGAGTTTCTACTTTCAGACGCAATAGGAAATTTTGGGTTAGGTCAATCCGTTCGCGAGATATGGGAGTTTGAAGCTAAGAAATGGTTGAGAGGGCAACAAATTCTTCACACTTCTGCTGCTCCAATCGCTTAACCAGACTGGCCTAGGGAAAAAATACACATACCGTTGTAATCGGGCGAGTTACTACTTTCAGGCGCAGCAGGAATTTTTGGGTTTGGTCAATCCGTTCGCGAGATATGTGAGTTTGAAGCTAAGAAATAGTTGAGAAGACAACAAATTTTTCGCACTTCTGCTGCTGCAAAGGCTTAACCAGAATGGCCTAGGGGAAAAATACACATACCGTTGCAATCGGGCTAGTTTCTACTTTCAGATGCAATAGGAATTTTAGGGTTAGGTCTATCTGTTCGCGAGATATGGGAGTTTGAAGCTAAGAAATGGTTGAGAAGACAACAAATTTTTCGCACTTCTGCTGCTCCAAACGCTTAACCAGAATAGCCTAGGGAAAAAATACACATACCGTTGGAATCGGGCGAGTTTCTACTTTCAGACACAATAGGAATTTTTGGGTTAGGTCAATCCGTTCGCGATATGGGAGTTTGAAGCTAAGAAATGTTTGAAGTGGCAACAAATTTTTCGCACTTCTGCTGCTCCAATCGCTTAACCAGATTTGCCTAGGGAAAAAATGCACATACCCTTATAATCGGGCGAGTTCCTACTTTCAGATGCAGCAGGAATTTTTGGGTTTGGTCAATCCGTTCGCGAGATATGTGAGTTTGAAGCTAAGAAATGGTTGACAAGACAACAAATTTTTCGCAATTCTGCTGCTCCAAACGCTTAACCAGGACGGCATAGGAAAAAAATACGCATACCGTTGTAACCGTACGAGTTTCTACTTTCAGACGCAACAGGAATTTTTGGGTTAGGTCAATCTGTTCGCGAGATATGGGAGTTTGAAGCTAAGAAATGGTTGAGAAGACAACAAATTTTTCGCACTTCTGCTGCTGCAAACGCTTAACCAGAATAGCCTAGGGGAAAAATACACATAGCGCTGTAGTCGGGCGAGTTTCTACATTCAGATGCAATAGGAATTTTTGGGTTAAGTCAATCTGTTCGCGAGATATGTGAGTTTGAATCTAAGAAATAGTTGAGAAGACAACAAGTTTTTCGCACTCCTGCTGCTCCAAACGCTTAACCAGAATGGCCTAGGGAAAAAATACACATACCGTTGTAACCGGACGAGTTTCTACTTTCAGACGCAATAGGAAATTTTGGGTTAGGTCAATGCGTTCGCGAGATATGGGAGTTTGAAGCTAAGAAATGGTTGAGAAGGCAACAAATTTTTCACACTTCTGCTACTCCAAACGCTTAACCAGAATGGCCTAGGGAAAAAATACACATACCGTTGTAATCGGGCGAGTTACTACTTTCAGGCGCAATAGGAATTTTTGGGTTAGGTCAATCCGTTCGCGAGATATGGGAGTTTGAAGCTAAGAAATGGTTGAGAAGACAACAAATTTTTCGCAATTCTGCTGCTCCAAACGCTTAACAAGAATGGCCTAGGGAAGAAATACACATACCGTTGTAATCGGGCGAGTTTCTACTTTCAGATGCAATAGGAATTTTAGGGTTAGGTCACTCTGATCGCGAGATATGGGAGTTTGAAGCTTAGAAATGGTTGAGAAGGCAACAAATTTTTCGCACTTCTGCTGCTCCAATCGCTTAACCAGAATCGCCTAGGGAAAAAATACACATACCGTTGTAATCGGGCGGGTTTCTACCTTCAGGCGCAACAGGAATTTTTGGGTTAGGTCAAGCCGTTCGCGAGATATGGAAAGTTTGAAGCTAAAAAATGGTTGAGAAGGTTACAAATTTTTCGCAATTCTGCTGCTCCAAACGCTTAACAAGAATGGCCTAGGGAAGAAATACACATACCGTTGTAATCGGGCGAGTGTGTACCTTCAGGCGCAACAGGAATTTTTGGGTTAGGTCAAGCCGTTCGCGAGATATGGGAGTTTGAAGCTAAGAAATGGTTGACAAGAAAACAAATTTTTTGCACTTCTGCTGCTCCAGTCGCTTAACCGGAATGGCCTAGGGGAAAAATACACATACCGTTGTAATCGGGCTAGTTTCTACTTTCAGACGCAACAGGATTTTTTGGGTTTAGTCAATCCGTTCGCGAGAAATGGGACTTTGAAGCTAAGAAATGGATGACAAGACAACAAATTTTTCGCACTTCTGCTGCTCCAAACGCTTAACCAGAATGGCCTAGGGAAAAAATACACATACCGTTGTAATCGAGCGAGTTTCTACTTTCAGATGCAATAGGAATTTTTGGGTTAGGTCTATCCGCTCGCGAGATATGGGAGTTTGAAGCTAAGAAATGGTTGAAAAGACAACAAATTTTTCGCACTTCTGCTGCTCCAAACGCTTAACCAGAATGGCCCAGGGAAAAAATACATATACCGTTGTAATCGGGCGAGTTTCTACTTTCAGATGCAATAGGAACTTTTGGGTTTGTTCAATCCGTTCGCGAGATATGGGAGTTTGAAGCTAAGAAATGGTTGAGAAGGTATCATATTTTTCGCAATTCTGCTGGTGCAAAAGCTTAACCAGAATGGCCTAGGGAAAAAATACAGATACCGTTGTAATCGGGCGAGTTTCTACTTTCAGACGCAGCAGGAATTTTTGGGTTGGTTCAATCGGTTCGCGAGATATGGGAGTTTGAAGCTAAGAAATGGTTGACGAGAAAACAAATTTTTCGCAATTCTGCTGCTCCAAACGCTTAACCAGAACTGCATAGGGAAAAAATACACATACCGTTGTAATCGAGCGAGTTTCTACTTTCAGATGCAATAGGAATTTTTGGGTTAGGTCAATCCGTTCGCGAGATATAGGAGTTTGAAGCTAAGAAATGGTTGAGAAGGTAACAAATTTTTCGCACTTCTGCTGGTCCAAAAGCTTAACTAGAATGGCCTAGGGAAAAAATACACATACCGTTGTAACCGGACGAGTTTCTACTTTGAGAGGCAGCAGGAATTTTTGGGTTTGGTCAATCCGTTCGCGAGATATGTGCGTATGAAGCTAAGAAATAGTTGAGAAGACAACAAATTTTTCGCAAGTCTGCTGCTCCAAACGCTTAACCAGAATGGCCTAGGGAAAAAATACATATACCGTTGTAATCGGGCGAGTTTCTACTTTCAGTTGCAATAGGAACTTTTGGGTTTGTTAAATCCGTTCGCGAGATGAGGGAGTTTGAAGCTAAGAAATGGTTGACAAGAAAACAAATTTTTCGCAATTCTACTGCTCCAAACGCTTAACCAGAACGGCTTGGGAAAAAATACACATACCGTTGTAATCGAGCGAGTTTCTACTTTCAGATGCAATTGGAATTTTTGGGTTAGGTCAATCCGTTCGCGAGATATGGGAGTTTGAAGCTAAGAAATGGTTGAGAAGGTAACAAATTATTCGCAATTCTGCTGCTCCAAACGCTTAACAAGAATGGCCTAGGGAAAAAATACACATACCGTTGTAATCAGGCGAGTTTCTACTTTCAGGTACAATAGGAATTTTAGGGTTAGGTCTATCTGTTCGCGAGATATGGGAGTTTGAAGCTAAGAAATGGTTGAGAAGACAACAAATTTTTCGCAATTCTGCTGCTCCAAACGCTTAACCAGAATGGCCTAGGGATAGAATACGCATACCGTTGTAATCGGGCGAGTTTCTACTTTCAGACGCAACAGGAATATGTGGCTTTGGTCAATCCGTTCGCGAGATATGGGACATTGAAGCTAAGAAATGGTTGACAAGAAAACAAATTTTTTGCACTTCTGCTGCTCCAGTCGCTTAACCAGAATGGCCTAGGGAAAAAATACACATACCGTTGTAATCGGGCGGGTTTCTACCTTCAGGCTCAACAGGAATTTTTGGGTTAGGTCAAGCCGTTCGCGAGATATGGGAGTTTGAAGCTAAGAAATGGCTGAGAAGGTTACAAATTTTTCGAAATTCTGCTGGTCCAAAAGCTTAACCAGAATGGCCTAGGGAAAAAATACACATACCGTTGTAACCGGACGAGTTTCTACTTTCAGATGCAATAGGAAATTTTGGGTTAGGTCAATCCGTTCGCGAGATATGGGAGTTTGAAGCTCAGAAATGGTTGAGAAGACAACAAATTTTTCGCAATTCTGTTGCTCCAAACGCTTAACAAGAATGGCCTAGGGAAGAAATACACATACCGTTGTAATCGGGCGAGTGTCTACCTTCAGGCGCAACAGGAATTTTTCGGTTAGGTCAAGCCGTTCGCGAGATATGGGAGTTTGAAGCTAAGAAATGGTTGACAAGAAAACAAATTTTTTGCACTTCTGCTGCTCCAGTCGCTTAACCGGAATGGCCTAGGGGAAAAATACACATACCGTTGTAATCGGGCTAGTTTCTACTTTCAGACGCAACAGGATTTTTTGGGTTTAGTCAATCCGTTCGCGAGAAATGGGACTTTGAAGCTAAGAAATGGATGACAAGACAACAAATTTTTCGCACTTCTGCTGCTCCAAACGCTTAACCAGAATGGCCTAGGGAAAAAATACACATACCGTTGTAATCGTGCGAGTTTCTACTTTCAGGCGCAACAGGAATTTTTGGGTTAGGTCAATCCGCTCGCGAGATATGGGAGTTTGAAGCTAAGAAATGGTTGACAAGACAACAAATTTTTCGCACTTCTGCTGCTCCAAACGCTTAACCAGAATGGCCTAGGGAAAAAATACATATACCGTTGTAATCGGGCGAGTTTCTACTTTCAGATGCAATAGGAACTTTTGGGTTTGTTCAATCCGTTCGCGAGATATGGGAGTTTGAAGCTAAGAAATGGTTGAGAAGGTATCATATTTTTCGCACTTCTGCTGGTGCAAAAGCTTAACCAGAATGGCCTAGGGAAAAAATACAGATACCGTTGTAATCGGGCGAGTTTCTACTTTCAGACGCAGCAGGAATTTTTGGGTTGGTTCAATCGGTTCGCGAGATATGGGAGTTTGAAGCTAAGAAATGGTTGACGAGAAAACAAATTTTTCGCAATTCTGCTGCTCCAAACGCTTAACCAGAACGGCATAGGGAAAAAATACACATACCGTTGTAATCGAGCGAGTTTCTACTTTCAGATGCAATAGGAATTTTTGGGTTAGGTCAATCCGTTCGCGAGATATAGGAGTTTGAAGCTAAGAAATGGTTGAGAAGGTAACAAATTTTTCGCACTTCTGCTGGTCCAAAAGCTTAACTAGAATGGCCTAGGGAAAAAATACACATACCGTTGTAACCGGACGAGTTTCTACTTTGAGACGCAGCAGGAATTTTTGGGTTTGGTCAATCCGTTCGCGAGATATGTGCGTATGAAGCTAAGAAATAGTTGAGAAGACAACAAATTTTTCGCAAGTCTGCTGCTCCAAACGCTTAACCAGAACGGCTTGGGAAAAAATACACATACCGTTGTAATCGAGCGAGTTTCTACTTTCAGATGCAATTGGAATTTTTGGGTTAGGTCAATCCGTTCGCGAGATATGGGAGTTTGAAGCTAAGAAATGGTTGAGAAGGTAACAAATTATTCGCAATTCTGCTGCTCCAAACGCTTAACAAGAATGGCCTAGGGAAAAAATACACATACCGTTGTAATCAGGCGAGTTTCTACTTTCAGGTACAATAGGAATTTTAGGGTTAGGTCTATCTGTTCGCGAGATATGGGAGTTTGAAGCTAAGAAATGGTTGAGAAGACAACAAATTTTTCGCAATTCTGCTGCTCCAAACGCTTAACCAGAATGGCCTAGGGATAGAATACGCATACCGTTGTAATCGGGCGAGTTTCTACTTTCAGACGCAACAGGAATATGTGGCTTTGGTCAATCCGTTCGCGAGATATGGGACATTGAAGCTAAGAAATGGTTGACAAGAAAACAAATTTTTTGCACTTCTGCTGCTCCAGTCGCTTAACCAGAATGGCCTAGGGAAAAAATACACATACCGTTGTAATCGGGCGAGTTTCTACTTTCAGGTGCAAAAGGAATTTTTGGGTTAGGTCAATCCGTTCGCGAGATATGGGAGTTTGAAGCTAGGAAATGGTTGAGAAGACAACAAATTTCTCGCAATTGTGCTGCTCCAAACGCTTAACAAGAATGGCCTAGGGAAAAAATACACATACCGTTGTAATCAGGCGAGATTCTACTTTCATGTGCAATAGGAATTTTAGGTTTAGGTCTATCTGTTCGCGAGATATGGGAGTTTGAAGCTAAGAAATGGTTGAGAAGGTATCAAATTTTTTGCACTTCTGCTGCTCCAGTCGCTTAACCAGAATGGCCTAGGGGAAAAATACACATACCGTTGTAATCGGGCTAGTTTCTACTTTCAGACGCAGCAGGAGTTTTTGGGTTTAGTCAATCCGTTCGCGAGAAATGGGACATTGAAGCTAAGAAATGGTTGACAAGACAACAAATTTTTCGCAATTCTGCTGCTCCAAACGCTTAACCAGAACGGCATAGGGAAAAAATACACATACCGTTGTAATCGAGCGAGTTTCTACTTTCAGATGCAATAGGAACTTTTGGGTTTGTTCAATGCGTTCGCGAGATATGGGGGTTTGAAGCTAAGAAATGGTTGAGTAGGTATCAAATTTTTCGCAATTCTGCTGGTCCAAAAGCTTAACCAGAATGGCCTAGGGGAAAAATACATATACCGTTGTAATCGGGCGAGTTTCTACTTTCAGACGCAGCAGGAATTTTTGGGTTAGGTCAATCCGTTCGCGAGATATGGGAGTTTGAAGCTAAGAAATGGTTGAGAAGGTAACAAATTTTTCGCACTTCTGCTGGTCCAAAAGCTTAACCAGAATGGCCTAGGGAAAAAATACACATACCGTTGTAATCGGGCGAGTTTCTACTTTCAGACGCAGCTGGAATTTTTGGGTTTTTTCAATCGGTTCGCGAGATATGGGAGTTTGAAGCTAAGAAATGGTTGACAAGAAAACAAATTTTTCGCAATTCTGCTGCTCCAAACGCTTAACCAGAACGGCTTGGGAAAAAATACACATACCGTTGTAATCGAGCGAGTTTCTACTTTCAGATGCAATAGGAATTTTTGGGTTAGGTCAATCCGTTCGCGAGATATGGGAGTTTGAAGCTAAGAAATGGTTGAGAAGGTAACAAATTTTTCGCACTTCTGCTGGTCCAAAAGCTTAACTAGAATGTTCTAGGGAAAAAATACACATACCGTTGTAACCGGACGAGTTTCTACTTTCAGACGCAATAGGAATTTTTGGGTTAGGGCAATCCGTTCGCGAGAAATGGGAGTTTGAAGCTAAGAAATGTTTGAAGAGGCAACAAATTTTTCGCACTTCTGCTGCTCCAATCGCTTAACCAGATTGGCCTAGGGAAAAAATGCACATACCGTTGTAATCGGGCAAGTTTCTACTTTCAGACGCAGCAGTAATTTTTGGGTTTGGTCAACCCGTTTGCGAGATATGTGAGTTTGAAGCTAAGAAATAGTTGAGAAGGCAACAAATTTTTCGCAAGTCTGTGGCTCCAAACGGTTAACCAGAATGGCCTAGGGGAAAAATACACATACCGTTGTAAACGGACGAGTTTCTACTTTCAGATGCAAAAGGAATTTTTGGGTTAGGTCAATCCGATCGCGAGATATGGGAGTTTGAAGCTAAGAAATGGTTGAGAAGACAACAAATTTTTCGCAATTCTGCTGCTCCAAACGCTTAACAAGAATGGCCTAGGGAAAAAATACACATACCGTTGTAATCAGTCGAGTTTCTACTTTCAGGTGCAATAGGAATTTTAGGGTTAGGTCTATCTGTTCGCGAGATATGGGAGTTTGAAGCTAAGAAATGGTTGAGAAGACAACAAATTTTTCGCAATTCTGCTGCTCCAAACGCTTAACCAGAATGGCCTAGGGATAAAATACGCATACCGTTGTAATCGGGCGAGTTTCTACTTTCAGACACAACAGGAATATTTGCGTTTGGTCAATCCGTTCGCGAGATATGGGACATTGAAGCTAAGAAATGGTTGACAAGAAAATAAATTTTTTGCACTTTTGCTGCTCCAGTTGCTTAACCAGAATGGCCTAGGGGAAAAATACACATACCGTTGTAATCGGGCTAGTTTCTACTTTCAGACGCAGCAGGAGTTTTTGGGTTTAGTCAATCCGTTCGCGAGAAATGGGACTTTGAAGCTAAGAAATGGTTGACAAGACAACAAATTTTTCGCAATTCTGCTGCTCCAAACGCTTAACCAGAACGGCATAGGGAAAAAATACACATACCGTTGTAATCGAGCGAGTTTCTACTTTCAGATGCAATAGGAATTTTTGGGTTAGGTCAATCCGCTCGCGAGATATGGGAGTTTGAAGCTAAGAAATGGTTGAGAAGACAACAAATTTTTCGTAATTCTGCTGCTACAAACGCTTAACCAGAATGGCCTAGGAATAAAATACGCATACCGTTGTAATCGGGCGAGTTTCTACTTTCAAACACAACAGGAATATGTGGGTTTGGTCAATCCGTTCGCGAGATATGGGACATTGAAGCTAAGAAATGGTTGACAAGAAAATAAATTTTTTGCACTTTTGCTGCTCCAGTCGCTTAACCAGAATGGCCAAGGGGAAAAATACACATACCGTTGTAATCGGGCTAGTTTCTACTTTCAGACGCAACAGGAGTTTTTGGATTTAGTCAATCCGTTCGCGAGAAATGTGACTTTGAAGATAAGAAATGGTTGACAAGACAACAAATTTTTCGCAATTCTGCTGCTCCAAACGCTTAACCAGAACGGCATAGGGAAAAAATACACATACCGTTGTAATCGAGCGAGTTTCTACTTTAAGATGCAATAGGAATTTTTGGGTTAGATCAATCCGCTCGCGAGATATGGGAGTTTGAAGCTAAGAAATGGTTGAGAAGGTAACAAATTTTTCGCTCTTCTGCTGGTCCAAAAGCTTAACCAGAATGGCCTAGGGAAAAAATACACATACCGTTGTAATCGGGCTAGTTTCTACTTTCAGACGCAACAGGAGTTTTTGGATTTAGTCAATCCGTTCGCGAGAAATGTGACTTTGAAGCTAAGAAATAGTTGAGAAGACAACAAATTTTTCGCAAGTCTGCTGCTCCAAACGCTTAACCAGAACGGCTTGGGAAAAAATACACATACCGTTGTAATCGAGCGAGTTTCTACTTTCAGATGCAATTGGAATTTTTGGGTTAGGTCAATCCGTTCGCGAGATATGGGAGTTTGAAGCTAAGAAATGGTTGAGAAGGTAACAAATTATTCGCAATTCTGCTGCTCCAAACGCTTAACAAGAATGGCCTAGGGAAAAAATACACATACCGTTGTAATCAGGCGAGTTTCTACTTTCAGGTACAATAGGAATTTTAGGGTTAGGTCTATCTGTTCGCGAGATATGGGAGTTTGAAGCTAAGAAATGGTTGAGAAGACAACAAATTTTTCGCAATTCTGCTGCTCCAAACGCTTAACCAGAATGGCCTAGGGATAGAATACGCATACCGTTGTAATCGGGCGAGTTTCTACTTTCAGACGCAACAGGAATATGTGGCTTTGGTCAATCCGTTCGCGAGATATGGGACATTGAAGCTAAGAAATGGTTGACAAGAAAACAAATTCTTTGCACTTCTGCTGCTCCAGTCGCTTAACCAGAATGGCCTAGGGAAAAAATACACATACCGTTGTAATCGGGCGAGTTTCTACTTTCAGGTGCAAAAGGAATTTTTGGGTTAGGTCAATCCGTTCGCGAGATATGGGAGTTTGAAGCTAGGAAATGGTTGAGAAGACAACAAATTTCTCGCAATTGTGCTGCTCCAAACGCTTAACCAGAACCGCATAGGGAAAAAATACACATACCGTTGTAATCGAGCGAGTTTCTACTTTCAGATGCAATAGGAACTTTTGGGTTTGTTAAATGCGTTCGCGAGATATGGGGGTTTGAAGCTAAGAAATGGTTGAGAAGGTATCAAATTTTTCGCAATTCTGCTGGTCCAAAAGCTTAACCAGAATGGCCTAGGGGAAAAATACATATACCGTTGTAATCGGGCGAGTTTCTACTTTCAGACGCAGCAGGAATTTTTGGGTTAGGTCAATCCGTTCGCGAGATATGGGAGTTTGAAGCTAAGAAATGGTTGAGAAGGTAACAAATTTTTCGCACTTCTGCTGGTCCAAAAGCTTAACCAGAATGGCCTAGGGAAAAAATACACATACCGTTGTAATCGGGCGAGTTTCTACTTTCAGACGCAGCTGGAATTTTTGGGTTTGTTCAATCGGTTCGCGAGATATGGGAGTTTGAAGCTAAGAAATGGTTGACAAGAAAACAAATTTTTCGCAATTCTGCTGCTCCAAACGCTTAACCTGAACGGCTTGGGAAAAAATACACATACCGTTGTAATCGAGCGAGTTTCTACTTCCAGATGCAATAGGAATTTTTGGGTTAGGTCAATCCGTTCGCGAGATATGGGAGTTTGAAGCTAAGAAATGGTTGAGAAGGTAACAAATTTTTCGCACTTCTGCTGGTCCAAAAGCTTAACTAGAATGTTCTAGGGAAAAAATACACATACCGTTGTAACCGGACGAGTTTCTACTTTCAGACGCAATAGGAATTTTTGGGTTAGGGCAATCCGTTCGCGAGAAATGGGAGTTTGAAGCTAAGAAATGTTTGAAGAGGCAACAAATTTTTCGCACTTCTGCTGCTCCAATCGCTTAACCAGATTGGCCTAGGGAAAAAATGCACATACCGTTGTAATCGGGCAAGTTTCTACTTTCAGACGCAGCAGTAATTTTTGGGTTTGGTCAACCCGTTTGCGAGATATGTGAGTTTGAAGCTAAGAAATAGTTGAGAAGGCAACAAATTTTTCGCAAGTCTGTGGCTCCAAACGGTTAACCAGAATGGCCTAGGGGAAAAATACACATACCGTTGTAAACGGACGAGTTTCTACTTTCAGATGCAAAAGGAATTTTTGGGTTAGGTCAATCTGATCGCGAGATATGGGAGTTTGAAGCTAAGAAATGGTTGAGAAGACAACAAATTTTTCGCAATTCTGCTGCTCCAAACGCTTAACAAGAATGGCCTAGGGAAAAAATACACATACCGTTGTAATCAGTCGAGTTTCTACTTTCAGGTGCAATAGGAATTTTAGGGTTAGGTCTATCTGTTCGCGAGATATGGGAGTTTGAAGCTAAGAAATGGTTGAGAAGACAACAAATTTTTCGCAATTCTGCTGCTCCAAACGCTTAACCAGAATGGCCTAGGGAAAAAATACACATACCGTTGTAATCGAGCGAGTTTCTACTTTAAGATGCAATAGGAATTTTTGGGTTAGATCAATCCGCTCGCGAGATATGGGAGTTTGAAGCTAAGAAATGGTTGAGAAGGTAACAAATTTTTCGCTCTTCTGCTGGTCCAAAAGCTTAACCAGAATGGCCTAGGGAAAAAATACACATACCGTTGTAATCGGGCTAGTTTCTACTTTCAGACGCAACAGGAGTTTTTGGATTTAGTCAATCCGTTCGCGAGAAATGTGACTTTGAAGATAAGAAATGGTTGACAAGACAACAAATTTTTCGCAATTCTGCTGCTCCAAACGCTTAACCAGAACGGCATAGGGAAAAAATACACATACCGTTGTAATCGAGCGAGTTTCTACTTTAAGATGCAATAGGAATTTTTGGGTTTGTTCAATCGGTTCGCGAGATATGGGAGTTTGAAGCTAAGAAATGGTTGACGAGAAAACAAATTTTTCGCAATTCTGCTGCTCCAAACGCTTAACCAGAACGGCATAGGGAAAAAATACGCATACCGTTGTAATCGGGCGAGTTTCTACTTTCAGACACAACAGGAATATTTGCGTTTGGTCAATCCGTTCGCGAGATATGGGACATTGAAGCTAAGAAATGGTTGACAAGAAAATAAATTTTTTGCACTTTTGCTGCTCCAGTTGCTTAACCAGAATGGCCTAGGGGAAAAATACACATACCGTTGTAATCGGGCTAGTTTCTACTTTCAGACGCAGCAGGAGTTTTTGGGTTTAGTCAATCCGTTCGCGAGAAATGGGACTTTGAAGCTAAGAAATGGTTGACAAGACAACAAATTTTTCGCAATTCTGCTGCTCCAAACGCTTAACCAGAACGGCATAGGGAAAAAATACACATACCATTGTAATCGAGCGAGTTTCTACTTTCAGATGCAATAGGAATTTTTGGGTTAGGTCAATCCGCTCGCGAGATATGGGAGTTTGAAGCTAAGAAATGGTTGAGAAGACAACAAATTTTTCGTAATTCTGCTGCTACAAACGCTTAACCAGAATGGCCTAGGAATAAAATACGCATACCGTTGTAATCGGGCGAGTTTCTACTTTCAAACACAACAGGAATATGTGGGTTTGGTCAATCCGTTCGCGAGATATGGGACATTGAAGCTAAGAAATGGTTGACAAGAAAATAAATTTTTTGCACTTTTGCTGCTCCAGTCGCTTAACCAGAATGGCCAAGGGGAAAAATACACATACCGTTGTAATCGGGCTAGTTTCTACTTTCAGACGCAACAGGAGTTTTTGGATTTAGTCAATCCGTTCGCGAGAAATGTGACTTTGAAGATAAGAAATGGTTGACAAGACAACAAATTTTTCGCAATTCTGCTGCTCCAAACGCTTAACCAGAACGGCATAGGGAAAAAATACACATACCGTTGTAATCGAGCGAGTTTCTACTTTAAGATGCAATAGGAATTTTTGGGTTAGATCAATCCGCTCGCGAGATATGGGAGTTTGAAGCTAAGAAATGGTTGAGAAGGTAACAAATTTTTCGCTCTTCTGCTGGTCCAAAAGCTTAACCAGAATGGCCTAGGGAAAAAATACACATACCGTTGTAATCGGGCTAGTTTCTACTTTCAGACGCAACAGGAGTTTTTGGATTTAGTCAATCCGTTCGCGAGAAATGTGACTTTGAAGATAAGAAATGGTTGACAAGACAACAAATTTTTCGCAATTCTGCTGCTCCAAACGCTTAACCAGAACGGCATAGGGAAAAAATACACATACCGTTGTAATCGAGCGAGTTTCTACTTTAAGATGCAATAGGAATTTTTGGGTTTGTTCAATCGGTTCGCGAGATATGGGAGTTTGAAGCTAAGAAATGGTTGACGAGAAAACAAATTTTTCGCAATTCTGCTGCTCCAAACGCTTAACCAGAACGGCATAGGGAAAAAATACACATACCGTTGTAATGGAGCGAGTTTCTACTTTCAGATGCAATAGGAATTTTTGGGTTAGGTCAATCCGTTCGCGAGATATGGGAGTTTGAAGCTAAGAAATGGTTGAGAAGGTAACAAATTTTTCGCACTTCTGCTGGTCCAAAAGCTTAACTAGAATGGCCTAGGGAAAAAATACACATACCGTTGTAACCGGACGAGTTTCTACTTCGAGACGCAGCAGGAATATGTGGGTTTGGTCAATCCGTTCGCGAGTTATGGGACATTGAAGCTAAGAAATGGTTGACAAGAAAACAAATTTTTTGCACTTCTGCTGCTCCAGTCGCTTAACCAGAATGGCCTAGGGGAAAAATACACATACCGTTGTAATCGGGCTAGTTTCTACTTTCAGACGCAGCAGGAGTTTTTGGGTTTAGTCAATCCGTTCGCGAGGTATGTGAGTTTGAAGCTAAGAAATAGTTGAGAGGGCAACAAATTTTACGCAAGTCTGCTTCTCCAAACGCTTAACCAGAATGGCCTAGGGGAAAAATACGCATACCGTTGTAATTGGGCGAGTTTCTACTTACAGACGCAACAGGAATATGTGGGTTTGGTCAATCCGTTCGCGAGATATGGGACTTTGAAGCTAAGAAATGGTTCACAAGACAACAAATTTTTTGCAGTTCTGCTGCTCCAGTCGCTTAACCAGAATGGCCTAGGGGAAAAATACACATACCGTTGTAATCTGGCTAGTATCTACTTTCAGACGCAGCAGGAATTTTTGGGTTTGGTCAATCCGTTCGCGAGAAATGGGACTTTGAAGCTAAGAAATGGTTGACAAGACAACAAATTTTTCGCAATTCTGCTGCTCCAAACGCTTAACCAGAACGGCATAGGGAAAAAATACACATACCGTTGTAATCGGGCGAGTTTCTACTTTCAGACGCACAGGAATTTTTGTGTTTGGTCAATCCGTTCGCAAGATATGGGACTTTGAAGCCAAGAAATGGTTGACATGACAACAAGTTTTTCGCAATTCTGTTGCTCCAATCGCTTAACCAGAACGGCCTACGTGAAAAATACACATACCGTTGTAATCGGGCGAGTTTCTACTTTCAGGTTCAATAGGAATTTTAGGGTTAGGTCTACCTTTTCGCGAGATATGGGAGTTTGAAGCTAAGAAATAGTTGAGAAGACAACAAATTTTTCGCAATTCTGCTGCTCTAAACGCTTACCAAGAATGGCCTAGGGAAAAAATGCACATACCGTTGTAATCGGGCGAGTTTCTACTTTCAGGTTCAATAGGAATTTTAGGGTTAGGTCTACCTTTTCGCGAGATATGGAAGTTTGAAGCTAAGGAATGGTTGAGAAGACTACAAATTTTTCGCAATTCTGCTGCTCCAAACGCTTAACCAGAACGGCATAGGGAAAAAATACACATACCGTTGTAATCGAGCGAGTTTCTACTTTAAGATGCAATAGGAATTTTTGGGTTAGATCAATCCGCTCGCGAGATATGGGAGTTTGAAGCTAAGAAATGGTTGAGAACGTAACAAATTTTTCGCTCTTCTGCTGGTCCAAAAGCTTAACCAGAATGACCTAGGGAAAAAATACACATACCGTTGTAATCGGGCGAGTTTCTACTTTCAGACGCAGCAGGAATTTTTTGGGTTAGGTCAATCCGTTCGCGAGATATGGGAGTTTGAAGCTAAGAAATGGTTGAGAAGGTAACAAATTTTTCGCATTTCTGCTGGTCCAAATGCTTAACCAGAATGGCCTAGGGAAAAAATACACATACTGTTGTAATCGGGCGAGTTTCTGCTTTCAGACGCAGCAGGAATTGTTGGGTTTGTTCAATCGGTTCGCGAGATATGGGAGTTTGAAGCTAAGAAATGGTTGACGAGAAAACAAATTTTTCGCAATTCTGCTGCTCCAAACGCTTAACCAGAACGGCATAGGGAAAAAATACACATACCGTTGTAATGGAGCGAGTTTCTACTTTCAGATGCAATAGGAATTTTTGGGTTAGGTCAATCCGTTCGCGAGATATGGGAGTTTGATGCTAAGAAATGGTTGAGAAGGTAACAAATTTTTCGCACTTCTGCTGGTCCAAAAGCTTAACTAGAATGGCCTAGGGAAAAAATACACATACCGTTGTAACCGGACGAGTTTCTACTTCGAGACGCAGCAGGAATATGTGGGTTTGGTCAATCCGTTCGCGAGTTATGGGACATTGAAGCTAAGAAATGGTTGACAAGAAAACAAATTTTTTGCACTTCTGCTGCTCCAGTCGCTTAACCAGAATGGCCTAGGGGAAAAATACACATACCGTTGTAATCGGGCTAGTTTCTACTTTCAGACGCAGCAGGAGTTTTTGGGTTTAGTCAATCCGTTCGCGAGGTATGTGAGTTTGAAGCTAAGAAATAGTTGAGAGGGCAACAAATTTTACGCAAGTCTGCTTCTCCAAACGCTTAACCAGAATGGCCTAGGGGAAAAATACGCATACCGTTGTAATTGGGCGAGTTTCTACTTACAGACGCAACAGGAATATGTGGGTTTGGTCAATCCGTTCGCGAGATATGGGACTTTGAAGCTAAGAAATGGTTGACAAGACAACAAATTTTTTGCAGTTCTGCTGCTCCAGTCGCTTAACCAGAATGGCCTAGGGGAAAAATACACATACCGTTGTAATCTGGCTAGTATCTACTTTCAGACGCAGCAGGAATTTTTGGGTTTGGTCAATCCGTTCGCGAGAAATGGGACTTTGAAGCTAAGAAATGGTTGACAAGACAACAAATTTTTCGCAATTCTGCTGCTCCAAACGCTTAACCAGAACGGCATAGGGAAAAAATACACATACCGTTGTAATCGGGCGAGTTTCTACTTTCAGACACACAGGAATTTTTGTGTTTGGTCAATCCGTTCGCAAGATATGGGACTTTGAAGCCAAGAAATGGTTGACATGACAACAAGTTTTTCGCAATTCTGTTGCTCCAATCGCTTAACCAGAACGGCCTACGTGAAAAATACACATACCGTTGCAATCGGGCGAGTTTCTACTTTCAGGTTCAATAGGAATTTTAGGGTTAGCTCTACCTTTTCGCGAGATATGGGAGTTTGAAGCTAAGAAATGGTTGAGAAGACAACAAATTTTTCGCAATTCTGCTGCTCTAAACGCTTACCAAGAATGGCCTAGGGAAAAAATGCACATACCGTTGTAATCGGGCGAGTTTCTACTTTCAGATTCAATAGGAAGTTTTGGTTTAGGTCAATCCGTTCGAGAGATATGGGACTTTGAAGCTAAGAAATGGTTGACAAGACAACAAGTTTTTTGCAGTTCTGCTGCTCCAAACGCTTAACAAGAATGGCCTAGGGAAAAAATACATATACCGTTGTAATCGGGCGAGTTTCTACTTTCAGACGCAATAGGACCTTTTGGGTTTGTTCAATCCGTTCGCGAGATATGGGAGTTTGAAGCTAAGAAATGGTTGAGAAGGTAACAAATTTTTCGCACTTCTGCTGGTCCAAAAGCTTAACTAGAATGGCCTAGGGAAAAAATACACATACCGTTGTAACCGGACGAGTTTCTACTTTGAGACGCATCAGGAATATGTGGGTTTGGTCAATCCGTTCGCGAGATATGGGACATTGAAGCTAAGAAATGGTTGAGAAGGTATCAAATTTTTCGCAATTCTGCTGGTCCAAAAGCTTAACCAGAATGGCCTAGGAAAAAAATACATATACCGTTGTAATCGGGCGAGTTTCTACTTTCAGACGCAGCAGGAATTTTTGGGTTAGGTCAATCCGTTCGCGAGAAATGGGAGTTTGAAGCTAAGAAATGTTTGAGGAGGCAACAAATTTTTCGCATTTCTGCTGCTCCAGTCGCTTAACCAGAATGGCCTAGGGGAAAAATACACATACCGTTGTAATCGGGCTAGTTTCTACTTTCAGACGCAGCAGGAGTTTTTGGGTTTAGTCAATCCGTTCGCGATATATGGGAGTTTGAAGCTAAGAAATGGTTGAGAAGGTATCAAATTTTTCGCAATTCTGCTGGTCCAAAAGCTTAATCAGAATGGCCAAGGGAAAAAATACATATACCTTTGTAATCGGGCGAGTTTCTACTTTCAGACGCAGCAGGAATTTTTGGGTTAGGTCAATCCGTTCGCGAGATATGGGAGTTTGAAGCTAAGAAATGGTTGAGAAGGTAACAAATTTTTCGCACTTCTGCTGGTCCAAAAGCTTAACCAGAATGGCCTAGGGAAAAAATACACATACCGTTGTAATCGGACGAGTTTCTACTTTCAGACGCAGCAGGAATTATTGGGTTTGTTCAATCGGTTCGCGAGATATGGGAGTTTGAAGCTAAGAAATGGTTGAGAAGGTAACAAATTTTACGCACTTCTGCTGGTCCAAAAGCTTAACTAGAATGTTCTAGGGAAAAAATACACATACCGTTGTAACCGGACGAGTTTCTACTTTCAGACGCAATAGGAATTTTTGGGTTAGGTCAATCCGTTCGCGAGAAATGGGAGTTTGAAGCTAAGAAATGTTTGAGGAGGCAACAAATTTTTCGCAATTCTGCTGCTCCAAACGCTTAACCAGAACGGCATAGGGAAAAAATACACATACCGTTGTAATCGAGCGAGTTTCTACTTTCAGATGCAAAAGGAATTTTTGGGTTAGGTCAATCCGTTCGCGAGATATGGGAGTTTGAAGCTAAGAAATGTTTGAGAAGACAACAAATTTTTCGCAATTCTGCTGCTACAAACGGTTAACAAGAATGGCCTAGGGAAAAAATACACATACCGTTGTAATCAGGCGAGTTTCTACTTTCAGGTGCAATAGGAATTTTAGGGTTAGGTCTATCTGTTTGCGAGATATGGGAGTTTGAAGCTAACAAATGGTTGAGAAGACAACAAATTTTTCGCAATTCTACTGCTCCAAACGCTTAACCAGAATGGCCTAGGGATAAAATACGCATACCGTTGTAATCGGGCGAGTTTCTACTTTCAGACACAACAGGAATATGTGGCATTGGTCAATCCGTTCGCGAGATATGGGACATTGAAGCTAAGAAATGGTTGACAAGAAAATAAATTTTTTGCACTTTTGCTTCTCCAGTCGCTTAACCAGAATTGCCTAGGGGAAAAATACACATACAGTTGTAATCGGGCTGGTTTCTACTTTCAGACGCAGCAGCAGTTTTTGGGTTTAGTCAATCCGTTCGCGAGAAATGGGACTTTGAAGCTAAGAAATGGTTGACAAGACAACAAATTTTTCGCAATTCTGCTGCTCCAAACGCTTAACCAGAACGGCATAGGGAAAAAATACACATACCGTTGTAATCGAGCGAGTTTCTACTTTCAGATGCAATAGGAATTTTTGGGTTAGGTCAATCCGCTCGCGAGATATGGGAGTTTGAAGCTAAGAAATGGTTGAGAAGACAACAAATTTTTCGCACTTCTGCTGGTCCAAAAGCTTAACCAGAATGGCCTAGGGAAAAAATACACATACCGTTGTAATCGGGCGAGTTTCTTCTTTCAGACGCAGCAGGAATTGTTGGGTTTGTTCAATCGGTTCGCGAGATATGGGAGTTTGAAGCTAAGAAATGGTTGACGAGAAAACAAATTTTTCGCAATTCTGCTGCTCCAAACGCTTAACCAGAACGGCATAGGGAAAAAATACACATACCGTTGTAATCGAGCGAGTTTCTACTTTCAGATGCAATAGGAATTTTTGGGTTAGGTCAATCCGTTCGCGAGATATGGGAGTTTGAAGCTAAGAAATGGTTGAGAAGACAACAAATTTTTCGCAATTCTGCTGCTCCAAACGCTTAACCAGAACGGCATAGGGAAAAAATACACATACCGTTGTAATCGAGCGAGTTTCTACTTTCAGATGCAATAGGAATTTTTGGGTTAGGTCAATCCGCTCGCGAGATATGGGAGTTTGAAGCTAAGAAATGGTTGAGAAGACAACAAATTTTTCGCAATTCTGCTGCTCCAAACGCTTAACCAGAATGGCCTAGGGAAGAAATACATATACCGTTGTAATCGGGCGAGTTTCTACTTTTAGATGCAATAGGAATTTTTGGATTAGGTCAATCCGCTCGCGAGATATGGGAGTTTGAAGCTAAGAAATGGTTGAGAAGACAACAAATTTTTCGCACTTCTGCTGCTCCAAACGCTTAACCAGAATGGCCTAGGGAAGAAATACATATACCGTTGTAATCGGGCTAGTTTCTACTTTCAGATGCAATAGGAACTTTTGGGTTTGTTCAATCCGTTCGCGAGATATGGGAGTTTGAAGCTAAGAAATGGTTGACGAGAAAACAAATTTTTCGCAATTCTGCTGCTCCAAACGCTTAACCAGAACGGCATAGGGAAAAAATACATATACCGTTGTAATCGAGCGAGTTTCTACTTTCAGATGCAATAGGAATTTTTGGGTTAGGTCAATCCGTTCGCGAGATATGGGAGTTTGAAGCTAAGAAATGGTCGTGAAGGTAACAAATTTTTCGCACTTCTGCTGGTCCAAAAGCTTAACTAGAATGGCCTACGGAAAAAATACACATACCGTTGTAACCGGACGAGTTTCTATAATACTTTCAGACGCAATAGGAATTTTTGGGTTAGGTCAATCCGTTCGCGAGATATGGGAGTTTGAAGCTAAGAAATGTTTGAGGAGGCAACAAATTTTTCGCATTTCTGCTGCTCCAATCGCTTAACCAGATTGGCCTAGGGAAAAAATGCACTTACCGTTGTAATCGGGCGAGTTTCTACTTTCAGGCGCAACAGGAATTTTTGGGTTTGGTCAATCCGTTCGCGAGAAATGTGAGTTTGAAGCTAAGAAATGGTTGAGAAGACAACAAATTTTTCGCAATTCTGCTGCTCCAAACGCTTAACCAGAACGGCATAGGGAAAAAATACACATACCGTTGTAATCGAGCGAGTTTCTACTTTCAGATGCAATAGGAATTTTTGGGTTAGGTCAATCCGCTCGCGAGATATGGGAGTTTGAAGCTAAGAAATGGTTGAGAAGACAACAAATTTTTCGCAATTCTGCTGCTCCAAACGCTTAACCAGAATGGCCTAGGGAAGAAATACATATACCGTTGTAATCGGGCGAGTCTCTACTTTTAGATGCAATAGGAATTTTTGGGTTAGGTCAATCCGCTCGCGAGATATGGGAGTTTGAAGCTAAGAAATGGTTGAGAAGACAACAAATTTTGCGCACTTCTGCTGCTCCAAACGCTTAACCAGAATGGCCTAGGGAAGAAATACATATACCGTTGTAATCGGGCTAGTTTCTACTTTCAGATGCAATAGGAACTTTTGGGTTTGTTCAATCCGTTCGCGAGATATGGGAGTTTGAAGCTAAGAAATGGTTGAGAAGGTATCAAATTTTTCGCACTTCTGCTGGTCCAAAAGCTTAACCAGAATGGCCTAGGGAAAAAATACATATACCGTTGTATTCGGGCGAGTTTCTACTTTCAGACGCAGCAGGAATTTTTCGGTTAGGTCAATCCGTTCGCGAGATATGGAAGTTTGAAGCTAAGAAATGGTTGAGAAGGTAACAAATTTTTCGCACTTCTGCTGGTCCAAAAGCTTAACCAGAATGGCCTAGGGAAAAAATACACATACCGTTGTAATCGGGCGAGTTTCTTCTTTCAGACGCAGCAGGAATTGTTGGGTTTGTTCAGTCGGTTCGCGAGATATGGGAGTTTGAAGCTAAGAAATGGTTGACGAGAAAACAAATTTTTCGCAATTCTGCTGCTCCAAACGCTTAACCAGAACGGCATAGGGAAAAAATACACATACCGTTGTAATCGAGCGAGTTTCTACTTTCAGATGCAATAGGATTTTTTGGGTTAGGTCAATCCGCTCGCGAGATATGGGAGTTTGAAGCTAAGAAATGGTTGAGAAGGTAACAAATTTTTCGCACTTCTGCTGGTCCAAAAGCTTAACCAGAATGGCCTAGGGAAAAAATACACATACCGTTGTAATCGGGCGAGTTTCTACTTTCAGACGCAGCAGGAATTTTTGGGTTTGTTGAATCGGTTCGCGAGATATGGGAGTTTGAAGCTAAGAAATGGTTGAGAAGACAACAAATTTTTCACACTTCTGCTGCTCCAAAGGCTTAACCAGAGTGGCCTAGGGGAAAAATACACACACCGTTGTCATCGGGCGAGTTTCTACATTCAGATGCAATAGGAATTTTTGGGTTAGGTCAATCCGTTCGCGAGATATGAGAGATTGAAACTAAGAAATGGTTGAGAAGGCAACAAATTTTTCGCACTTCTGCTGCTCCAAACGCTTAACCAGAATGGCCTAGGGATAAAATACGCATACCGTTGTAATCGGGCGAGTTTCTACTTTCAGACGCAACAGGAATATGTGGGTTTGGTCAATCCGTTCGCGAGATATGTGAGTTTGAAGCTAAGAAATGGTTGAGAAGACAACAAATTTTTCGCAATTCTGCTGCCCCAAACGCTTAACAAGAATGGCCTAGGGAAAAAATACACATACCGTTGTAATCGGGCGAGTTTCTACTTTCAGATGCAATAGGAATTTTTGGGTTAGGTCAATCCGTTTGCGAGATATGGGAGTTTGAAGCTAAGAAATGGTTGAGAATGTAACAAATTTTTCGCACTTCTGCTGGTCCAAAAGCTTAACCAGACTGGCCTAGGGAAAAAATACACATACCCTTGTAATTGGGCGAGTTACTTCTTTCAGGCGTAGCAGGAATTTTTGGGTTTGGTCAATCCGTTCGCGAGATATGGGAGTTTGAAGACAAGAAATGGTTGAGAAGACAACAAATTTTTCGCAATTCTGCTGCTCCAAACGCTTAACAAGAATGGCCTAGGGAAAAAATACACATACCGTTGTAATCAGGCGAGTTTCTACTTTCAGGTGCAATAGGAATTTTAGGGTTAGGTCTATCTGTTCGCGAGACATGGGAGTTTGAAGCTAAGAAATGGTTGAGAAGACAACAAATTTTTCGCAATTCTGCTGCTCCAAACGCTTAACCAGAACGGCATAGGGAAAAAATACACATACCGTTGTAATCGGGCGAGTTTCTACTTTCAGATGCAATAGGAATTTTTGGGTTAGGTCAATCCGTTTGCGAGATATGGGAGTTTGAAGCTAAGAAATGGTTGAGAATGTAACAAATTTTTCGCACTTCTGCTGGTCCAAAAGCTTAACCAGACTGGCCTAGGGAAAAAATACACATACCCTTGTAATTGGGCGAGTTACTTCTTTCAGGCGTAGCAGGAATTTTTGGGTTAGGTCAATCCGTTCGCGAGATATGGGAGTTTGAAGCTAAGAAATGTTTGAGGAGGCAACAAATTTTTCGCATTTCTGCTGCTCCAATCGCTTAACCAGATTGGCCTAGGGAAAAAATGCACTTACCGTTGTAATCGGGCGAGTTTCTACTTTCAGGCGCAACAGGAATTTTTGGGTTTGGTCAATCCGTTCGCGAGATATGTGAGTTTGAAGCTAAGAAATGGTTGAGAAGACAACAAATTTTTCGCAATTCTGCTGCCCCAAACGCTTAACAAGAATGGCCTAGGGAAAAAATACACACACCGTTGTAATCGGGCGAGTTTCTACTTTCAGACGCAGCAGGAATTTTTGGGTTATGTCAATCCGTTCGCGAGATATGGGAGTTTGAAGCTAAGAAATGGTTGAGAAGGTAACAAATTTTTCCCACTTCTGCTGGTCCAAAAGCTTAACCAGAATGTCCTAGGGAAAGAATACACATACCGTTGTAATCGGGCGAGTTTCTACTTTCAGACGCAGCAGGAATTTTTGGGTTTGTTGAATCGGTTCGCGAGATATGGGAGTTTGAAGCTAAGAAATGGTTGAGAAGACAACAAATTTTTCACACTTCTGCTGCACCAAAGGCTTAACCAGAGTGGCCTAGGGGAAAAATACACACACCGTTGTCATCGGGCGAGTTTCTACATTCAGATGCAATAGGAATTTTTGGGTTAGGTCAATCCGTTCGCGAGATATGAGAGATTGAAACTAAGAAATGGTTGAGAAGGCAACAAATTTTTCGGACTTCTGCTGCTCCAAACGCTTAACCAGAATGGCCTAGGGATAAAATACGCATACCGTTGTAATCGGGCGAGTTTCTACTTTCAGACGCAACAGGAATATGTGGGTTTGGTCAATCCGTTCGCGAGATATGTGAGTTTGAAGCTAAGAAATAGTTGAGAAGACAACAAATTTTTCGCACTTCTGCTGCTACAAACGCTTAACCAGACTGGCCTAGGGAAAAAATACACATACTGTTGTAATCGGGCGAGTTACTACTTTCAGGCGCAGCAGGAATTTTTGGGTTTGGTCAATCCGTTCGCGAGATATGTGAGTTTGAAGCTAAGAAATAGTTGAGAAGACAACAAATTTTTCGCACTTCTGCTGCTACAAACGCTTAACCAGAATGGCCTAGGGGAAAAATACACATACCGTTGTTATCGGGCGCGTTTCTACTTTCAGATGCAATAGGAATTTTTAGGTTAGGTTAATCCGTTAGCGAGATATGGGAATTTGAAGCTAAGAAATGGTTGACAAGACAACAAATTTTTCACACTTCTGCTGCCCCAAAAGCTTAACCAGAGTGGCCTAGGGGGAAAGTACACATACCGTTGTCATCGGGCGAGTTTCTACTTTCAGGTGCAATAGGAATTTTTGGGTTAGGTCAATCCGTTTGCGAGATATGGGAGTTTGAAGCTAAGAAATGGTTGAGAATGTAACAAATTTTTCGCACTTCTGCTGGTCCAAAAGCTTAACCAGAATGGCCTAGGGAAAAAATACACATACCGTTGTAACCGGACGAGTTTCTACTTTCAGACGCAACAGGAATTTTTGGGTTAGGTCAATCCGTTCGCGAGATATGGGAGTTTGAAGCTAAGAAATGGTTGAGAAGGCAACAAATTTTTCGCACTTCTGCTGCTCCAGTCGCTTAACCAGATTGGCCTAGGGAAAAAATGCACATACCGTTGTAATCGGGCGAGTTTCTACTTTCAGACGCAGCAGGAATTTTTGGGTTTGGTCACTCCGTTCGCGAGATATGTGAGTTTGAAGCTAAGAAATAGTTGAGAAGACAACAAATTTTTCGCAAGTCTGCTGCTCCAAACGCTTACCCAGAATAGCCTAGGGGAAAAATACACATACCGTTGTAACCGGACGAGTTTCTACTTTCAAATGCAAAGGGAATTTTTGGGTTAGGACAATCCATTCGCGAGATATGGGAGTTTGAAGCCAAGAAATGGTTGAGAAGACAACAAATTTTTCGCAATTCTGCTGCTCCAAACGCTTAACAAGAATGGCCTAGGGAAAAAATACACATACCGTTGTAATCAGGCGAGTTTCTAGTTTCAGGTGCAATAGGAATTTTAGGGTTAGGTCTATCTGTTCGCGAGACATGGGAGTTTGAATCTAAGAAATGGTTGAGAAGACAACAAATTTTTCGCAATTCTGCTGCTCCAAACGCTTAACCAGAACGGCATAGGGAAAAAATACACATACCGTTGTAATCGAGCGAGTTTCTACTTTCAGATGCAATAGGAATTTTTGGGTTAGGTCAATACGCTCGCGAGATATGGGAGTTTGAAGCTAAGAAATGGTTGAGAAGACAACAACTTTTTCGCACTTCTGCTGCTCCAAACGCTTAACCAGAATGGCCTAGGGAAGAAATACATATACCGTTGTAATCGGGCGAGTTTCTACTTTCAGATGCAATAGGAAATTTTGGGTTAGGTCAATCCGTTCGCGAGATATGGGAGTTTGAAGCTAAGAAATGGTTGAGAAGGCAACAAATTTTTCACACTTCTGCTGCTCCAATCGCTTAACCAGACTGGCCTAGGGAAAAAATACACATACTGTTGTAATCGGGCGAGTTACTACTTTCAGGCGCAGCAGGAATTTTTGGGTTTGGTCAATCCGTTCGCGAGATATGTGAGTTTGAAGCTAAGAAATAGTTGAGAAGACAACAAATTTTTCGCACTTCTGCTGCTACAAACGCTTAACCAGAATGGCCTAGGGGAAAAATACACATACCGTTGTTATCGGGCGCGTTTCTACTTTCAGATGCAATAGGAATTTTTAGGTTAGGTTAATCCGTTAGCGAGATATGGGAGTTTGAAGCTAAGAAATGGTTGACAAGACAACAAATTTTTAGCACTTCTGCTGCTCCAGTCGCTTAACCAGAATGGCCTAGGGGAAAAATACACATACCGTTGCAATCGGGCTAGTTTCTACTTTCAGATGCAATAGGAATTTTAGGGTTAGGTCAATCCGTTCGCGAGATATGTGAGTTTGAAGCTAAGAAATGGTTGAGAAGACAACAAATTTTTCGCACTTCTGCTGCTCCAATCGCTTAACCAGAATGGGCTATGGAAAAATACACATACCATTGTAACCGGACGAGTTTCTACTTTCAGATGCAATAGGAATTTTAGGGTTAGGTCTATCTGTTCGCGAGATATGGGAGTTTGAAGCTAAGAAATGGTTGAGAAGACAACAAATTTTTCGCAATTCTGCTGCTCCAAACGCTTAACCAGAATGGCCTAGGGATAAAATACGCATACCGTTGTAATCGGACGAGTTTCTGCTTTCAGACGCAACAGGAATATGTGGGTTTCGTCAATCCGTTCGCGAGATATGGGGCTTTGAAGCTAAGAAATGGTTGACAAGACAACAAATTTTTTGCACTTCTGCTGCTCCAGTCGCTTAACCAGAATGGCCTAGTGGATCAAAAAAAACATACCGTTGTAATCGAGCGAGTTTCTACTTTCAGATGCAATAGGAATTTTTGGGTTAGGTCAATCCGTTCGCGAGATGTGGGAGTTTGAAGCTAAGAAATGGTTGAGAAGACAACAAATTTTTCGCACTTCTGCTGCTCCAAACGCTTAACCAGAATAGCCTAGGGAAAAAATACACATACCGTTGGAATCGGGCGAGTTTCTACTTTCAGACACAATAGGAATTTTTGGGTTAGGTCAATCCGTTCGCGAGATATGGGAGTTTGAAGCTAAGAAATGTTTGAAGTGGCAACAAATTTTTCGCACTTCTGATGCTCCAATCGCGTAACCAGATTGGCCTAGGGAAAAAATGCACATACCTTTATAATCGGGCGAGTTTCTACTTTCAGATGCAGCAGGAATTTTTGGGTTTGGTCAATCCGTTCGCGAGATATGTGAGTTTGAAGCTAAGAAATGGTTGACAAGACAACAAATTTTTCGCAATTCTGCTGCTCCAAACGCTTAACCAGGACGGCATAGGAAAAAAATACGCATACCGTTGTAACCGGACGAGTTTCTACTTTCAGACGCAATAGGAATTTTTGGGTTAGGTCAATCTGTTCGCGAGATATGGGAGTTTGAAGCTAAGAAATGTTTGAAGTGGCAACAAATTTTTCGCACTTCTGCTGCTCCAAACGCTTAACCAGAATGGCCTAGGGGAAAAATACACATACCGTTGTAGTCGGGCGAGTTTCTACATTCAGATGCAATAGGAATTTTTGGGTTAAGTCAATCTGTTCGCGAGATATGTGAGTTTGAAGCTAAGAAATAGTTGAGAAGACAACAAGTTTTTCGCACTCCTGCTGCTCCAAACGCTTAACCAGAATGGCCTAGGGAAAAAATACACATAGCGTTGTAACCGGACGAGTTTCTACTTTCAGACGCAATAGGAAATTTTGGGTTAGGTCAATGCGTTCGCGAGATATGGGAGTTTGAAGCTAAGAAATGGTTGAGAGGGCAACAAATTTTTCACACTTCTGCTACTCCAATCGCTTAACCAGACTGGCCTAGGGAAAAAATACACATACCGTTGTAATCGGGCGAGTTACTACTTTCAGGCGCAGCAGGAATTTTTGGGTTTGGTCAATCCGTTCGCGAGATATGTGAGTTTGAAGCTAAGAAATAGTTGAGAAGACAACAAATTTTTCGCACTTCTGCTGCTGCAAACGCTTAACCAGAATGGCCTAGGGGAAAAATACACATACCGTTGTTATCGGGCGAGTTTCTACTTTCAGATGCAATAGGAATTTTTGGGTTAGTTCAAACCGTTCGCGAGATATGGGAGTTTGAAACTAAGAAATGGTTGAGAAGGCAACAAATATTTCGCACTTCTGCTGCTCCATTCGCTTAACCAGATTGGCCTAGGGAAAAATACACATACCGTTGTAATCGGGCGAGTTTCTACTTTCAGACGCAGCAGCAATTTTTGGGATTGGTCAATCCGTTCCCGAGATATGTGAGTTTGAAGCTAAGAAATAGTTGAGAAGACAACAAGTTTTTCGCAATCCTGCTGCTCCAAACGCTTAACCAGAATGGCCTAGGGAAAAAATACACATACCGTTGTAACCGGACGAGTTTCTACTTTCAGACGCAATAGGAAATTTTGGGTTAGGTCAATCCGTTCGCGAGATATGGGAGTTTGAAGCTAAGAAATGGTTGAGAGGGCAACAAATTCTTCACACTTCTGCTGCTCCAATCGCTTAACCAGACTGGCCTAGGGCAAAAATACACATACCGTTGTAATCGGGCGAGTTACTACTTTCAGGCGCAGCAGGAATTTTTGGGTTTGGTCAATCCGTTCGCGAGATATGTGAGTTTGAAGCTAAGAAATAGTTGAGAAGACAACAAATTTTTCGCACTTCTGCTGCTGCAAAGGCTTAACCAGAATGGCCTAGGGGAAAAATACACATACCGTTGCAATCGGGCTAGTTTCTACTTTCAGATGCAATAGGAATTTTAGGGTTAGGTCTATCTGTTCGCGAGATATGGGAGTTTGAAGCTAAGAAATGGTTGAGAAGACAACAAATTTTTCGCACTTCTGCTGCTCCAAACGCTTAACCAGAATAGCCTAGGGAAAAAATACACATACCGTTGGAATCGGGCGAGTTTCTACTTTCAGACACAATAGGAATTTTTGGGTTAGGTCAATCCGTTCGCGATATGGGAGTTTGAAGCTAAGAAATGTTTGAAGTGGCAACAAATTTTTCGCACTTCTGCTGCTCCAATCGCTTAACCAGATTTGCCTAGGGAAAAAATGCACATACCCTTATAATCGGGCGAGTTTCTACTTTCAGATGCAGCAGGAATTTTTGGGTTTGGTCAATCCGTTCGCGAGATATGTGAGTTTGAAGCTAAGAAATGGTTGACAAGACAACAAATTTTTCGCAATTCTGCTGCTCCAAACGCTTAACCAGGACGGCATAGGAAAAAAATACGCATACCGTTGTAACCGTACGAGTTTCTACTTTCAGACGCAACAGGAATTTTTGGGTTAGGTCAATCTGTTCGCGAGATATGGGAGTTTGAAGCTAAGAAATGGTTGAGAAGACAACAAATTTTTCGCACTTCTGCTGCTGCAAACGCTTAACCAGAATAGCCTAGGGGAAAAATACACATAGCGTTGTAGTCGGGCGAGTTTCTACATTCAGATGCAATAGGAATTTTTGGGTTAAGTCAATCTGTTCGCGAGATATGTGAGTTTGAATCTAAGAAATAGTTGAGAAGACAACAAGTTTTTCGCACTCCTGCTGCTCCAAACGCTTAACCAGAATGGCCTAGGGAAAAAATACACATACCGTTGTAACCGGACGAGTTTCTACTTTCAGACGCAATAGGAAATTTTGGGTTAGGTCAATGCGTTCGCGAGATATGGGAGTTTGAAGCTAAGAAATGGTTGAGAAGGCAACAAATTTTTCACACTTCTGCTACTCCAAACGCTTAACCAGAATGGCCTAGGGAAAAAATACACATACCGTTGTAATCGGGCGAGTTTCTACTTTGAGACGCAGCAGGAATTTTTGGGTTTGGTCAATCCGTTCGCGAGATATGTGCGTATGAAGCTAAGAAATAGTTGAGAAGACAACAAATTTTTCGCAAGTCTGCTGCTCCAAACGCTTAACCAGAATGGCCTAGGGAAAAAATACATATACCGTTGTAATCGGGCGAGTTTCTACTTTCAGATGCAATAGGAACTTTTGGGTTTGTTAAATCCGTTCGCGAGATGTGGGAGTTTGAAGCTAATAAATGGTTGACAAGAAAACAAATTTTTCGCAATTCTACTGCTCCAAACGCTTAACCAGAACGGCTTGGGAAAAAATACACATACCGTTGTAATCGAGCGAGTTTCTACTTTCAGATGCAATTGGAATTTTTGGGTTAGGTCAATCCGTTCGCGAGATATGGGAGCTTGAAGCTAAGAAATGGTTGAGAAGGTAACAAATTATTCGCAATTCTGCTGCTCCAAACGCTTAACAAGAATGGCCTAGGGAAAAAATACACATACCGTTGTAATCAGGCGAGTTTCTACTTTCAGGTACAATAGGAATTTTAGGGTTAGGTCTATCTGTTCGCGAGATATGGGAGTTTGAAGCTAAGAAATGGTTGAGAAGACAACAAATTTTTCGCAATTCTGCCGCTCCAAACGCTTAACAAGAATGGCCTAGGGGAAAAATACACATACCGTTGTAATCGGGCTAGTTTCTACTTTCAGACGCAGCAGGAGTTTTTGGGTTTAGTCAATCCGTTCGCGAGAAATGGGACTTTGAAGCTAAGAAATGGTTGACAAGACAACAAATTTTTCGCAATTCTGCTGCTCCAAACGCTTAACCAGAACGGCATAGGGAAAAAATACACATACCGTTGTAATCGAGCGAGTTTCTACTTTCAGATGCAATAGGAACTTTTGGGTTTGGTCAATCCGTTCGCGAGATATGTGAGTTTGAAGCTAAGAAATGGTTGACAAGACAACAAATTTTTCGCAATTCTGCTGCTCCAAACGCTTAACCAGGACGGCATAGGAAAAAAATACGCATACCGTTGTAACCGTACGAGTTTCTACTTTCAGACGCAACAGGAATTTTTGGGTTAGGTCAATCTGTTCGCGAGATATGGGAGTTTGAAGCTAAGAAATGGTTGAGAAGACAACAAATTTTTCGCACTTCTGCTGCTGCAAACGCTTAACCAGAATAGCCTAGGGGAAAAATACACATAGCGTTGTAGTCGGGCGAGTTTCTACATTCAGATGCAATAGGAATTTTTGGGTTAAGTCAATCTGTTCGCGAGATATGTGAGTTTGAATCTAAGAAATAGTTGAGAAGACAACAAGTTTTTCGCACTCCTGCTGTTCCAAACGCTTAACCAGAATGGCCTAGGGAAAAAATACACATACCGTTGTAACCGGACGAGTTTCTACTTTCAGACGCAATAGGAAATTTTGGGTTAGGTCAATGCGTTCGCGAGATATGGGAGTTTGAAGCTAAGAAATGGTTGAGAAGGCAACAAATTTTTCACACTTCTGCTACTCCAAACGCTTAACCAGAATGGCCTAGGGAAAAAATACACATACCGTTGTAATCGGGCGAGTTACTACTTTCAGGCGCAATAGGAATTTTTGGGTTAGGTCAATCCGTTCGCGAGATATGGGAGTTTGAAGCTAAGAAATGGTTGAGAATGCTACACATTTTTCGCACTTCTGCTGCTCCAAACGCTTAACCAGAATGTCTTAGGGAAAAAATACACATACCGTTGTAATCGGGCTAGTTTCTACTTTCAGACGCAGCAGGACTTTTTGGGTTAGGTCAATCCGTTCGCGAGATATGGGAGTTTGAAGCTAAGAAATAGTTGAGAGGACAACAAATTTTTCGCAAGTCTGCTGCTCCAAACGCTTAACCAGAATGGCCTAGGGAAAAAATACATATACCGTTGTAATCGAGCGAGTTTCTAAATTCAGATGCAATTGGAATTTTTGGGTTAGGTCAATCCGTTCGCGAGATATGGGAGTTTGAAGCTAAGAAATGGTTGAGAAGGTAACAAATTATTCGCAATTCTGCTGCTCCAAACGCTTAACAAGAATGGCCTAGGGAAAAAATACACATACCGTTGTAACCGGACGAGTTTCTACTTTGAGACGCAGCAGGAATTTTTGGGTTTGGTCAATCCGTTCGCGAGATATGTGCGTATGAAGCTAAGAAATAGTTGAGAAGACAACAAATTTTTCGCAAGTCTGCTGCTCCAAACGCTTAACCAGAATGGCCTAGGGAAAAAATACATATACCGTTGTAATCGGGCGAGTTTCTACTTTCAGATGCAATAGGAACTTTTGGGTTTGTTAAATCCGTTCGCGAGATGTGGGAGTTTGAAGCTAATAAATGGTTGACAAGAAAACAAATTTTTCGCACTTCTGCTGCTCCAATCGCTTAACCAGAATCGCCTAGGGAAAAAATACACATACCGTTGTAATCGGGCGGGTTTCTACCTTCAGGCGCAACAGGAATTTTTGGGTTAGGTCAAGCCGTTCGCGAGATATGGAAAGTTTGAAGCTAAGAAATGGTTGAGAAGGTTACAAATTTTTCGCAATTCTGCTGCTCCAAACGCTTAACAAGAATGGCCTAGGGAAGAAATACACATACCGTTGTAATCGGGCGAGTGTCTACCTTCAGGCGCAACAGGAATTTTTGGGTTAGGTCAAGCCGTTCGCGAGATATGGGAGTTTGAAGCTAAGAAATGGTTGACAAGAAAACAAATTTTTTGCACTTCTGCTGCTCCAGTCGCTTAACCGGAATGGCCTAGGGGAAAAATACACATACCGTTGTAATCGGGCTAGTTTCTACTTTCAGACGCAACAGGATTTTTTGGGTTTAGTCAATCCGTTCGCGAGAAATGGGACTTTGAAGCTAAGAAATGGATGACAAGACAACAAATTTTTCGCACTTCTGCTGCTCCAAACGCTTAACCAGAATGGCCTAGGGAAAAAATACACATACCGTTGTAATCGAGCGAGTTTCTACTTTCAGATGCAATAGGAATTTTTGGGTTAGGTCAATCCGCTCGCGAGATATGGGAGTTTGAAGCTAAGAAATGGTTGAAAAGACAACAAATTTTTCGCACTTCTGCTGCTCCAAACGCTTAACCAGAATGGCCCAGGGAAAAAATACATATACCGTTGTAATCGGGCGAGTTTCTACTTTCAGATGCAATAGGAACTTTTGGGTTTGTTCAATCCGTTCGCGAGATATGGGAGTTTGAAGCTAAGAAATGGTTGAGAAGGTATCATATTTTTCGCACTTCTGCTGGTGCAAAAGCTTAACCAGAATGGCCTAGGGAAAAAATACAGATACCGTTGTAATCGGGCGAGTTTCTACTTTCAGACGCAGCAGGAATTTTTGGGTTGGTTCAATCGGTTCGCGAGATATGGGAGTTTGAAGCTAAGAAATGGTTGACGAGAAAACAAATTTTTCGCAATTCTGCTGCTCCAAACGCTTAACCAGAACGGCATAGGGAAAAAATACACATACCGTTGTAATCGAGCGAGTTTCTACTTTCAGATGCAATAGGAATTTTTGGGTTAGGTCAATCCGTTCGCGAGATATAGGAGTTTGAAGCTAAGAAATGGTTGAGAAGGTAACAAATTTTTCGCACTTCTGCTGGTCCAAAAGCTTAACTAGAATGGCCTAGGGAAAAAATACACATACCGTTGTAACCGGACGAGTTTCTACTTTGAGACGCAGCAGGAATTTTTGGGTTTGGTCAATCCGTTCGCGAGATATGTGCGTATGAAGCTAAGAAATAGTTGAGAAGACAACAAATTTTTCGCAAGTCTGCTGCTCCAAACGCTTAACCAGAATGGCCTAGGGAAAAAATACATATACCGTTGTAATCGGGCGAGTTTCTACTTTCAGTTGCAATAGGAACTTTTGGGTTTGTTAAATCCGTTCGCGAGATGAGGGAGTTTGAAGCTAAGAAATGGTTGACAAGAAAACAAATTTTTCGCAATTCTACTGCTCCAAACGCTTAACCAGAACGGCTTGGGAAAAAATACACGTACCGTTGTAATCGAGCGAGTTTCTACTTTCAGATGCAATTGGAATTTTTGGGTTAGGTCAATCCGTTCGCGAGATATGGGAGTTTGAAGCTAAGAAATGGTTGAGAAGGTAACAAATTATTCGCAATTCTGCTGCTCCAAACGCTTAACAAGAATGGCCTAGGGAAAAAATACACATACCGTTGTAATCAGGCGAGTTTCTACTTTCAGGTACAATAGGAATTTTAGGGTTAGGTCTATCTGTTCGCGAGATATGGGAGTTTGAAGCTAAGAAATGGTTGAGAAGACAACAAATTTTTCGCAATTCTGCTGCTCCAGTCGCTTAACCAGAATGGCCTAGGGAAAAAATACACATACCGTTGTAATCGGGCGGGTTTCTACCTTCAGGCGCAACAGGAATTTTTGGGTTAGGTCAAGCCGTTCGCGAGATATGGGAGTTTGAAGCTAAGAAATGGCTGAGAAGGTTACAAATTTTTCGAAATTCTGCTGGTCCAAAAGCTTAACCAGAATGGCCTAGGGAAAAAATACACATACCGTTGTAACCGGACGAGTTTCTACTTTCAGATGCAATAGGAATTTTTGGGTTAGGTCAATCCGTTCGCGAGATATGGGAGTTTGAAGCTCAGAAATGGTTGAGAAGACAACAAATTTTTCGCAATTCTGTTGCTCCAAACGCTTAACAAGAATGGCCTAGGGAAGAAATACACATACCGTTGTAATCGGGCGAGTGTCTACCTTCAGGCGCAACAGGAATTTTTCGGTTAGGTCAAGCCGTTCGCGAGATATGGGAGTTTGAAGCTAAGAAATGGTTGACAAGAAAACAAATTTTTTGCACTTCTGCTGCTCCAGTCGCTTAACCGGAATGGCCTAGGGGAAAAATACACATACCGTTGTAATCGGGCTAGTTTCTACTTTCAGACGCAACAGGATTTTTTGGGTTTAGTCAATCCGTTCGCGAGAAATGGGACTTTGAAGCTAAGAAATGGATGACAAGACAACAAATTTTTCGCACTTCTGCTGCTCCAAACGCTTAACCAGAATGGCCTAGGGAAAAAATACACATACCGTTGTAATCGAGCGAGTTTCTACTTTCAGATGCAATAGGAATTTTTGGGTTAGGTCAATCCGCTCGCGAGATATGGGAGTTTGAAGCTAAGAAATGGTTGAAAAGACAACAAATTTTTCGCACTTCTGCTGCTCCAAACGCTTAACCAGAATGGCCCAGGGAAAAAATACATATACCGTTGTAATCGGGCGAGTTTCTACTTTCAGATGCAATAGGAACTTTTGGGTTTGTTCAATCCGTTCGCGAGATATGGGAGTTTGAAGCTAAGAAATGGTTGAGAAGGTATCATATTTTTCGCACTTCTGCTGGTGCAAAAGCTTAACCAGAATGGCCTAGGGAAAAAATACAGATACCGTTGTAATCGGGCGAGTTTCTACTTTCAGACGCAGCAGGAATTTTTGGGTTGGTTCAATCGGTTCGCGAGATATGGGAGTTTGAAGCTAAGAAATGGTTGACGAGAAAACAAATTTTTCGCAATTCTGCTGCTCCAAACGCTTAACCAGAACGGCATAGGGAAAAAATACACATACCGTTGTAATCGAGCGAGTTTCTACTTTCAGATGCAATAGGAATTTTTGGGTTAGGTCAATCCGTTCGCGAGATATAGGAGTTTGAAGCTAAGAAATGGTTGAGAAGGTAACAAATTTTTCGCACTTCTGCTGGTCCAAAAGCTTAACTAGAATGGCCTAGGGAAAAAATACACATACCGTTGTAACCGGACGAGTTTCTACTTTGAGACGCAGCAGGAATTTTTGGGTTTGGTCAATCCGTTCGCGAGATATGTGCGTATGAAGCTAAGAAATAGTTGAGAAGACAACAAATTTTTCGCAAGTCTGCTGCTCCAAACGCTTAACCAGAATGGCCTAGGGAAAAAATACATATACCGTTGTAATCGGGCGAGTTTCTACTTTCAGTTGCAATAGGAACTTTTGGGTTTGTTAAATCCGTTCGCGAGATGAGGGAGTTTGAAGCTAAGAAATGGTTGACAAGAAAACAAATTTTTCGCAATTCTACTGCTCCAAACGCTTAACCAGAACGGCTTGGGAAAAAATACACGTACCGTTGTAATCGAGCGAGTTTCTACTTTCAGATGCAATTGGAATTTTTGGGTTAGGTCAATCCGTTCGCGAGATATGGGAGTTTGAAGCTAAGAAATGGTTGAGAAGGTAACAAATTATTCGCAATTCTGCTGCTCCAAACGCTTAACAAGAATGGCCTAGGGAAAAAATACACATACCGTTGTAATCAGGCGAGTTTCTACTTTCAGGTACAATAGGAATTTTAGGGTTAGGTCTATCTGTTCGCGAGATATGGGAGTTTGAAGCTAAGAAATGGTTGAGAAGACAACAAATTTTTCGCAATTCTGCTGCTCCAAACGCTTAACCAGAATGGCCTAGGGATAGAATACGCATACCGTTGTAATCGGGCGAGTTTCTACTTTCAGACGCAACAGGAATATGTGGCTTTGGTCAATCCGTTCGCGAGATATGGGACATTGAAGCTAAGAAATGGTTGACAAGAAAACAAATTTTTTGCACTTCTGCTGCTCCAGTCGCTTAACCAGAATGGCCTAGGGAAAAAATACACATACCGTTGTAATCGGGCGGGTTTCTACCTTCAGGCGCAACAGGAATTTTTGGGTTAGGTCAAGCCGTTCGCGAGATATGGGAGTTTGAAGCTAAGAAATGGCTGAGAAGGTTACAAATTTTTCGAAATTCTGCTGGTCCAAAAGCTTAACCAGAATGGCCTAGGGAAAAAATACACATACCGTTGTAACCGGACGAGTTTCTACTTTCAGATGCAATAGGAATTTTTGGGTTAGGTCAATCCGTTCGCGAGATATGGGAGTTTGAAGCTCAGAAATGGTTGAGAAGACAACAAATTTTTCGCAATTCTGTTGCTCCAAACGCTTAACAAGAATGGCCTAGGGAAGAAATACACATACCGTTGTAATCGGGCGAGTGTCTACCTTCAGGCGCAACAGGAATTTTTCGGTTAGGTCAAGCCGTTCGCGAGATATGGGAGTTTGAAGCTAAGAAATGGTTGACAAGAAAACAAATTTTTTGCACTTCTGCTGCTCCAGTCGCTTAACCGGAATGGCCTAGGGGAAAAATACACATACCGTTGTAATCGGGCTAGTTTCTACTTTCAGACGCAACAGGATTTTTTGGGTTTAGTCAATCCGTTCGCGAGAAATGGGACTTTGAAGCTAAGAAATGGATGACAAGACAACAAATTTTTCGCACTTCTGCTGCTCCAAACGCTTAACCAGAATGGCCTAGGGAAAAAATACACATACCGTTGTAATCGTGCGAGTTTCTACTTTCAGGCGCAACAGGAATTTTTGGGTTAGGTCAAGCCGTTCGCGAGATATGGGACTTTGAAGCTAAGAAATGGTTGACAAGACAACAAATTTTTCGCAATTCTGCTGCTCCAAACGCTTAACCAGAACGGCATAGGGGAAAAATACACATACCGTTGTAATCGAGCGAGTTTCTACTTTCAGATGCAATAGGAATTTTTGGGTTAGGTCAATCCGCTCGCGAGATATGGGAGTTTGAAGCTAAGAAATGGTTGAAAAGACAACAAATTTTTCGCACTTCTGCTGCTCCAAACGCTTAACCAGAATGGCCTAGGGAAAAAATACATATACCGTTGTAATCGGGCGAGTTTCTACTTTCAGATGCAATAGGAACTTTTGGGTTTGTTCAATCCGTTCGCGAGATATGGGAGTTTGAAGCTAAGAAATGGTTGAGAAGGTATCATATTTTTCGCACTTCTGCTGGTGCAAAAGCTTAACCAGAATGGCCTAGGGAAAAAATACAGATACCGTTGTAATCGGGCGAGTTTCTACTTTCAGACGCAGCAGGAATTTTTGGGTTGGTTCAATCGGTTCGCGAGATATGGGAGTTTGAAGCTAAGAAATGGTTGACGAGAAAACAAATTTTTCGCAATTCTGCTGCTCCAAACGCTTAACCAGAACGGCATAGGGAAAAAATACACATACCGTTGTAATCGAGCGAGTTTCTACTTTCAGATGCAATAGGAATTTTTGGGTTAGGTCAATCCGTTCGCGAGATATAGGAGTTTGAAGCTAAGAAATGGTTGAGAAGGTAACAAATTTTTCGCACTTCTGCTGGTCCAAAAGCTTAACTAGAATGGCCTAGGGAAAAAATACACATACCGTTGTAACCGGACGAGTTTCTACTTTGAGACGCAGCAGGAATTTTTGGGTTTGGTCAATCCGTTCGCGAGATATGTGCGTATGAAGCTAAGAAATAGTTGAGAAGACAACAAATTTTTCGCAAGTCTGCTGCTCCAAACGCTTAACCAGAACGGCTTGGGAAAAAATACACATACCGTTGTAATCGAGCGAGTTTCTACTTTCAGATGCAATTGGAATTTTTGGGTTAGGTCAATCCGTTCGCGAGATATGGGAGTTTGAAGCTAAGAAATGGTTGAGAAGGTAACAAATTATTCGCAATTCTGCTGCTCCAAACGCTTAACAAGAATGGCCTAGGGAAAAAATACACATACCGTTGTAATCAGGCGAGTTTCTACTTTCAGGTACAATAGGAATTTTAGGGTTAGGTCTATCTGTTCGCGAGATATGGGAGTTTGAAGCTAAGAAATGGTTGAGAAGACAACAAATTTTTCGCAATTCTGCTGCTACAAACGCTTAACCAGAATGGCCTAGGGATAGAATACGCATACCGTTGTAATCGGGCGAGTTTCTACTTTCAGACGCAACCGGAATATGTGGCTTTGGTCAATCCGTTCGCGAGATATGGGACATTGAAGCTAAGAAATGGTTGACAAGAAAACAAATTTTTTGCACTTCTGCTGCTCCAGTCGCTTAACCAGAATGGCCTAGGGAAAAAATACACATACCGTTGTAATCGGGCGAGTTTCTACTTTCAGGTGCAAAAGGAATTTTTGGGTTAGGTCAATCCGTTCGCGAGATATGGGAGTTTGAAGCTAGGAAATGGTTGAGAAGACAACAAATTTCTCGCAATTGTGCTGCTCCAAACGCTTAACAAGAATGGCCTAGGGAAAAAATACACATACCGTTGTAATCAGGCGAGATTCTACTTTCATGTGCAATAGGAATTTTAGGTTTAGGTCTATCTGTTCGCGAGATATGGGAGTTTGAAGCTAAGAAATGGTTGAGAAGGTATCAAATTTTTTGCACTTCTGCTGCTCCAGTCGCTTAACCAGAATGGCCTAGGGGAAAATACACATACCGTTGTAATCGGGCTAGTTTCTACTTTCAGACGCAGCAGGAGTTTTTGGGTTTAGTCAATCCGTTCGCGAGAAATGGGACTTTGAAGCTAAGAAATGGTTGACAAGACAACAAATTTTTCGCAATTCTGCTGCTCCAAACGCTTAACCAGAACGGCATAGGGAAAAAATACACATACCGTTGTAATCGAGCGAGTTTCTACTTTCAGATGCAATAGGAACTTTTGGGTTTGTTCAATGCGTTCGCGAGATATGGGGGTTTGAAGCTAAGAAATGGTTGAGTAGGTATCAAATTTTTCGCAATTCTGCTGGTCCAACAGCTTAACCAGAATGGCCTAGGGGAAAAATACATATACCGTTGTAATCGGGCGAGTTTCTACTTTCAGACGCAGCAGGAATTTTTGGGTTAGGTCAATCCGTTCGCGAGATATGGGAGTTTGAAGCTAAGAAATGGTTGAGAAGGTAACAAATTTTTCGCACTTCTGCTGGTCCAAAAGCTTAACCAGAATGGCCTAGGGAAAAAATACACATACCGTTGTAATCGGGCGAGTTTCTACTTTCAGACGCAGCTGGAATTTTTGGGTTTGTTCAATCGGTTCGCGAGATATGGGAGTTTGAAGCTAAGAAATGGTTGACAAGAAAACAAATGTTTCGCAATTCTGCTGCTCCAAACGCTTAACCAGAACGGCTTGGGAAAAAATACACATACCGTTGTAATCGAGCGAGTTTCTACTTTCAGATGCAATAGGAATTTTTGGGTTAGGTCAATCCGTTCGCGAGATATGGGAGTTTGAAGCTAAGAAATGGTTGAGAAGGTAACAAATTTTTCGCACTTCTGCTGGTCCAAAAGCTTAACTAGAATGTTCTAGGGAAAAAATACACATACCGTTGTAACCGGACGAGTTTCTACTTTCAGACGCAATAGGAATTTTTGGGTTAGGGCAATCCGTTCGCGAGAAATGGGAGTTTGAAGCTAAGAAATGTTTGAAGAGGCAACAAATTTTTCGCACTTCTGCTGCTCCAATCGCTTAACCAGATTGGCCTAGGGAAAAAATGCACATACCGTTGTAATCGGGCAAGTTTCTACTTTCAGACGCAGCAGTAATTTTTGGGTTTGGTCAACCCGTTTGCGAGATATGTGAGTTTGTAGCTAAGAAATAGTTGAGAAGGCAACAAATTTTTCGCAAGTCTGTGGCTCCAAACGCTTAACCAGAACGGCTTGGGAAAAAATACACATACCGTTGTAATCGAGCGAGTTTCTACTTTCAGATGCAATTGGAATTTTTGGGTTAGGTCAATCCGTTCGCGAGATATGGGAGTTTGAAGCTAAGAAATGGTTGAGAAGGTAACAAATTATTCGCAATTCTGCTGCTCCAAACGCTTAACAAGAATGGCCTAGGGAAAAAATACACATACCGTTGTAATCAGGCGAGTTTCTACTTTCAGGTACAATAGGAATTTTAGGGTTAGGTCTATCTGTTCGCGAGATATGGGAGTTTGAAGCTAAGAAATGGTTGAGAAGACAACAAATTTTTCGCAATTCTGCTGCTCCAAACGCTTAACCAGAATGGCCTAGGGATAGAATACGCATACCGTTGTAATCGGGCGAGTTTCTACTTTCAGACGCAACAGGAATATGTGGCTTTGGTCAATCCGTTCGCGAGATATGGGACATTGAAGCTAAGAAATGGTTGACAAGAAAACAAATTTTTTGCACTTCTGCTGCTCCAGTCGCTTAACCAGAATGGCCTAGGGAAAAAATACACATACCGTTGTAATCGGGCGAGTTTCTACTTTCAGGTGCAAAAGGAATTTTTGGGTTAGGTCAATCCGTTCGCGAGATATGGGAGTTTGAAGCTAGGAAATGGTTCAGAAGACAACAAATTTCTCGCAATTGTGCTGCTCCAAACGCTTAACAAGAATGGCCTAGGGAAAAAATACACATACCGTTGTAATCAGGCGAGATTCTACTTTCATGTGCAATAGGAATTTTAGGTTTAGGTCTATCTGTTCGCGAGATATGGGAGTTTGAAGCTAAGAAATGGTTGAGAAGGTATCAAATTTTTTGCACTTCTGCTGCTCCAGTCGCTTAACCAGAATGGCCTAGGGGAAAAATACACATACCGTTGTAATCGGGCTAGTTTCTACTTTCAGACGCAGCAGGAGTTTTTGGGTTTAGTCAATCCGTTCGCGAGAAATGGGACTTTGAAGCTAAGAAATGGTTGACAAGACAACAAATTTTTCGCAATTCTGCTGCTCCAAACGCTTAACCAGAACGGCATAGGGAATAAATACACATACCGTTGTAATCGAGCGAGTTTCTACTTTCAGATGCAATAGGAACTTTTGGGTTTGTTCAATGCGTTCGCGAGATATGGGGGTTTGAAGCTAAGAAATGGTTGAGTAGGTATCAAATTTTTCGCAATTCTGCTGGTCCAAAAGCTTAACCAGAATGGCCTAGGGGAAAAATACATATACCGTTGTAATCGGGCGAGTTTCTACTTTCAGACGCAGCAGGAATTTTTGGGTTAGGTCAATCCGTTCGCGAGATATGGGAGTTTGAAGCTAAGAAATGGTTGAGAAGGTAACAAATTTTTCGCACTTCTGCTGGTCCAAAAGCTTAACCAGAATGGCCTAGGGAAAAAATACACATACCGTTGTAATCGGGCGAGTTTCTACTTTCAGACGCAGCTGGAATTTTTGGGTTTGTTCAATCGGTTCGCGAGATATGGGAGTTTGAAGCTAAGAAATGGTTGACAAGAAAACAAATGTTTCGCAATTCTGCTGCTCCAAACGCTTAACCAGAACGGCTTGGGAAAAAATACACATACCGTTGTAATCGAGCGAGTTTCTACTTTCAGATGCAATAGGAATTTTTGGGTTAGGTCAATCCGTTCGCGAGATATGGGAGTTTGAAGCTAAGAAATGGTTGAGAAGGTAACAAATTTTTCGCACTTCTGCTGGTCCAAAAGCTTAACTAGAATGTTCTAGGGAAGAAATACACATACCGTTGTAACCGGACGAGTTTCTACTTTCAGACGCAATAGGAATTTTTGGGTTAGGGCAATCCGTTCGCGAGAAATGGGAGTTTGAAGCTAAGAAATGTTTGAAGAGGCAACAAATTTTTCGCACTTCTGCTGCTCCAATCGCTTAACCAGATTGGCCTAGGGAAAAAATGCACATACCGTTGTAATCGGGCAAGTTTCTACTTTCAGACGCAGCAGTAATTTTTGGGTTTGGTCAACCCGTTTGCGAGATATGTGAGTTTGTAGCTAAGAAATAGTTGAGAAGGCAACAAATTTTTCGCAAGTCTGTGGCTCCAAACGGTTAACCAGAATGGCCTAGGGGAAAAATACACATACCGTTGTAAACGGACGAGTTTCTACTTTCAGATGCAAAAGGAATTTTTGGGTTAGGTCAATCCGATCGCGAGATATGGGAGTTTGAAGCTAAGAAATGGTTGAGAAGACAACAAATTTTTCGCAATTCTGCTGCTCCAAACGCTTAACAAGAATGGCCTAGGGAAAAAATACACATACCGTTGTAATCAGTCGAGTTTCTACTTTCAGGTGCAATAGGAATTTTAGGGTTAGGTCTATCTGTTCGCGAGATATGGGAGTTTGAAGCTAAGAAATGGTTGAGAAGACAACAAATTTTTCGCAATTCTGCTGCTCCAAACGCTTAACCAGAATGGCCTAGGGATAAAATACGCATACCGTTGTAATCGGGCGAGTTTCTACTTTCAGACACAACAGGAATATTTGCGTTTGGTCAATCCGTTCGCGAGATATGGGACATTGAAGCTAAGAAATGGTTGACAAGAAAATAAATTTTTTGCACTTTTGCTGCTCCAGTTGCTTAACCAGAATGGCCTAGGGGAAAAATACACATACCGATGTAATCGGGCTAGTTTCTACTTTCAGACGCAGCAGGAGTTTTTGGGTTTAGTCAATCCGTTCGCGAGAAATGGGACTTTGAAGCTAAGAAATGGTTGACAAGACAACAAATTTTTCGCAATTCTGCTGCTCCAAACGCTTAACCAGAACGGCATAGGGAAAAAATACACATACCGTTGTAATCGAGCGAGTTTCTACTTTCAGATGCAATAGGAATTTTTGGGTTAGGTCAATCCGCTCGCGAGATATGGGAGTTTGAAGCTAAGAAATGGTTGAGAAGACAACAAATTTTTCGTAATTCTGCTGCTACAAACGCTTAACCAGAATGGCCTAGGAATAAAATACGCATACCGTTGTAATCGGGCGAGTTTCTACTTTCAAACACAACAGGAATATGTGGGTTTGGTCAATCCGTTCGCGAGATATGGGACATTGAAGCTAAGAAATGGTTGACAAGAAAATAAATTTTTTGCACTTTTGCTGCTCCAGTCGCTTAACCAGAATGGCCAAGGGGAAAAATACACATACCGTTGTAATCGGGCTAGTTTCTACTTTCAGACGCAACAGGAGTTTTTGGATTTAGTCAATCCGTTCGCGAGAAATGTGACTTTGAAGATAAGAAATGGTTGACAAGACAACAAATTTTTCGCAATTCTGCTGCTCCAAACGCTTAACCAGAACGGCATAGGGAAAAAATACACATACCGTTGTAATCGAGCGAGTTTCTACTTTAAGATGCAATAGGAATTTTTGGGTTAGATCAATCCGCTCGCGAGATATGGGAGTTTGAAGCTAAGAAATGGTTGAGAAGGTAACAAATTTTTCGCTCTTCTGCTGGTCCAAAAGCTTAACCAGAATGGCCTAGGGAAAAAATACACATACCGTTGTAATCGGGCTAGTTTCTACTTTCAGACGCAACAGGAGTTTTTGGATTTAGTCAATCCGTTCGCGAGAAATGTGACTTTGAAGCTAAGAAATAGTTGAGAAGACAACAAATTTTTCGCAAGTCTGCTGCTCCAAACGCTTAACCAGAACGGCTTGGGAAAAAATACACATACCGTTGTAATCGAGCGAGTTTCTACTTTCAGATGCAATTGGAATTTTTGGGTTAGGTCAATCCGTTCGCGAGATATGGGAGTTTGAAGCTAAGAAATGGTTGAGAAGGTAACAAATTATTCGCAATTCTGCTGCTCCAAACGCTTAACAAGAATGGCCTAGGGAAAAAATACACATACCGTTGTAATCAGGCGAGTTTCTACTTTCAGGTACAATAGGAATTTTAGGGTTAGGTCTATCTGTTCGCGAGATATGGGAGTTTGAAGCTAAGAAATGGTTGAGAAGACAACAAATTTTTCGCAATTCTGCTGCTCCAAACGCTTAACCAGAATGGCCTAGGGATAGAATACGCATACCGTTGTAATCGGGCGAGTTTCTACTTTCAGACGCAACAGGAATATGTGGCTTTGGTCAATCCGTTCGCGAGATATGGGACATTGAAGCTAAGAAATGGTTGACAAGAAAACAAATTTTTTGCACTTCTGCTGCTCCAGTCGCTTAACCAGAATGGCCTAGGGAAAAAATACACATACCGTTGTAATCGGGCGAGTTTCTACTTTCAGGTGCAAAAGGAATTTTTGGGTTAGGTCAATCCGTTCGCGAGATATGGGAGTTTGAAGCTAGGAAATGGTTGAGAAGACAACAAATTTCTCGCAATTGTGCTGCTCCAAACGCTTAACAAGAATGGCCTAGGGAAAAAATACACATACCGTTGTAATCAGGCGAGATTCTACTTTCATGTGCAATAGGAATTTTAGGTTTAGGTCTATCTGTTCGCGAGATATGGGAGTTTGAAGCTAAGAAATGGTTGAGAAGGTATCAAATTTTTTGCACTTCTGCTGTTCCAGTCGCTTAACCAGAATGGCCTAGGGGAAAAATACACATACCGTTGTAATCGGGCTAGTTTCTACTTTCAGACGCAGCAGGAGTTTTTGGGTTTAGTCAATCCGTTCGCGAGAAATGGGACTTTGAAGCTAAGAAATGGTTGACAAGACAACAAATTTTTCGCAATTCTGCTGCTCCAAACGCTTAACCAGAACGGCATAGGGAAAAAATACACATACCGTTGTAATCGAGCGAGTTTCTACTTTCAGATGCAATAGGAACTTTTGGGTTTGTTCAATGCGTTCGCGAGATATGGGGGTTTGAAGCTAAGAAATGGTTGAGAAGGTATCAAATTTTTCGCAATTCTGCTGGTCCAAAAGCTTAACCAGAATGGCCTAGGGGAAAAATACATATACCGTTGTAATCGGGCGAGTTTCTACTTTCAGACGCAGCAGGAATTTTTGGGTTAGGTCAATCCGTTCGCGAGATATGGGAGTTTGAAGCTAAGAAATGGTTGAGAAGGTAACAAATTTTTCGCACTTCTGCTGGTCCAAAAGCTTAACCAGAATGGCCTAGGGAAAAAATACACATACCGTTGTAATCGGGCGAGTTTCTACTTTCAGACGCAGCTGGAATTTTTGGGTTTGTTCAATCGGTTCGCGAGATATGGGAGTTTGAAGCTAAGAAATGGTTGACAAGAAAACAAATTTTTCGCAATTCTGCTGCTCCAAACGCTTAACCAGAACGGCTTGGGAAAAAATACACATACCGTTGTAATCGAGCGAGTTTCTACTTTCAGATGCAATAGGAATTTTTGGGTTAGGTCAATCCGTTCGCGAGATATGGGAGTTTGAAGCTAAGAAATGGTTGAGAAGGTAACAAATTTTTCGCACTTCTGCTGGTCCAAAAGCTTAACTAGAATGTTCTAGGGAAAAAATACACATACCGTTGTAACCGGACGAGTTTCTACTTTCAGACGCAATAGGAATTTTTGGGTTAGGGCAATCCGTTCGCGAGAAATGGGAGTTTGAAGCTAAGAAATGTTTGAAGAGGCAACAAATTTTTCGCACTTCTGCTGCTCCAATCGCTTAACCAGATTGGCCTAGGGAAAAAATGCACATACCGTTGTAATCGGGCAAGTTTCTACTTTCAGACGCAGCAGTAATTTTTGGGTTTGGTCAACCCGTTTGCGAGATATGTGAGTTTGAAGCTAAGAAATAGTTGAGAAGGCAACAAATTTTTCGCAAGTCTGTGGCTCCAAACGGTTAACCAGAATGGCCTAGGGGAAAAATACACATACCGTTGTAAACGGACGAGTTTCTACTTTCAGATGCAAAAGGAATTTTTGGGTTAGGTCAATCCGATCGCGAGATATGGGAGTTTGAAGCTAAGAAATGGTTGAGAAGACAACAAATTTTTCGCAATTCTGCTGCTCCAAACGCTTAACAAGAATGGCCTAGGGAAAAAATACACATACCGTTGTAATCAGTCGAGTTTCTACTTTCAGGTGCAATAGGAATTTTAGGGTTAGGTCTATCTGTTCGCGAGATATGGGAGTTTGAAGCTAAGAAATGGTTGAGAAGACAACAAATTTTTCGCAATTCTGCTGCTCCAAACGCTTAACCAGAATGGCCTAGGGATAAAATACGCATACCGTTGTAATCGGGCGAGTTTCTACTTTCAGACACAACAGGAATATTTGCGTTTGGTCAATCCGTTCGCGAGATATGGGACATTGAAGCTAAGAAATGGTTGACAAGAAAATAAATTTTTTGCACTTTTGCTGCTCCAGTTGCTTAACCAGAATGGCCTAGGGGAAAAATACACATACCGTTGTAATCGGGCTAGTTTCTACTTTCAGACGCAGCAGGAGTTTTTGGGTTTAGTCAATCCGTTCGCGAGAAATGGGATTTTGAAGCTAAGAAATGGTTGACAAGACAACAAATTTTTCGCAATTCTGCTGCTCCAAACGCTTAACCAGAACGGCATAGGGAAAAAATACACATACCATTGTAATCGAGCGAGTTTCTACTTTCAGATGCAATAGGAATTTTTGGGTTAGGTCAATCCGCTCGCGAGATATGGGAGTTTGAAGCTAAGAAATGGTTGAGAAGACAACAAATTTTTCGTAATTCTGCTGCTACAAACGCTTAACCAGAATGGCCTAGGAATAAAATACGCATACCGTTGTAATCGGGCGAGTTTCTACTTTCAAACACAACAGGAATATGTGGGTTTGGTCAATCCGTTCGCGAGATATGGGACATTGAAGCTAAGAAATGGTTGACAAGAAAATAAATTTTTTGCACTTTTGCTGCTCCAGTCGCTTAACCAGAATGGCCAAGGGGAAAAATACACATACCGTTGTAATCGGGCTAGTTTCTACTTTCAGACGCAACAGGAGTTTTTGGATTTAGTCAATCCGTTCGCGAGAAATGTGACTTTGAAGATAAGAAATGGTTGACAAGACAACAAATTTTTCGCAATTCTGCTGCTCCAAACGCTTAACCAGAACGGCATAGGGAAAAAATACACATACCGTTGTAATCGAGCGAGTTTCTACTTTAAGATGCAATAGGAATTTTTGGGTTAGATCAATCCGCTCGCGAGATATGGGAGTTTGAAGCTAAGAAATGGTTGAGAAGGTAACAAATTTTTCGCTCTTCTGCTGGTCCAAAAGCTTAACCAGAATGGCCTAGGGAAAAAATACACATACCGTTGTAATCGGGCTAGTTTCTACTTTCAGACGCAACAGGAGTTTTTGGATTTAGTCAATCCGTTCGCGAGAAATGTGACTTTGAAGATAAGAAATGGTTGACAAGACAACAAATTTTTCGCAATTCTGCTGCTCCAAACGCTTAACCAGAACGGCATAGGGAAAAAATACACATACCGTTGTAATCGAGCGAGTTTCTACTTTAAGATGCAATAGGAATTTTTGGGTTTGTTCAATCGGTTCGCGAGATATGGGAGTTTGAAGCTAAGAAATGGTTGACGAGAAAACAAATTTTTCGCAATTCTGCTGCTCCAAACGCTTAACCAGAACGGCATAGGGAAAAAATACACATACCGTTGTAATGGAGCGAGTTTCTACTTTCAGATGCAATAGGAATTTTTGGGTTAGGTCAATCCGTTCGCGAGATATGGGAGTTTGAAGCTAAGAAATGGTTGAGAAGGTAACAAATTTTTCGCACTTCTGCTGGTCCAAAAGCTTAACTAGAATGGCCTAGGGAAAAAATACACATACCGTTGTAACCGGACGAGTTTCTACTTCGAGACGCAGCAGGAATATGTGGGTTTGGTCAATCCGTTCGCGAGTTATGGGACATTGAAGCTAAGAAATGGTTGACAAGAAAACAAATTTTTTGCACTTCTGCTGCTCCAGTCGCTTAACCAGAATGGCCTAGGGGAAAAATACACATACCGTTGTAATCGGGCTAGTTTCTACTTTCAGACGCAGCAGGAGTTTTTGGGTTTAGTCAATCCGTTCGCGAGGTATGTGAGTTTGAAGCTAAGAAATAGTTGAGAGGGCAACAAATTTTACGCAAGTCTGCTTCTCCAAACGCTTAACCAGAATGGCCTAGGGGAAAAATACGCATACCGTTGTAATCGGGCGAGTTTCTACTTTCAGACGCACAGGAATTTTTGTGTTTGGTCAATCCGTTCGCAAGATATGGGACTTTGAAGCCAAGAAATGGTTGACATGACAACAAGTTTTTCGCAATTCTGTTGCTCCAATCGCTTAACCAGAACGGCCTACGTGAAAAATACACATACCGTTGTAATCGGGCGAGTTTCTACTTTCAGGTTCAATAGGAATTTTAGGGTTAGGTCTACCTTTTCGCGAGATATGGGAGTTTGAAGCTAAGAAATAGTTGAGAAGACAACAAATTTTTCGCAATTCTGCTGCTCTAAACGCTTACCAAGAATGGCCTAGGGAAAAAATGCACATACCGTTGTAATCGGGCGAGTTTCTACTTTCAGGTTCAATAGGAATTTTAGGGTTAGGTCTACCTTTTCGCGAGATATGGAAGTTTGAAGCTAAGGAATGGTTGAGAAGACAACAAATTTTTCGCAATTCTGCTGCTCCAAACGCTTAACCAGAACGGCATAGGGAAAAAATACACATACCGTTGTAATCGAGCGAGTTTCTACTTTAAGATGCAATAGGAATTTTTGGGTTAGATCAATCCGCTCGCGAGATATGGGAGTTTGAAGCTAAGAAATGGTTGAGAAGGTAACAAATTTTTCGCTCTTCTGCTGGTCCAAAAGCTTAACCAGAATGACCTAGGGAAAAAATACACATACCGTTGTAATCGGGCGAGTTTCTACTTTCAGACGCAGCAGGAATTTTTGGGTTAGGTCAATCCGTTCGCGAGATATGGGAGTTTGAAGCTAAGAAATGGTTGAGAAGGTAACAAATTTTTCGCATTTCTGCTGGTCCAAATGCTTAACCAGAATGGCCTAGGGAAAAAATACACATACTGTTGTAATCGGGCGAGTTTCTGCTTTCAGACGCAGCAGGAATTGTTGGGTTTGTTCAATCGGTTCGCGAGATATGGGAGTTTGAAGCTAAGAAATGGTTGACGAGAAAACAAATTTTTCGCAATTCTGCTGCTCCAAACGCTTAACCAGAACGGCATAGGGAAAAAATACACATACCGTTGTAATGGAGCGAGTTTCTACTTTCAGATGCAATAGGAATTTTTGGGTTAGGTCAATCCGTTCGCAAGATATGGGAGTTTGATGCTAAGAAATGGTTGAGAAGGTAACAAATTTTTCGCACTTCTGCTGGTCCAAAAGCTTAACTAGAATGGCCTAGGGAAAAAATACACATACCGTTGTAACCGGACGAGTTTCTACTTCGAGACGCAGCAGGAATATGTGGGTTTGGTCAATCCGTTCGCGAGTTATGGGACATTGAAGCTAAGAAATGGTTGACAAGAAAACAAATTTTTTGCACTTCTGCTGCTCCAGTCGCTTAACCAGAATGGCCTAGGGGAAAAATACACATACCGTTGTAATCGGGCTAGTTTCTACTTTCAGACGCAGCAGGAGTTTTTGGGTTTAGTCAATCCGTTCGCGAGGTATGTGAGTTTGAAGCTAAGAAATAGTTGAGAGGGCAACAAATTTTACGCAAGTCTGCTTCTCCAAACGCTTAACCAGAATGGCCTAGGGGAAAAATACGCATACCGTTGTAATTGGGCGAGTTTCTACTTACAGACGCAACAGGAATATGTGGGTTTGGTCAATCCGTTCGCGAGATATGGGACTTTGAAGCTAAGAAATGGTTGACAAGACAACAAATTTTTTGCAGTTCTGCTGCTCCAGTCGCTTAACCAGAATGGCCTAGGGGAAAAATACACATACCGTTGTAATCTGGCTAGTATCTACTTTCAGACGCAGCAGGAATTTTTGGGTTTGGTCAATCCGTTCGCGAGAAATGGGACTTTGAAGCTAAGAAATGGTTGACAAGACAACAAATTTTTCGCAATTCTGCTGCTCCAAACGCTTAACCAGAACGGCATAGGGAAAAAATACACATACCGTTGTAATCGGGCGAGTTTCTACTTTCAGACGCACAGGAATTTTTGTGTTTGGTCAATCCGTTCGCAAGATATGGGACTTTGAAGCCAAGAAATGGTTGACATGACAACAAGTTTTTCGCAATTCTGTTGCTCCAATCGCTTAACCAGAACGGCCTACGTGAAAAATACACATACCGTTGTAATCGGGCGAGTTTCTACTTTCAGGTTCAATAGGAATTTTAGGGTTAGCTCTACCTTTTCGCGAGATATGGGAGTTTGAAGCTAACAAATGGTTGAGAAGACAACAAATTTTTCGCAATTCTGCTGCTCTAAACGCTTACCAAGAATGGCCTAGGGAAAAAATGCACATACCGTTGTAATCGGGCGAGTTTCTACTTTCAGATTCAATAGGAAGTTTTGGTTTAGGTCAATCCGTTCGAGAGATATGGGACTTTGAAGCTAAGAAATGGTTGACAAGACAACAAGTTTTTTGCAGTTCTGCTGCTCCAAACGCTTAACAAGAATGGCCTAGGGAAAAAATACATATACCGTTGTAATCGGGCGAGTTTCTACTTTCAGACGCAATAGGACCTTTTGGGTTTGTTCAATCCGTTCGCGAGATATGGGAGTTTGAAGCTAAGAAATGGTTGAGAAGGTAACAAATTTTTCGCACTTCTGCTGGTCCAAAAGCTTAACTAGAATGGCCTAGGGAAAAAATACACATACCGTTGTAACCGGACGAGTTTCTACTTTCAGACGCAGCAGGAATTATTGGGTTTGTTCAATCGGTTCGCGAGATATGGGAGTTTGAAGCTAAGAAATGGTTGAGAAGGTAACAAATTTTACGCACTTCTGCTGGTCCAAAAGCTTAACTAGAATGTTCTAGGGAAAAAATACACATACCGTTGTAACCGGACGAGTTTCTACTTTCAGACGCAATAGGAATTTTTGGGTTAGGTCAATCCGTTCGCGAGTAATGGGAGTTTGAAGCTAAGAAATGTTTGAGGAGGCAACAAATTTTTCGCAATTCTGCTGCTCCAAACGCTTAACCAGAACGGCATAGGGAAAAAATACACATACCGTTGTAATCGAGCGAGTTTCTACTTTCAGATGCAAAAGGAATTTTTGGGTTAGGTCAATCCGTTCGCGAGATATGGGAGTTTGAAGCTAAGAAATGTTTGAGAAGACAACAAATTTTTCGCAATTCTGCTGCTACAAACGGTTAACAAGAATGGCCTAGGGAAAAAATACACATACCGTTGTAATCAGGCGAGTTTCTACTTTCAGGTGCAATAGGAATTTTAGGGTTAGGTCTATCTGTTTGCGAGATATGGGAGTTTGAAGCTAACAAATGGTTGAGAAGACAACAAATTTTTCGCAATTCTACTGCTCCAAACGCTTAACCAGAATGGCCTAGGGATAAAATACGCATACCGTTGTAATCGGGCGAGTTTCTACTTTCAGACACAACAGGAATATGTGGGATTGGTCAATCCGTTCGCGAGATATGGGACATTGAAGCTAAGAAATGGTTGACAAGAAAATAAATTTTTTGCACTTTTGCTGCTCCAGTCGCTTAACCAGAATTGCCTAGGGGAAAAATACACATACAGTTGTAATCGGGCTGGTTTCTACTTTCAGACGCAGCAGCAGTTTTTGGGTTTAGTCAATCCGTTCGCGAGAAATGGGACTTTGAATCTAAGAAATGGTTGACAAGACAACAAATTTTTCGCAATTCTGCTGCTCCAAACGCTTAACCAGAACGGCATAGGGAAAAAATACACATACCGTTGTAATCGAGCGAGTTTCTACTTTCAGATGCAATAGGAATTTTTGGGTTAGGTCAATCCGCTCGCGAGATATGGGAGTTTGAAGCTAAGAAATGGTTGAGAAGACAACAAATTTTTCGCACTTCTGCTGGTCCAAAAGCTTAACCAGAATGGCCTAGGGAAAAAATACACATACCGTTGTAATCGGGCGAGTTTCTTCTTTCAGACGCAGCAGGAATTGTTGGGTTTGTTCAATCGGTTCGCGAGATATGGGAGTTTGAAGCTAAGAAATGGTTGACGAGAAAACAAATTTTTCGCAATTCTGCTGCTCCAAACGCTTAACCAGAACGGCATAGGGAAAAAATACACATACCGTTGTAATCGAGCGAGTTTCTACTTTCAGATGCAATAGGAATTTTTGGGTTAGGTCAATCCGTTCGCGAGATATGGGAGTTTGAAGCTAAGAAATGGTTGAGAAGACAACAAATTTTTCGCAATTCTGCTGCTCCAAACGCTTAACCAGAACGGCATAGGGAAAAAATACACATACCGTTGTAATCGAGCGAGTTTCTACTTTCAGATGCAATAGGAATTTTTGGGTTAGGTCAATCCGCTCGCGAGATATGGGAGTTTGAAGCTAAGAAATGGTTGAGAAGACAACAAATTTTTCGCAATTCTGCTGCTCCAAACGCTTAACCAGAATGGCCTAGGGAAGAAATACATATACCGTTGTAATCGGGCGAGTTTCTACTTTTAGATGCAATAGGAATTTTTGGGTTAGGTCAATCCGCTCGCGAGATATGGGAGTTTGAAGCTAAGAAATGGTTGAGAAGACAACAAATTTTTCGCACTTCTGCTGCTCCAAACGCTTAACCAGAATGGCCTAGGGAAGAAATACATATACCGTTGTAATCGGGCTAGTTTCTACTTTCAGATGCAATAGGAACTTTTGGGTTTGTTCAATCCGTTCGCGAGATATGGGAGTTTGAAGCTAAGAAATGGTTGACGAGAAAACAAATTTTTCGCAATTCTGCTGCTCCAAACGCTTAACCAGAACGGCATAGGGAAAAAATACATATACCGTTGTAATCGAGCGAGTTTCTACTTTCAGATGCAATAGGAATTTTTGGGTTAGGTCAATCCGTTCGCGAGATATGGGAGTTTGAAGCTAAGAAATGGTTGTGAAGGTAACAAATTTTTCGCACTTCTGCTGGTCCAAAAGCTTAACTAGAATGGCCTACGGAAAAAATACACATACCGTTGTAACCGGACGAGTTTCTATAATACTTTCAGACGCAATAGGAATTTTTGGGTTAGGTCAATCCGTTCGCGAGATATGGGAGTTTGAAGCTAAGAAATGTTTGAGGAGGCAACAAATTTTTCGCATTTCTGCTGCTCCAATCGATTAACCAGATTGGCCTAGGGAAAAAATGCACTTACCGTTGTAATCGGGCGAGTTTCTACTTTCAGGCGCAACAGGAATTTTTGGGTTTGGTCAATCCGTTCGCGAGAAATGTGAGTTTGAAGCTAAGAAATGGTTGAGAAGACAACAAATTTTTCGCAATTCTGCTGCTCCAAACGCTTAACCAGAACGGCATAGGGAAAAAATACACATACCGTTGTAATCGAGCGAGTTTCTACTTTCAGATGCAATAGGAATTTTTGGGTTAGGTCAATCCGCTCGCGAGATATGGGAGTTTGAAGCTAAGAAATGGTTGAGAAGACAACAAATTTTTCGCAATTCTGCTGCTCCAAACGCTTAACCAGAATGGCCTAGGGAAGAAATACATATACCGTTGTAATCGGGCGAGTTTCTACTTTTAGATGCAATAGGAATTTTTGGGTTAGGTCAATCCGCTCGCGAGATATGGGAGTTTGAAGCTAAGAAATGGTTGAGAAGACAACAAATTTTTCGCACTTCTGCTGCTCCAAACGCTTAACCAGAATGGCCTAGGGAAGAAATACATATACCGTTGTAATCGGGCTAGTTTCTACTTTCAGATGCAATAGGAACTTTTGGGTTTGTTCAATCCGTTCGCGAGATATGGGAGTTTGAAGCTAAGAAATGGTTGAGAAGGTATCAAATTTTTCGCACTTCTGCTGGTCCAAAAGCTTAACCAGAATGGCCTAGGGAAAAAATACATATACCGTTGTATTCGGGCGAGTTTCTACTTTCAGACGCAGCAGGAATTTTTCGGTTAGGTCAATCCGTTCGCGAGATATGGAAGTTTGAAGCTAAGAAATGGTTGAGAAGGTAACAAATTTTTCGCACTTCTGCTGGTCCAAAAGCTTAACCAGAATGGCCTAGGGAAAAAATACACATACCGTTGTAATCGGGCGAGTTTCTTCTTTCAGACGCAGCAGGAATTGTTGGGTTTGTTCAGTCGGTTCGCGAGATATGGGAGTTTGAAGCTAAGAAATGGTTGACGAGAAAACAAATTTTTCGCAATTCTGCTGCTCCAAACGCTTAACCAGAACGGCATAGGGAAAAAATACACATACCGTTGTAATCGAGCGAGTTTCTACTTTCAGATGCAATAGGATTTTTTGGGTTAGGTCAATCCGCTCGCGAGATATGGGAGTTTGAAGCTAAGAAATGGTTGAGAAGGTAACAAATTTTTCGCACTTCTGCTGGTCCAAAAGCTTAACCAGAATGGCCTAGGGAAAAAATACACATACCGTTGTAATCGGGCGAGTTTCTTCTTTCAGACGCAGCAGGAATTGTTGGGTTTGTTCAATCGGTTCGCGAGATACGGGAGTTTGAAGCTAAGAAATGGTTGACGAGAAAACAAATTTTTCGCAATTCTGCTGCTCCAAACGCTTAACCAGAACGGCATAGGTAAAAAATACACATACCGTTGTAATCGAGCGAGTTTCTACTTTCAGATGCAATAGGAATTTTTGGGTTAGGTCAATCCGTTCGCGAGATATGGGAGTTTGAAGCTAAGAAATGGTTGTGAAGGTAACAAATTTTTCGCACTTCTGCTGGTCCAAAAGCTTAACTAGAATGGCCTACGGAAAAAATACACATACCGTTGTAACCGGACGAGTTTCTATAATACTTTCAGACGCAATAGGAATTTTTGGGTTAGGTCAATCCGTTCGCGAAATATGGGAGTTTGAA